>NW_023270490.1:7530974-7653452 GCF_011800145.1 Mirounga leonina
GATGGATGGATGGATGGATGGATGGATGGATGGATGGATGGATGGATAGATGGGTGGATAGGAGGGTGGATGGGTGGGTGGATGGGTGGAGGGGTGGGTAGATGGGTGGATGGATGGATAGATAAACGGATAGATGGATGAATGGATAGGTGAGTGGACAGATGGATGGATGGATGCATGGATGCATGGACAGGTGGATGGGTAGGTGGATAGATGGATGGATGGATAGATGGTGGATGGATGGATGGATGGATGGATGGATGGATGGATGGATGGATAGACGGATGGATGGTGGATGGGTGGATGGGTGGATGGGTAGATGGATGGGTTGGTGGATGGGTAGATGGATGAGAGAGAAATAGAGAACACAGGGCCCACCTTGCCCCAGGCTCACCTCCATCCTTGCTTGGCTCCCCAGGGTCCCTCCTGCCTCCTTTGCAACTCCTCCTGGACCAGCTGTCTCCGAGCTGATAGTCATTCTGTTGCTGTTGCCGATGGCAATGTCCTCAAGGAAGCATGAATTGATATGGACTCTCTGGGCCATCTCCTCCTTGGAGGAAGATCCTGGTTGGGGCATTCGAATTTCGAACGAAGCTCCTGGGCCTTCAGCGGTGGCAGAGGCTGTGGGTCAGCCAATGTCAGAGATGTCAGGATGGTGGCCCCGAGCCCTGACACTCAGCCTGGCTTTCAAGTTCTCCTTGGCCCACTCTCCTCCCAGAAGCCAGGCCAGGCTTAGGCCACAGCCGAGGCCCTGCCTCCCTGAGCACCTCTGCACACAGCCTGGGCTGCCAGCTCTCTCTGCCACCCAGGTCTGCTGGCATGGACGTCACCTCCTCCCGTGCCCTTCCCCTGGGGTTCGACCACCTCCCCTCCACCTCCCCGCCACCGCCTGCTCCCATCTCTGCTGCTGGCTTCCCCGCAGCTCTGGAACACCATCCCCACCTGTGGTTAAAACCTGCACGTGGCCGTAGCCATCCCCAGCCCCTGACACCTGGCTCCTTTCCCATCCAAACTTCGGACAAGAGTTGCACACAGTACCCCGTCCTCCTACTCCTGGAGCTCCTCTGTCCCCTCGGGTCACCACAGACCCCTGTGGCTGGACCCCATGGAACTCCCCAAACTCATCGGCTTCTCCTTCCTGGAAACTCTCCTCTGGGGGTCCCCGGCCTCCCTGCTGTTTCTTGCCCCCCAGCCTGTCTCTGGGTTATCAGAGCTGGGGAGGACTTAGCCTGGGCTCTCTGGTCACTGTGGACAGCACTTAATAGGGCCCCAAGTACTTAAAGGGCTCCGGTCCCCCCTCCTTAGATGCCATTCCAGGCTGGCCATCTCCTCTGACCTGCTTCAGCTGGCCCACGCTTGCTGCACAGACGAGGAAACCGGTCTCCCGAGGAGGGCGGGTGGTAGGGAGTGGGAGCCTGAGTGCTAACTCTAAAGCCCCACCTACTCTATTCTGTGAGACAGCCTCCAGGCGGAAGGAAAGGAATTTCCCATCGTGCCTCTCTCCCTGCAAAAAATGGCTCCAGTTCTATCCAGCGAGGAGATGGATGGGGTGGGGTGGGGGCAGGATGGGTTACCTGGGGGGCTGCCCAAGGGGTTGCAGGCTGCAGGGCCTTTGGCCTGGGCACCGTTGAGGTTCATCTTGTTGCCATGTCCTATCTGTACCCGTCTGAGCACAGACTTCTCCAAGTGGATGTCCTGGGGTCCCCAGGCTGCAGCCGGGGAACTCTGAGTTGAGGGATCAGCTGGCGCCACTGGGGGGAGTTCGAGGGGAGCCATGGAGCCTAGCAGGGGACACAGCAACATGACCTCAGGCCCCCACCCTCTGACGCCCCCTCCCCCCTACACACACAAAGTCCTGGCTGGACAGAGGAGACAGGCCTCTGAATTCTTTGTGAGCTCTTGCGGACTGGGAATGAGTGTTTCAGGCCATTGATGGAGAGCAGGTGGGCCCAGTAACACAAGTAGTGTGGGGCTCCCCAGGGGTTTATGACTGGGTTTATGAAAACCCAGTCAGTGAGCGCAGCTTCTGCTCCCTGGTGCTCTCAATCCTTTGAACCCACGAGGGCAAGTCTCCTTGGGTGTTGGTGTATCTTTAAGACCCCTCAACCGGGAGCATTCACAGCCTTGACATTGTTTTTTCTTCTCAGTATTCATCTTTATAGTAAACTTTCTGGTTTTAAACTTAAGGCCATGCTATAAAAGTTAACTTTAAAATAAATTTGAGTAGAATAAAGAGGCAAGCCATTTACCGACATTAAGTATATAATCAGACATGGGCATGGCCAAAATTGGGGAGGGCAGAGCCCAGAGGACTAAGGTCGGGGAGACATTGATCTAGAAAAGCAAAGTTCCTCATTTCACTGCCAGGGAAACAAAATCCCAGAGTTGGGGGTGGGGTGGGGAAGGTCTCTCTGGAGGTCACAAGGAGGAGTCCAACTTTTGGGCTGGTGCTGTCACTCGTGTTCCATGGCTGGTCTGATGGGGGCCGTGTGCCCTCTCACCCCAGTGCCTGGCCGGGAGTAGGCACTCCTGTGCGGGACTGTATTTTAACAAAAGTAGGATGCCGCTGGTAAGATGCAACCCAGTTTCTAAGATGTTAAAATGTGGGGGGAAAAGTGTATCTCAGAACAAACGAAACACTACAAAGACCCTTGTGACGTTCTACTGAGGGAGAGTGAATACTGAGTTGTTTCTCATGGCAAAACATCAGGTCCCATTGAAACCAAGGCAAAAGGTATCAGAATGAAGGGAAACCAGGAGAGGTTTGATCCAGGCACCAGGGGAGACTTCCTCACTCTCAGGAAGGCCCCAAAGGATGACCTTGGAGATCTGAGAGCTGCCCTTTCTCGGAGCTTGAAACTCGCCCTCTCTGCTCCCACCCGGATGGAGCAGGTACCCCTACCTACAGGGAGTGGGTGTCCCTCCGAGGACTTACTATTCTCTCCAGAGGCCGCCTGTCTCATGATGACATTCCCATGTCCAATCTGGATGGCTTCAGAGTTGTCAATGGAAATGTGGTTATTTGGTCCCTTCTGACAGATTATGTTGATTAAATTTTTCTGGTAAATAATCTCAGTGGCCGGATTTCTTCCTCCCGAATCTGCAAAATCATATTCCACTCCAGCCCTCTGCACCTCTCTGGGGGTCAGAGGTTCCCAATACCCGAGAGCAGCAACAAAATCTCTGGTGGAGCTTGTTAAAACACAGATGCCCTGGTGTCCACCCTGAGGGTGCTGAGTCAGGATGTCCAAGGAGGGACCCAGGAGCTGGCGTGTTTAACAAGCCCCCCCACCCCCGGGTATCAGAGATGAGCCTTGCTTAGATGTCCCCGGGGCGGTCACCCTACCTATGCATCCTCTGCCACCCCCAGGAGGGTCCTGGGAGCCTCACTGCCCACCTCATCCTCTGTCCCTGTCGCTGTGAGGCATCCCCTGACCACTGAGCTCCAGGACCTCTCTCCCCTTAGTGAAGGCAGCAGGGAGCCGTCCGTGGGCTATTTCTGGCCACTGGATAAGCTTTGTTTGGCTCACATGGCATTTTTAAGAATTGGGATTTTTTCACCAGTGTTTAAAACCTGGTGGCTGTCATGTTATCACGCCTGCAATGCAGGGACACCTCCCCTCCCTTGGGCGCCGTGAGCCTGTGCATCATCCCGCAGGCCACGTGAGCACCTGCCTGGGGTTCTGCCGGCTCCACAAACAGGGCCACGTCCCACCTTTGTGGGCCCTCAGCTCTTGTGCCTTGGTGGGTACCTTCCTCCATAAAAAATATTCAAAATTACCACTTACGACAGTGGTGGGATAAAGGCAAATGTGATCCAGGCTGGAGTCATGATTAACTCTTCATTACTATTACAATCCTCATCTTTTCTTCTGATTTTAAGAGAAATTAGAACATTGTCGTGGACCCCTAGTGCTAGGTAGGGCCCATGCCTGCTGCACCTGAGGGAGAAGTCCCCCGGGCCCCCACCCTGTGGGTGTCTGAGCCCAGGCTTCTCTTCCAGCAACTTCAAAACTCCAAGTTGGGCAAAGTGCTGACAGAAAACTGTTAGCAAACTCAGGCTGAGCCCCGCATCCCAGGGCTGCTATAGTTAGGAGTGGGTCACCTCCCCTCCTGGCCCCTTGCCTTCTGCAACTACAGCCTTAGGCCACTCCTCCGGGAGGCCCTCCTCGGTTACTCCCACCAGCACCAGCACCAACTCCACCCTCCTGGTACCCCCTTCTAGTGACCCAAGAACAAGACCACTGCAAGCTTCTGTGAGGGTCTGACAAGGAAGCTGGAGCTGGCAAAGTGCTGGGCAGGGCGCCCACAAGCATTGGATGTTAAGGTTTCTCTTCTAGCCCCGCCCCATCCAGGTGTGGGCCGCAGGTAAGGACCTACCTGGTTGATAAATTGCCCATGTACTTGACTTCTCATCCAAGTCCACAAGATGCTTCCTCCTCATAGCGTACAAGTCTGGGTTGACTTCTTTTGCTGTCTTCCTTCCCAGCTTCTGGGAGATGGTCAGGGCCTTACAGGGTCCATGGGCTTCCAGAATCCTGTAGATGTCTTCCTCTGGGAAGCAGGGCAGTGGGTGGTAAAGGAGGAGCCCGGAGTGAGTCTCCTCCACTGCTTGCTAGCCGTGTACACTTGGGCCGACCAGACCCCCTGTGCTCAGTTTCCCCATCTGAAACGTGTGGCACGTAAGAACAGCGCAGCACAGAGCCCGCTCTAGGGCGCGGGGTGGACATACGCTGCTCTGAACGGTGCCGGGCACATGGGAGGGGCCCATGGCAGGTGCCACCGCGGATCAGAGAGATTTCTCAGCCATTTAGCTTCTTCCACTGTGCAGGCTGAGTCCTGCCTCCGGACACTCTGTGGGAACCTCTTGGTGGGCGGGGCAAGAGTCACATCTCAAGTGGCCAAGGAGAGTTTGGGGAAGTGGGATGCTTACGCTGTTGAGTGAGCCGAGAGCCAGCTTCCTGTGGAACTGTAACTGCACCTTGCTGGGGCCTCTCTGCTGGAGGAAGAAAGAGTGGCCGGGGGCATGAGGGGTGGCAGAGGAGATGGGGACGCCACTGGACAAAGGCGGGCCGCTCAACCGTGGCCCCGGTGCGCGGGCGATCTGGACTCAGGGTCTAGAGTTAAACCAACCTGCCTTCAAACCTGCCCTGTCGCTCTCCATACCCCCGGCTTTGCTGCTAACTCACGCCTCTGGGCAAAGAGGAAGAGTGCCATCCACTTACGCCCGGGGGCTGTGGGAGCGCCCGACCAATGCCAACTCTGGGACCCAGGGTAAGCCAAGTCTGTTCTACTCTTATCACTACCGTGGCAGTTGTCAACAGTGTTACTGCTGATGCTTTGCTGAGCGCCCGCCACGTGCGGGCATGAGGCTGGGCCCTCTGCGTCTCACCCTCTCGCAACCCTGGGCAGCAGATCTACAGGGCACGGCCGGGGGATGCCACGCACCCTTGAGAGGCGGAGCTTGTATTCGAACCCAGGCCCGGGCCCCGCTTGTCCTCTGCCAGGACTGCTCGTGCTGGGCCCCCCGTCCCCCTCCCCGGGGCAGTTACCCTGGCTGGGCTGGGCCAGCTCTGCGGGCTCCACTTCAGTCCTGCCCTTGCCCAGGCCCCACATCGCCTGGCCTTCCAGGGAGACTTTGGACTCTTCCTTCATCCGGTAGAGGACTTGGTTGAGTTTCTTCTTGGGCACTTGGCATTCCTTTGCCAACTGGCAAGACTTCCTGGGGGAACCAGCATCCCTCAGCACCTGCAGGATCCTCTGCTCAAGGTCTGGGAGAAGGAGAGAGGGGCAGAGAGGGGACTGAATCTCCCCCAGACGGAGCCTGGGCTGGAAGCTCAGGGGCAGGGGAGGTGCCTCCAGGGCAGATGGAGGGGCAGGGACCTGAGCAGACATTCACTAACAACACCACTGTTCAGGGAGGGACACATGCGCTGGTCAGAAATGACCGTGGCCGGACAGCCTGGTGACCAGAGGAGGTGCCCCAGCCTCCTGAGCGTCCTCTGCCTGGTGTGAGTGCTTGAGGGCGGGGGGGGGGGGGACACTCAGCCCTCAGACATCCTCAGAGCAGAAGGGAGGGGAGGGTAGCGGGGTGGGGTAGAGTGAGGGCAGGAGGGCAGGAACTGGGGGGAGACAAAGTGCCTCCTGGGAGGCCTGCTGTCCCCACCTCCCTACGGCACCTGCCCCTCCTCGTGGGCTCTCCATCCACATCAGTGGTGCGTCTATTCTTCCAAGCCAGAAAGCTAAAGACACCCAGAAACGGATCTTTCTCCCTGGTGCCCAGTTACAGAGAGTCCTGGAAACCTTGTTCCTGGCTCTCTCTCGAACCTCTTCTTCTCCCCTCTGTGCCTCTGCCTTCCTATTCTTCATCGTCATCTCCTGGACAGCAGCAGCTCCGCTGACCACAGTCGGGATCCCTCCAGCCCACCCTCCCCTCGGCAGCCAGAGCTTCCCTCCAAGTGCCAGCCGGCCGTGCTCCTTCCAGCCCGCTCAGCCCTGGGCCTTTGCACACATTGCTCCCTCTGTCAGGAACGCTCTCCCCCCCTCCACCCGCCCAACATCTACTCAACCTCCAGGTCTCACTCAAACACCATCTCTTTTGGGGAGCATCATAGATGCCCCGAGTGACTGGGGTGCTGTGGGGGGGTGGGGGTCCCCGGCAGAATGTCTCCAAGGACCCCCTTGCTGTGACTGCCGGGTCCACTGCAGTATCTTCGGTGTCTACTACAGTGCTGGGAGCAGAGTAGGTGCTCGGGAAACAGCATTTGAACGAACGAGTGTCTGAGTGGGTCTGCCCAGCACAAGGACAGGTGTCTGCCCAGATGACGCAGGGCAGGGTATGGGCAGCTCCTCCTGGGTCTCCATTTCCCCACCTGAGGTTAATGACCCAGAGGCTGGAGAAGGAGCTCTCTGAACGGCCCCTGTTCCTCTCAGACGGGCTCCCACAAACCCAAGCCTGCGGCTCTTTGGGGAGCCGAGAACAGAGCGCACACAGTGCCTGGGGAGCTGGAAGGAGCCCCATGGGCGGCAGCCCAGCCTCTTGCCAGGAAATCTCTGCCCCCAAGAACCCCACGGGAAACGCAAGGCAGGGTCCTTCTGGGGAAGACCTGGGGCCCCTTGGCAGGGCAGCAGCCCGATCCTTTGCCTTCTGGGTTTTTCCCTAGTGGGGGAAGGGGTAATCCATTGGCTGACTCTACAGCTGGGCTCTGAGGCTCGCTCTGGGATCAGGACACATTCGTCCGTGCTGGGTGCAGGTGAAGTGCATTTAGAATGCCTGGGGGCATCCACCCCTTCACTCACCACTCTGGCGGCCGGGGATCCCCATCCAATCAACAGCAAGCCTGGCTTTGCCTTGTCTTGAAAAGAGTTTTGATTTTTGAAAGGCCTGCCCCTGGGTGAGCCTCTTCCCCTCCCTCCTCCTCCACCCCCTAACCTCAAAGGAGCCGAGGGGGGTCGTGGGGTCGGAGATCAGAGTGAGGGCCGAGCCCATAGAGTTGGCTGGCCTCCTGCACTGAGTCTTCAGGCTGGTGTGTCCGTAAAAGGAAGGTTGTAAAATGGATGAGGTGTAAGCGACAGGTTGGAAAGGAACAGCCAGGAGGGAGAAGTTAAATTCAGCCACTGAGTGACAAGTACCTGCGTGTCCCCCTTGTGGAAGCACCACAAAAACCGGGGAACCAGCCCGGGGCCCTGGGCGCACACTGCTGGCCCTCCTCCCCAGTCCCCCATTCGTCCTCTTTCCTGTTCTCTGACGGCTGGTTTCCGCGGTTTGAGCCCCCTCTCTGCCATCCGTGTGATCTCTCTGTGCCTCACTTTGTCCATCTGTGAACTGGGGATGAGAGCAGCTACCTCGAAGATTGTAGTGAGGAGTAAATCAGCAAATGATAACAGAATTAAAAAAAACAAAAAGCAAAACCACCCTCAGCCGACAGCCCACAGCCCACAAGCTCTCTAGAATACACGGCTCGCTTTTCTTGGGTTTTCTTCCAGGAGTGAAGTGTTATCTGCAGTACTAGGAGACACAGGCATGCACGTCCGCCTCTTCTCAAAGCAACTTCTGTTGTTTCTTAAAATGAGTGTGAGGCCAGGTGTTCAGACCCCAGTGTCAGCATGCGGCCTGGGGTCCCCCTTGCGGGGCCTCAGTGACCTCGTCTATAAAACGGAAACAGCTCTGCGCTTGCCCCCGGGGGCTCCTGAAAGGTGTGCAGAGGGTGCTACAAGGTGCCCAGGGCAGACCCTGGGGTCCCCTCGACTCCCGCGGCCACAGGGCTTTGGGGTACTGTCGGCTATCATTGCTGTCATCTAGCCAAGGAAAGGAGCTGGAAAGAAAGGTGCAAATCCCGTTGGGAGCGCCTACTATTGCTTGGAAGGAAGAGAGTACCTCTTTCATCAGGGTCCCCAGGGGCCTGGGCCATCCTGGCTGCAGCGGCTGGGAGCCTGGAGGCGTCTGCACCGCGGCTTGGAACGGACAGGCTGGGTGGAGGCAGGGTGTCCTTGCGCGGCCGGACTGGGTGCTCCCGCAGCTGCGAAGGGTGGGTGTTTGCTGTTCACACTCCAGAAACAAGCCTAGTCAGCCTGACCTGACCAGCATTCTGGGGAAAAAGAAAACGAAACTCCTGCGTGTGTCCTCAGAAAAAAAAAGATTGAAAGCAGAAATGATGAGTGAGGGCCTCTGACTATGTGTTGGTAGAAGGAAGCTGAGCTTGGCAAGACCAGAGCGTTCTCTGGAACCACGGGGCTTCCCTGACTTTCTGGGGGCTTGCCACTGCCCACCCTGATCCCCACACAGAGTCTGAGGCCCCCCGGGGGTGGGGGGGGCGGGGCACTGCAATTGTTTGTGCGTGTCAAAATCACAGCTCTTTTTAGGGAGCACCTGCTATGTGCTTTCCAATCTTATGTGCCCCTCTGACTCCCCTTCAGGGTAGGGGCTAGTACTGATGTCTTTTCTCAGAGAGGAAACTGAGGCTTAAGGCCATTGGGTCACTTGTCCAAGGCTGGGTTTTAACTCAGCCCACAATTTATTGGCTGTGTGACTTTGGGCAGGTTCTTAAACATATTTGTGCCTCAGTTTCCTCATCTGTAAAATGGGGCTAATAAAAGTAGCTACATCAGGAGGTCCCGGAGAGGACTAAAGGGGGTAATCCAGTTGAACAGTCTGACCAGACCCCTCCAGTGCCATCTCCAGCCAGGAGCACAGCGGGGCACCCACATACCTGGAAAAGGGGTCTATCACTTACATCTAGTTTCAAGGGGCTCCTGACCCCCAAGTAGGTCAGAGCCACTGTTCTTTACCAGGTAATAGAAGGGGAAACCGGGGTCTATAGTGGTGAAGGGCTTCGGGCCAGGCAGCCAGGAGGGTCATGAACTCAGCCCTGGAAGTCCCTGGGCTCAGGGTCCCAGCCACAGAGGCCTGGGAAGTGTCTCGACCTCGAAGGACTTTGCCCCAGCACTTCTGCAAAGGGAGGGGCTCGCACTCTGGGGCAGTGTTTGCAGAGCGAAAGGGGCAGTCCTGACGCCCAGTCCGCACCCAGGCCACTTGCAGCCCAGCCCCTGGCTGCCACATAGGACAGCTCAGTAGCAACCGGAAACCGAAATGGTGTTTATTTCTGTTTTATGTAAAACGGAGAAAATGTGTTTCTCCCTATGAATTGTCAATATCAATTTGAAGTGTAACGGGGCTGTTGAGGGACATTGTGGAGGCGCACTCAGGGAGGGGACTCCGGCTGAGCCCCCAGTGGGAGGCGGGGGGGGGGGGGGGAGCGGCTTGCCGGGACTGGCCACCAGGTGGCGCTCGCTCATCAACCCGGACCCCAGGCCGCTGGCTGTCTCTCTGATGTGGAGGGACCTCCCACCATCACCACCCCCCAGGGAAACCCCTGAATCCATCTGGCCTGTGGGTACGTCTGCTCACGGGAACCGATGTACTGAGCGGATTCGAGGCTGAGTGCAAAGGCAATTCTCAGAGCCTCCTTTCCAGTGTGAAAGGCTCCCTACTCTGCCAAGAAAGGGCCTCAAAGGCCACAGGAGTTCCAAGACGGGGCCACCGCCTGCCGAGCCCAAATCTTTTTTTGCCTTGGAAAGCACATTCATTTTTTATGGTTTGTATTTTTCTGGAAACTATTAGAACTCTCCACCCAAACCAGATGATAATTACATGTTACTGATCTCCAGTCTTTACATCTCTCTCTCTCTCTTTTAAAGAAGAGATATTTTTACTGCACATTGTGTTGGCAAAACCCAGTCTCTGTTCTACCAGGCAGCCTGGATGTTATTTTCACATTTTCTCTGTGAATTCCCCTCAGGGAAGGGAGTGGTAAGGTCTGAAGGCACCAAATGTGGGTAATAATGTGTCTTCGGTCAAGGGCAAAGATCAGAGAATCAGAGTTGGCCAGAGGAGACAGGGATTGCACGCGGTCTCGAGAGCTATCAACAGAGGGCGAGGAACAAAGATCAGGGAAAGCTGCTTTGTCAAAGGCAGCAGGACCTCGGTGGCAGCCCCCCATAGGGACCTGCCTTGGCTCTGTTAGCTGCCCTTCAAGGTAGAGCTCAGTGGGCTTCCGTTGGTCATCTGTGTCCAACGGAGTTGGACGGACCTGGGGCTCTGGTCTGGCACCCCCACCTTTTAGCTACAGGCCTAGGCGCGAGTCACTAGTCTTCCTGAGCCTCAGTTTCTCCCTTTGGAAAAGGAGATAAAAGCAGCACCTACTTCTGGGGTGATTGCCAAAGTTAAATAAAATCATGCACCTAGGTCCTACCAGAGCACCGAGCATGTAGTATGTGCTTAATAAACAGGAGCTAGTCCTATCTTTACTTCATGATCCCCAGCTGTCCTGCTCTGACATGAAAAAGCAGTCCCATTTCATCTGGTCTTTCACCAAATAATGTTTTGTGCTTTCTTTATCCCAGTCCCCGAGGTGGAGCCTGTGGTGGGGGTGGAGGAAGGCCTCTCCTCACCGGTTCCTGGATCCGCTTCTCACTCCGGCTGTAGAAGAGGCCACACGGCCCAATTCAGGGATTGAGGGGGCGCTCAGGCTGAGTCCAGGGTGGACCAGCACTCCCCTCTGTGCTGGCCAGTCGAGTGAGCCAGGGGGCTGGGCAGGGGCTGGGCAGGGGCTGGGCAGGGACTGGGGCATCAATGGCCTTGGTGGAAACTTGAAATTTTCACTGGGAGCAGAAGAAGGACCACTGCAAGATTTTCATCCAAGCCAACTTGGGTAAAAGCAGCCTTGGGTGCTTGAGGAAGGTCAGCAAAAGGTGGGCGGGTGGGGGGGGGCAGCACCGGGCTGTTTCTCGTCCTCCCCCCACACCAACACTCTGTAGAAAGCCCTTCCCCACATCCCAACAGATGGATTGAAATGAATTCTCATCTAAGTTTTAGTTTTTGATCAAAAGACATTTTGATGATGTTACTACCAAAATTATTTGCCTCCAAGAAATTCATTCATTACAACCGGCCATAAGCTCTTCACTGAGCAATCAGTATTCTTGGGGATTCTGGCAAAACGAGAAGAGCTCACCTATAAATTCGTTTCAAATATAATGAAGTGTAACGAAATGTTTATGATGACTAGATGGAACAATTCATGAACATGACATAATGTTAGGTTTCCTAGACATTTCATTAAACATTTGTTGATCCTGATTTTGTAACGTTTAGCCCCCTACCCCCTGTTTTGGAGCTCAAACATTTTCTTTTTTTTTTTTTTTTTTAAAGATTTTATTTATTTATTTGAGAGAGAGAGAATGAGAGACAGAGAGCATGAGAGGGAGGAGGGTCAGAGGGAGACAGACTCCCTGCCGAGCAGGGAGCCCGATGCGGGACTCGATCCCGGGACTCCAGGATCATGACCTGAGCCGAAGGCAGTCGCTTAACCAACTGAGCCACCCAGGCGCCCCAAGATTTTTATTTTCTTTAATCTCTACACCCACCTTGGGGCTCGAACCCCCTAGAACAAGATCCACTGACCAAGCCAGGAGCCCCTTATTTTATTTTATTTTTAAGATTTTATTTATTTGCGAGAGAGAGAATGAGAGAGAGCATGAGAGGGAGGAGGGTCAGAGGGAGAAGCAGACTCCCTGCCGAGCAGGGAGCCCGATGCGAGACTCGATCCCGGGACTCCAGGATCATGACCTGAGCCGAAGGCAGTCGCCCAACCAACTGAGCCCCCCAGGCGCCCCGGAGCTCAAACATTTTCAAAGGCTCTTGAAGCATCTGTAGGTCTGAGGTGCTAAGATTTCTATGCCCAGAAGGTATGATGGGGAGATGCAGAGACACACATGCTAAGGGCCAGGATTCCTGCTCTTCTGGGGGCTGTGGCCCCGCTGAGTTATGGGCAGGGGTGTTGCCGAGTGTGGGACAGGGGATGGGTTGAGAGTAGAACAGTTTTATGTGTCAATTGGCAACTTCTTTTCATTTTAAATGGATATCCTGCTCTAAAATTTGACCCAATGATGTTTCTTAAAAGACTGGGGAACTGCGTAGCAGCCACTGAAGACCCTTGAACAAGCTGGCTTTGAATGGCGCAGGCGCACTTATACACGGATTTTTTTTTTTTTAATAAATGCGGTACAATACTGTAGATGTATTTTCTCTTCCTTATGATTTTCTTAACATTTTCTTTTCTCTGGCTTACTTTATTGTAAGAATACAGCATATAATACACAGAACATGCAGAACAGGTGTTAACCAGCTGTTTATGCTATCAGTAAGGCTTCTGGTCACGAGTTATGTTTTTAGGGAGTCAAAGCTACACATGGATTTTCGACCTCACAGCATGTTCGTTGCCCCAATCCCTGTGTTGTTCAAGGTCCAACTGTATTTAGTTCGAGCTTACTATGGACGCTGTATTCATTATTTCGCTGGCTCTTAGCAACCTGTAAAGTTGGTAAGTAATATTAAATCTGCAGTTTGCAGACAAGAAAACTGAGGCGCAGAGAGATGGCTGCGTAAACTGGTCAAGATCACGGAGCTAGCTAGTGGAAGAGGTGGGGTTCAAGCCCAGACTGTCGGCTGTGGCATCCAAGCTCTTGGCAACTATTGTCCTCGCTGTGAACATGTGTGCACGGGGAAGGAGCAGTTCTTTCTCTGCTAAACACCTCTATGCCACCAAGCATGCTAATCCCACCGTGGCACTCCACCTCCTAAGACCGCCGTGTTGGATAGGGTTTCAGGGTATGGATTTAGGGGGGCACAAACATTCAGTCCATACCAGGGCCCCCATGGGCAGAGTGCTGTGCTGAGTACTCAGAGGCCCAGAAACCTGACTGGTTGGAAGAAAGTCCAACACTTCAGATTTTTTTTCTCATTAAAAATTTTTATACTGATTCTATGTTGAGATGATCCTTTGGATATATTGGGTTTAAAAAAAAAGACAACTGAACAGGTGCATGCAGCCCTGAACACACACGCATGTGTGCACACATGTCCTTACGTACACGTGCACACACACACACACACAAACACACACGAACCCATCTGTGCCTTTTGCTCAGTGAGCCCTTTTTCTCCGAGGTGCTCTGATCCTCTCACTTTGCTGACCACCACTTTAGAGTTTGTGGTCTGAGGCTGGGTGCCCCATAAAGCGGAGATTGAAGTGCAAGCACTTACTTATTTGGAAGGTGACACCAGGAAACGCTGGGAGAGCAGTGGGGAGGTGGGCCAGGAAAGGATGGAACCTCATCAGGGGTGTGTCATCAAGCAAGTGACCTCACGGGCTTGTGCCTCAAGATCGCTGGAAACGCTGGGAATATGCGGAGAATCATCTCAGCAAACCACCCCCCCACGCCACCCGAGGGCAAAGGAGCCGGGGTATTTATCCCCCTATTCCCATCACCCAGGCTGGCTGCTCCCAATGTCATCAATTCCCCAGCACTTGTGGTCTGCTGCGTCATGGGCAGAGAAGCTTTCAGAAGCCAGAGAAAGCCTCAGGCTGTGGGATGCAAGTGCTTTTAGCTAGAAGTTGAGCCCACGTGGACAGACATGAAAAGGGCCAAGGGGAGGTGGGTGAGGCCTGGATGTCATTTGCTACATCTCTCTGCACATGTTACTCCTCTTGGGAACTGAGGCCCTGGGCTGGTGAATTGGCTGGAAAGGTGACTGGGGAGGATTTGAATCCAGATCAAACGACCGCAGAGCCCGGACCCCATGCTTTGCCTCTTCCCCTGCATCTGCCCATGTCTGTAAAGAGCAGGCAGGAGTCTAACTATGAATTTTAAAAATTCATTTTTAAACTTGTTCACTCAATTAAGTTGGATGCTTTTAAAGACAAATTTAATTATTTTGAGTTCAATAAAAGCCTTTTAATAAGATGAACATCATGATTTCAGGCCTCCACTTTCAGGCTTATCAGTCATGGCGAGGTGGGGACACAAAGGGAGGGAGGGAAGAGGGGGGAGGGCACGGAGGGAGGGGCGGTGCGAGCTGGCGCGCGCACACACACACACACGCACACGGGTGGGTATTTATTTTAAAAATTTATTCGCACATTTAAATCCATCATTTGTTCCAAATTATTTGTGAAGCTTATAATGTTTTGTTTTATTTTTAGAAGCAGTTCTTTTCCTTCGGTACAACTGTACAAAGTGTTAAAGAAAACGCGACGCCGACTTGGCACAAGCTTGCTGTGTGTTCTGTCTCCCCTGTTGGCGCTAGTCTTCCTCGCTGCGAACGTTCCGTCTATGCCTGCGGCTGAGACAGGAAGCCAGACACACATGCTGAAGTAATTTCAACAAATATCAACTCAAACCCAACTTGAAGTAGTCACAAATGGCAGGGCTGCCTTCCCAGCCCGGTGCAAAAGGAGACTGCACGGTCTGCACGCCGCGGAAGCCTGGCTGGGCTCCGTAAGAGCCTCCTTCCTTCAGCATCCACGCACTGACTGGTCCAGCGTAATGGCAGCTGCCGTTCTGAGCTGGCTGGCCCCCGATCCCCTTCTTCTGGAAAGTCCCCCTAATTTTCCTTTAGAGAATCGCCGCTCTCCCTTCTCAGCGCAGGTGGACCGCAGGGAGCTGGCCCCACCTCCAGGTCCAGGGCGGGGCGTGGGACTGAAACCTGGCCAATCAGAGCATGCTTTCCCTGCGACTACAGGGATTGGCTCAGAGATGGGCACATGATCCAGGCCAGGCCAATGGAATTCGATTCTGGGACTTTGGGGGGAAGGATAGGAAACTAATTTCTTCCCTCTTGATTCAGGGCAGTCAGGAAATGAAGCTGGAGAGAAAGTGGGCGCCAGGAGAGGAAAATGTTTGAAAGGGAAATTAGTAAGGGGAAGAGCGGTTTGATGGTGGAGACAGACATCCTGCTAATGTCACAGTGTGCACGTCTGGACCTGGCGGCATGTAATCTAGCCCTGCTCTACCTGCTGCTTTGCACTTACAAGAGTCAACAATTCCCTCTTCTGCTAACGCCAGCCTGAGTTGGGTTTGGCTCACTTACTAGAGAAAGAACTAACTGACTCCAGATCATGGCTCTGTGGGGCTGTTTAGGGGCGCTGCTGAGTCTCCTCTTGGCCTCTGCTCATGCAGGCACGCGGTTCACTCTCTCCCTTCCTTTTCTCCCTAACATCTCCGGACTTGAAATCCAGCCTCCCCTCATCGTAACAGCACAGTCTCCTGCCCTTGTGGTATTGTATTGTGGTGCCAGTCTAAGGGAGTGTCTTGAAAACCAGAAGGTGGGTTCCTTGAGGTCAGAGGCTGCCCCAAGCAGTGCCCAGCATGATGCTGTGCTTAAAAAAAAAAAAAAATCAGATGAATGAGATGAGACCTCCCCAAACACACTGCCAACTTCAATCAAGAATTTGACATGGTGCTTGGCACCTAGTAGATGCTCAACAAATATTAGACATTCTGATTTCTGCCTTCATTCTGGACTGATTCAGTTATATCTGCATTGAGCTGAAGTCAAAGGTGTGGGGAGGGTCTCCTTTCCAATTAGAACCCAAGATGTCCTTCATGACTACTCACAGGCACTGCCATCAACCCTTTCTACAGACGAGGTGACTGAGGGCCAGCAAGGGGAGTGACCACTAATGAGAGGCACTCGGGCTCTGGAGCCAGGCTGGGGAACCGTGGTGTCCCGCTGCCAGTACTGAAGAGTAATGAGCTCTTTTGGTTTCTCTTCAATTTTCTTTTCTTTCCTTTCTTTTTCCTTTATTTCCTTTTTCCTTCCTTCCTTCCTTCCTTCCTTCCTTCCTTCTTCCTTCCTTCCTTCCTTCCTTCCTTCCTTCTTTCTTTCTTCCTTCCTTTCTTCTTCTTTCTTTCTTTCTGAGGTTTTCCGCCACCAGAAAGAGGGAACAAGTAAGACAGATGTGTGCCTCAAGTTCTGCCCTGATTGCAGGACTCTGTACTCCAGAAGCTTACAGAACTGTGGGGATGAGGACAAACAATGGTCATCCCTGGGGAATCAGCTGTTTGGGCTGATTTTTTAAAAACCTTGACCGGATGTCAAAGATGGTTCTAATTAGAGAAATAAATGCGAGTTTCTGTTGTGGGCACTGCGGGTAGCCCACTCAGATCCCCTGGGATCCCTTTTAGGCTCCTGTCCCCCCTTCCTGGCTTCCATGGGCGTTGCTAATGGCCAGTACCTGGGAGCATCCTCTGAGGACCACCCTGGGGCTTGTGAAACTCCCCCCTGCTGCACTTTGACACACGATAAGCCAGGAGCATCGGAGAGTCTACTTCTCACCCAGAAGCACCTTACACCCCAGAGCTCCCCACAGGTCCCTTTGGGATCGTTGGGAGCAGGCTGAGGCGGGGACTTTGCCTTAAATCATCCCTACCTTGCTTCGTTTTTCCTCCTTTGTCCTCTTCCCAATTCCCGTAACTGTCTCCTCTGGAGGCACACCCTTGATGCCTCCCCTCATACAAATTCATGCCTCAGTGTTTACTTCTGGAAACGACCCACCTTAGGCAATTTCTTTCTTGCAGACTTTATCAGAGCTTTTGGCATGTTACGGAGAATCATTTTTTCAAGAGGGAGGAAAAATAGGTAATGTCCTGCAAGATCTTTTAACCCCAATTAATAAAAGGGGTTGTTGATTTTTTTTTTAAGATTTTATTTATTTATTTGAGAGAGAGAGAATGAGAGACAGAGAGCACGAGAAGGAAGAGGGTCAGAGGGAGAAGCAGACCCCCCGCTGAACAGGGAGCCCAATGTGGGACTCGATCCCGGGACTCCAGGATCACGACCTGAGCCGAAGGCAGTCGCCCAACCAACTGAGCCACCCAGGCGCCCAAGGGGTTGTTGATTTTAACCACTTTTATTAGAACCACCTGCCTGAGCTAGTGTTTTCACTGGGCTCCCCGGATGCAGCCTGAACTAGAACAGAGGTCTAAGGAATTGCTCAGGCCCTCCAGCAGCTCATCAGGCTCTCTTCCACCCCGCTAAATGGGCCCTGGGGCTGTTGCTGAGAGCGGTGGGGGACAGGGGAAGTCAGTGTGGCCAAAGAAGTAAAAAAGCCTCATTCCAAAGAATTGTAAAATTTATTGTATAAGTATTGCAGCTTTTCAGAACGTCATCATTGCCACTAATGATTATTGATACACAACAAGCGATTTCATCAGGCCTGTGGATTGGCATCCAAATACAGAGTCTTACGCGCAGCCACGTGGGCGCAGCACCCAGCGTGCCACGGAGAATTTACGGGAGTTTAACTTGAACAGAACTTGGGAGACGGGGCTGCCAAGGAGAGCGGTTCCAACGCCAAGAACGCCACCATCAGCACACCGCCGTGGACGCAGGCAGGCGAACGAGAACGTGCGTCCTTCTGGGCTCTATAGTACAGCAAGATTTGAAGCGCGGTTTCCAGAAAAAAACAAACACCAAACCAAACCAAACCAAACACTTACTTTTCCTTATCACTGGGATGTTTTATGGATCTGGAAGCTTTGTGTGCGTTTAGAAAGCAATTTCTGAAACATACAATTCACAGAGACAAGGACAGGGAACGGACTCGGTTCTTGCCCTGCCCTGGTGTTCACTAGACGCTGGGGGTGGGAGTGGGGGGAGTTTTAGCTCTTTGCAAAGAACGCTGGGCTTCCGGGGGGTGGGGTGCGGGGGACAAGGGATGGCTCTCAGGGCTCCTTGCTAAGTCGGTCTGCGGAGACCTGGCCTTTGTGGGGGAGGAACCGTGATTGACAAGCAGGGAAACGATGAGGAGTAGAGGAAGCCCAACCTGGTCCCCCTCCAACCAGCCACTGCCTAGGACCCCAAACTTTTTACTGGCAAAAGGAGGTCGCCTCAGTGGTGTTCAAAGCCTTTTCAAAGATAATGGCATGATAGCCAACATCTAGAGGGATGAGTGCACCAGCTCTGGGGTCCAGCAGAGAAACCGAGAGCTTAGCTCCAACAGTCGTTTCCAGAAACACACCCCACCGGTTTTCTCGGGATGCGCCCCGACTTTGACTAGCTGCTCTGCCATGAACCTCTCCAACTGGCATCTGCGGGGCATGAAGCCCAGGGGCTCTGCAGCATCGAGCCCTGGACTGCATTCCTGGGGTGCGATCGGAGGGGCGTGCTCTGCCCTCAAGCCAGCTGAGGTCAGGAACCCACTCCCCTGCCTCCTTCCAAACACCGCAAATGCCCACCGCACCACCAAGCAACAGGAGTCAAACGGTTTGGCTCAAGAGGACCTCGGGAACGCTGCCCACACAACCGAGGGCCACTTCTAGGCTCACAACTCCCATGGCAGTCACACACAGTATTGGACAAGAGGGTGGAGGGGCAGGAAGGGGTCGCCCGACGGAGCCAGGCACACCCACGGTGGAGGGCGGGCGGGGCGGGACACGAGAGGGCGACGGGGATGTTTGAGAAGCAGCAGCAACCCTTTTTTGACCTCGAGTGGGAAGGCCAATCCCCGGGTGATCGTGTCACTGCCCGGGGATGCCCCCAACTGGTGACAAGAGAGCCCTGCTTCCTCAGTAAGGCACTAGGGAGACTCTTCACAGAAAGGAAAGATACAGTTTTTAAAAAATTTTATCTATAAATGTGTCCCTGTACCTTTTAGGACAAATTATACCGATTTCTCTGCATGACTTCTGAAAAGAATCTTCTTTGAGAAGCCAAGTTTAGGCTGAAGACCCCCACGGAGAGGCAGGTTTTATTGTCAACGTGTAAGAACTTTCTGCCAGGCTGGTCAGCAGATGCTCAGACTCCATGTTTATCTGTTGGTCACCATGTTTCTGAAAATGTATATATAAATAGAGTTCAAAGGGTCAGAACTTTAAAAACCGTTCTCAGGTTTTTGTTTAAGTCATAAAAAAGTTGCTTAAAAACAAGTTATTGCCCTTACGTCTCCTCTGATGTTAGTCCGCTAGTTAGCAGTCTGCCAAAATGAAAAGAGCTCCGTGCAGAGGGGGGTGGGGGGGTTGCTCTTCCATTTGGGGGGGGGTCACCCCATGGAATGTGAACATGTCCTCAGTGGGAGGAAGGGCCTGCAGCTCCAGCCACTGTCCCTGGTAGATCCCAAGGGACCCCCACTCCACTGTCCTGCCAGTTGCCACTGCGCCCACTCACATACCCTCACCTGCACGCCGTCACCAAGGGGTCCCGCCACACCGAAATCTACTCAGTAAAATCCTGGTAAACGAGCTGCATATCTGCTAAAAAGGCTATGAAAACACAGATAAATAAACACATCTAACATGACTGTTTCCACGGGAAGAGGGGATGAGAATGCAGGAGAGCAGAAGGTAAAGAATTCTGCCTTGAAAACAAAGTACAGGTTTGACTGTTTCTCTTGTGTTAACCCTTTTGCATGTCCCAGGAGAAATCTAGGCATGTCACTTTTTCATCTCTGCTGTTCTGTTTGTTGGCCTGTTGGGTGAGAATTGCTACGTAAAGAGAAAAGACAAGGATGAGGTCCAATTCTTAATACTTAGGGCCTTTCTGATCTGCCGGCGGACTCCACCGACCTCAGCTGATAAATCCTGGAGCGGCCGGATCGCCCCGAAGCACTCCGCACAAAACAGCCACCCAAGCCCCTCTGGGGGACGGGCGGGCGGGCGTCCCCCGGCAACATGCGCGGGGAGCGGCTGTCGGCTGGAGACGGGCACCTTAGCCCCTTCCCAGGGTGGGGTGGGGGTGGGGCTTCATGCTTAAAAAAACAGGAGGAAAAACTAAGATTCTTCACTAAGTTTATTTTCATCTCCGGAAAGGCAAAGCCACCACCTGAAACTTGGTGCCTAGAGTAACTTCCTTATTTCATTTGCCATCCGAAGGCTGTTCTGGCTCTGGGTGGGGGGTGGGCGGGGGGGGGGGGGAACGACACGTGGGACACGTGTCTCCTTCGGTGGGGAATGTATAACAAGGTAATAACCTATCACTAGCCAGAAGCTTCCACTTCGCAGGAAAGCGGCCCCCTCCGGAAGCCTCTCCAAAATCCGTGTAAGAGCCGGCCCTCTGCCTGACGTCGACTGTGAAATTTCGACATTTCTCCCTTAAAAATCTCAACAGACATGATAGAAGTTTCCATCAAACAAGCACTGACATATTTATATTAAAAAATAGTGCAAAAGCTCAACATTTATATAAATAACTCTAAACCCCTGCTTTGTACTTTTTTTCTTTACAAGGTAATACACGCCTTCTGAGTTGGCACTCAAAAATTGCCATTTTTTTCTCTTCTAGTTCAGAAAACAACTTTTTTTTTTTAATAGGCCTCTTCTAATACAAAAATACTCCTGCCCTCACAATACAGTTTCTCTTATTTTATATATATTTATATATATAATATTGCAGATCTTTAAACAAAGGTTTTGTGCAAATATGTCTTTAAAGTTAAGTGAAATCATAAACAAACAAAAGAAAAGAAGCATTCACGCACGCAGCTCAACTAGAAACAGGAAAAGACTAGGGTAGATTTTGTGGGGTTTTTTTTTTTTTCTCTTTTGCCTTCAAGACACAGCTCAACAAAGAAACGTGGTTTTTTGCAAGCTTTCTTAGCTTGTGCATTCAGACCAGACAGAACATGTAAATATTTATACACAGAGAGAGGGGGAGGGGATGGTGACGCGCCGAACGTTGTGGGTGCCGCCCAGTCCTCCTCTGTCTTCTCGTTCAAGAAGTGCGGAGTGTTTCGCCTTTTACCTCCTGCTGCCCCGGCCCCGGCCCCGGCCCCGGCCTTCCTAGAGAGGGTGCCCTTTCTGTTTATCCTTCTCTTTGCTCCAGGCAGCTGTGCTCTCCAAGGGGGCGATGTGTGCGTGGTGGAGCCGGGTCCCCTCCAGCAAGGAGGGCGGCCCGCTGCTCTGCTGGTGCTGGAAGGAGGGGGACCCAGGGTAGTGCCCAATGACCTCGCTGTAGGTGGGGGGCGGCCCCTCCATGCGCCCGCCGCCCCCGTAGCACGTGGCGCTGATGCCCGAGTGACTGCTGGGGGGGCAGGGGCCGCCCACCATGGCGCTGTCCATCAGGTCGCTGTCGAAGATGGTTCTGTTCGGGGGCGCGCGCACGGACTCGCGGTTCAGCTCCAGCTGCTGCTCGGGGTCCCGCAGCTGGAGGGTGCAGGGGCCCTGGTAGGGCGGGGGCTCCTCCCCGTCCGACAGCGAGATGGTGGGCGGCAGGTCGATCTCGTGCTGCAGGTACGGGTACGTGGGCTGGAAGCGATGGAAGCGGTCCCGCTGGGTGAAGGGGGGCACGGCCAGACGGTCGGTGGGCCTCGGAGGGGCATAGACCTGCGGCTGGAGGGGGCAGAGCAGAGTGAGGGCCCCCCCCCCCCCCCCGCCAGAAGCGGGACCCGAGGTCGGGGGGAGGGGGGTGTCCAGCCGCCCGGGGACGCTCTGCTCTCTGGGGAAGGGAGAGTGCGCAGCAGCGGGCACCGCTGAGCCCGGAGTCCAGCTGCGGCCCGACGCTGGGGAGCCCTGGCTAGGAACATCACCACGGAGCTGAAATAGGGGCAACTTCGCTTCTCTCACGTTGCAGACACCGTGGGCCACTCGCTGGGGGCAGGGAGCGTTGGTAACGTCCCGGTGGGGATGATCCCAGCAGCCAAGGGCAATTCTTCAGCGAAGGGCACGGGTGTGAGCCTAGCAGCCACGGGAGGCGCCTCTGGCTTGGAAAGGGGACCCGCTGGGCGGATGGCCTTAGGCGTCCACTACAGCAGCACGGGGGGGCAGGCAGGGAGGGGACTGGAGGCAGAGCGGGGTCTCACCTCTGGAATGCCGTTGCCTGACACCGTGCTCTCCGAGGGCCAGAGGCAGCCTTCCTGTGTGGGGACGAGAGGGGCAGGGTCAGCGGGAGGAACAGACCTGGGAGCGCAAAGGGTCGGCTGGCTTTGACCCTGAGGTCTTGTATTTGGAATCAGATCTGGCAACCATCCCCTCCTCTCCAGCCCCACCCTGCTACCCTGGCCTGGGCCCGGCCATTTCTCAGACAGGACCACAACGGCCTTGTCACCGATCTCTCGGCTCTCCGTGCTGTGCCCTGAAAACTCATCCCCCACACTCACACTTTCCAAAGCAGACATCTGATTTGTGGGACCCTCCAGCAGCTTCTCCTGCATCTTAGCATGGATCAAATTATCTCGTGAAATGGCTGATGAGGAAGCCTGGCGTGATCTAGCCCTCCTGGCCTTGACCTGGCCCACTTGCTTGCAGTGTGACCTTGGCAAGGTACTTAACTTCACGAGGCAGAATATGCCTGGAGTGCACGTGGCCCTCTGTGACTATATCCAAGTGCTGGGGGCCACGCGGACCCGCTCTCTCATTCAAAGTGCTATGCATGCACCTGAGGGCCTTTGCCCCGGCCGCCCGGCTGCACGGCCAGCTCCACAGACTTCCTCTGACGCCACCGTCTAAAGGGTCCTCCCCCGGTAACAATCCTGTCGTGGGCTACTTTCCTTCTCAGCAGCGCTCTTATCTGTAATCAGCTTGTCTCTGTATTTATTTACCTCTTTACAGTCTGTCTCAACCTGTGTATCAGGAGCCCAGTTCATAGGTAAAGAAATACTGGACAAAGCTGGTTAATAAGCAGAGTGCCCCCAAATAATGACTCCGTCAGTCAGCAAAGGTGCATGAGCCACGACTGCTGTGTCAGGCCTGTCGCTGTCGCCTTATGAAGCTTACACCCTCTGCTGAGATGCCAGGCAGGGCCTGCGGCTCCCTGCATGGGTGACCGGGACGCATGGGCTCGGAGTGGGGGACAACAGGGCCGACACACCACGTGCGATCTCAGGCCTTGGGGAGAGACCCAAGGGTCAGGGAAGTGGGACCCCACACCAGGATCAGTTTGTCTGAGAAGGAAGCCCAGACAATGTGGGTTATGTGGTGACAGATCGCCCTGGGCCTGGGGGGAGGGATGTCTTCTTTAAATTTTACAGCTTTCCATGGATGTATCTGAGATATAATAAACTGTACATATTCAAAGTACGCAATTTGGTTAAATTTTGGCGTGTGTCTACACCAGAGACCCATCGCTACAATCAAAATAACATCTCTATCATTCCAAAAGTTTCCCTGGGGGCACGTTTTCTTGCGAGTTCACAAGTAAGACATTCTCACCTACTGTCTGGGGCCAGAAGGTGAATGGGGGTTGGGGGGGGGGGGCACGTGTTGCCCAGAGAACTGCAGTTACCTACATGGCCACTAGGGGGCTCCGTGGCTCCCAAAACTGTCCCACCAGGAAAGCACGCACTTACCCCACACAGACTCACTGCAGTCTCTAGTATGTTCCACGTGTTAGGATGCAGAAAGCAGGCATACAACCTTACTGCTCATGTGGTCATCAAAAGCCGTTTCATTATTGGTATTAGTAATGTATCAATCGCTGCCTTGGTGCCAGACTAAGCACTCTTTAAAGCACGATCTCATTTCTCCCAAGAAACCTACAAGGCAGGCCGAGGTCGGTTAGCTGAGAGCTGAGTGCGCCCAGCTGGTAAGACGCAGTGCTGGGATTCAAACCCTCACCTGCCTGCCTCCAGACCTACTTGGGCTTAGGCTGGCCCTGGCAGGCTCTGTAGCCCCCGGTCGGGCCACTGGCACAGTCCATGTGTGGGCCAGGAAGCAGATGGGGACATCCACCTGCTCCTCACTAGGGTCAGGAGCCCTGGGGTGGGATGCACGCAGCCAAGGCCAGCCTGGATGAAGTGTGACCCAGATAAACTCCTGCCTAAAACCTTCCTACGAGTCCCTCTGTCCCAGGCTCCGCACGATGTGGCCAACAACCTCTTCCCAACACTGCCCCCACTCCCAGCCCTAGCAGATGGGTTATCTACCTGGCACCACCCAGGAAGCTTTAGAAAACACCAATCAATGCCCCAGGAGCCCCACCATAGGGCACCCAAAACTACCCACCAGCCTCGTCATCTGACTACCTCCAACTTGTGTACCTGGAAGTACTTCCTCCTCCAGGGAGCCCTCCAGGAATCACCCACCACCACCCTGCCTCCCAGGCTCCCACAGCATCTCAGCGCCTGTATGGGCCTGGCCTGTACCTGATTTAGAAGCCTTGTGCCCACAGAAGCCATGTGGGAAGCGGGAGACTCATGCCAGGGCTGATTTGGGGACAAAGAGAACAAAGGGTTGCCCCATCCAAGGCTCTGGCTGAGCCTCTAGTCCGAATCTATCCCTGCCCCATGCTGAGGAGGCCTCACACACAAACCGTCTTCCAAGAGACCTATGGGTGAAGTGGTCATCGCTGTTCAAGATGCATAAACTTTTGGGGAAAAATTAAAGCTGCTAAGGCGAGGAATTCAGAGCAGGGAATGTTTGAAAGCACAGCTCAGGGACGCAGGAACAGCTCAGACATGAGCAGGAGGCTTCCTGGGTGGGGCTTGGCGGCACCTGTGCCCGTGCTTACCTGTGCCCAGGTGGAACAGCACCTGCCGTACACGTAACACTCCCCTCCCCTGCCAGCCCCAGGACAAGCCCCTTCGGACCCAGCTTCTGTGCCACTGTGGTGGCTAGGTCACCCCTGCGGTTACCATTACGCAACACAGCGTGGCTTCCCTGGGAACAGCGTGGGGCGGGGGGGTGACATTCTAGGGCCAGTGGCGTACCTGCACTTGAGCCTCATTCTCTGACAGATGAGCAAATGGGGTCACCCTGAAAAGGAACTGGAGCAGGACAGTCATGCGAGGGGCAGGCCCAGCCCCAGGCTGACCGTGGCCGGGTCTGGGTCTCCGTGAGAGGTCACGGGGTCCTGAGACGCCTCCGACGCACCCTGTCTGGCGGGGGGCCCCCAAGGGAGCTGCCACACTTACTCCAGGCCTAATGAGGCTCTGTGTTTACCCAGCCGGGCATCCCCAGGGGCCCCTGCAGGTGGCTGGGTAGATGGGGGTGGGGACTTTCCGTTGGCTTCAGGTGTCCAGGAACCAGGGCCGGAATCAGACCCCCCGTCTGGGCACCAAGTCCCAGCCGCTGCCCGCAGAGCTGTCTCCCCGGCCCCGCCGATAGCCAGGATCCCTCACGCTGGAACTTAGGCCATCTCCCCAGCCCTCTGGGCCAGCATCATCCTGCCCATGACCACACACAGGGGGAGGCCGCAGAAAGGCTACCTCCACCCGTCTGACGGACTGAGGCTCAGAGGGGCCAGGCGGCACCCCCCGGGCGTGGGCCGCCCCCTGCCGCAGCACCGGAAGCAGCGCGGACGGGCCTGGGCTCTGCAAAGGGCCCCCACAAGCTGCCAGGCTTGGGGCAAACGCGCCCACCTGTCTGGGCAGCAGTCTCTCCCCCGTGGGGTGGGGTTTCCGGGCTGCTGTGAGCCAGGGGGCCCTGGGGCGAGGGAACAGCAGACGGCGCGGGCACGTGGGTGACAGTCACCGCAAACACACGCACGTGAGCCCTGGCCTCGGGAGCGGCAGACGCCTTCAGGGCGGCGGCGCCGAGGGCCCTCCGGACCCACGCTGAGCCCCAGGCTCGGGGCACGCCGTGTTCCTGTCGGGGGGACCAAGCAGAAGCTCCCGGCCCTGACACGCTGCTGACCAATGCACTGCGGCCGCAGCCTGATGCCACTGCAGACGCCCTGGCTCCGCCCCCGACTCGGGGCCCCGCCGCCCAGCGCGGGCATCCCCCAGACCCGGGAGGCCACGCCCGGTGCCGCCTCCCTGCTCCGTCGCTGCCCTCGCAGGCTCCGAGATGGGCTCGGGCCCACGGCCCTGGGGCCGCCCACGTGCCACCTTCTCCCTGCACATCCCAGCCTGCCCTTCCGACCCACTGCCACCAGCTCGTTAAATCACACATCGCCCATGTGGGGGCAGGAACCCCTTGGGCACGAACTCCGCACCCGCGTCGGGTCCACCTGCTAAAGAGTGGGGGGGCGGGGCACAGTGCAGCCCCGACGACGCAGGGAGTGAGGGACCCTGGCGCTCAGAGCTGCAAAAAGTCAAGTTCCCACCCTGCCGGGCCCCTACTTTATGGAGTCTGGAGGGGATAATTCTGGTTTTCCAGAATGCCCAATGAAGCGCACAATTCTAGTAACATGTCAAAATGCAGTGTTATGTTAGCAGCTAGGACCCCTTTCCAGCGCAGCGTTTGTCCTCACCTGCCTGGACCCATCCATCATCACTTCCTCCTTCAGAGTTCGGCCTAAGAGGCTCATTCTGACCGTCCTGGCCAAACACGGCACCCTGGCATCCTTGGGGACAGTCGCTTTGGTTTCCTTCAGAGCCCTCGAGATCGTCTGATTTAGGTGCTCCTGTCTGTCTGGATCTGGCCCCCAGGCAGCAACCACATGGGGCTTGCTCACGGCCATTCCTCCCAGTGTCTGTCTAGTGAATGCATGCATGGACGCGTGGGTGCTGGATGGAGGGATGGATGGATGGGTGACTGAGTGAAGGGAAGTGCTCGCACGTGGCCCGCAATGCCCGGCCGCTGACTCCGTGCTAAGTGCATCCTCCGGGGAGCGGCATGACCATTAGCCCCTCTCACAATGAATGGCAAGTGAAACCCCATTTCATGGATCGGGACTGGTCCGAGGGCACGTGGCCAGGCCCAGCGGAGCTGAGAAGGGCCTTTTCAGGGTGACCTGTCGTGTCCAAGACACCAAGAGTCCCCTCCCCCGACCCAGACGCCTGCAGGCTGTGGAAGAGAGGCAAGGGCCAGGGCTGCAGGGCTGTGGGCTGAGGTCTCATCACGCCTTGGCCTGTGCTTCCAACACCCTCGTCCATCGCCTGCCCAGCAGCCTCCGCTGTGGCCGCGACTGCCTCCTTCCCGGTCCAGTGCGCACCCGACCCGGGACACCAGGGGGCTTCCCTAAGGGGCAGGGCACTTACCGAAGAGAGGGCATCTTCTCTCCTCCTGCCCTGGCTGTGCCGGCCGATGAAGGAGCGCGCCGACAGCTTGTAGTGACTCAGGAGGCACGTGATCACCACCACCATGACCATCACCACCACCACGATGATGGCGATCTCAACGAACTCCAGCTCTGCTGCAAGACCAGGGGACACGTGAGTCTCGGGGGGCCGACGTGGCCTTCAGAGCGTTCGCTCACCCCCCACGCACACCCAGCACGTGCACACACACCCCAGCATGCACACCCAACACGCACACACACCCCAACACACAAAGACGCACACCTTCCCCAAAACACAGATAACCCACAAACATACACAGCGCACATACCCACAGGCACACACATTTATCACAAACACAACCCACCCCCGACAGGACAGGACTGGGTGCAGATCCCCCCACCCAGCTCTCGGGAGAGAAGCCTCAGAAAAACCACATCCCCGGTGCCTGCAGATGCCGCCATACGCCTTTCTTTTTCTTTTTCTTTTTTTTGGTGGTGTTTTGTTTTTCCCCTCGAAGGCGGAAAAGCCCTCAAGTGCTGGAAAAAGAAGGAGGTTATTTTGATCCTGCCAGAGCCGGGGCGGCTTCTGCTGACTCGTGCGGGTCTGTGTCGAGGCGGCTGGGCAGCTGGCCGCGGCCAGTGCCAGCCGAGCCCCCAGCAACGGGCGGGATGCCAGCGCCGGGTCCTGCCGGGGACCTGGGTGGTGACACGGCAGCCGGCCGCGCCAGGGCCGAGCCCCGCCGGCCTCCTCCAGCCCACGGCTGCCCACCGGGGGCCCAACACCCTGACGCCCGTCGCTAACAAGCAATTAGCCGAGGGCTCCCCAGGGCATAGGTTCGAGCTCAGGGCCACTGACTCAGCTCTTCCTCCTCCAAGACAGACAAACTGCAGCTGGGGGGCGGGGGGGCGGGTGGCAGGGGGGAAAGTGGAAAGCAACAGGCAGCACAAGCTGCGTCTGTGTCAAGGGCTCTGGCCGCTCACGCTGGGTCCACCCAAACTCCAACCCTGCGAGGGCCAGCCCCTCCTGCCTCAGTTTCCCCGCGGCTTCCGGCAGGAAAAGCAATGCGTCCTTGGTGGGAACGGGACTGTTCGCAAAACAGTGGAAGCTTCTCCACACAGAACCCCCCCCACCAGCTTCCTCTCCAAAGCCCTGGCCACCCCCTTCCTCCCACGCAGGCTCCCCAGGGCACCACCTTCTCATGCCACGTTCTGTGTTTGCCCAACTGCACCGATGTTTACCTATTACACCTCTAGTACCTATTGCTGTTATTAAGTCGGGTGAGTCTGCCCACCAGGGGCCATGTGGCAATTTCTGGGCACACTGGCGGCTGTCACAACCGGGGGGCACTCCAGGCATCTGGTCGGTGGGGGCCTCCTACAGGGCACGGGATGCCCCACGGCGAAGAATGGTGGGTCAACGGCGCCAGGGTTGAGAATCCCTGTCCAGGCCGGAGTGTACATTCGGGACACTTTTATCATCCTATCTCACGGGCGAGGAGAGCAAGGTCCAGAGGTCAAGTGACAGACTCTCAGCCCAAGGGCCTTATGCTGCTGGCTCCTCCCACCCAGCCATCTGCTGGACGACCTCCTGTGCACCCAGGAACTCAACCTGGAGCCTGGGCCTTGGCTCTGGTTCCCAAGTGGGACCGCGTCCCATCTTGCCCTGGAGAGCCCAGGAGGGAGGGCGAACTGGCCAGGGACTTCGGGGAGACTGATCCTGAGTGCTGAGAAGGCTGGGGCCCTGCCCAGCGGCAGATCAGGCAAGCCTGGATGGAACCACTGGAGGGACACCGTCACTTTCCTGCCAGAAGGGCGGGCAGCAGGGCCTTGGACCCAGGAACTGTGGCCACACCTCCTGCCTCCCCAGACAGGCTGGTCCAGGGCCTCAGCAGCCTGGTCTGATTCCCTAGGGCAGGGCCCTGTCTGTTAGGGCCCAGGATAAAGCTGCCCATTCAGGGGACACACAGGCTTGCTTTGTGCAACCCCCACGCCCTCCCTCCTCAGAGGGGCCGACGCCCCGTGCACTCTTCACCCCAACGGGGACCACGGTGCTGGGTTCCCTCCTGCCCCCTCCCCCTCCTGTCTCCAGGGGCCCTGCCCACACCGGCCTGGAGGAAGGGAGGTGGGAAGGGAGGTGTGCGGCTGGCTTGCCTTTGTCCTCGTCCCAGGCCCTGGCCCTCCTCCTGGTGTTTTCCGGGACCCAGAAGGGAGCAGAAAGACAGCAGCTGAGGCAGCCGAGCGGCAGGGGGGCAGCGGGTGAGGCCCCGGCAGGTTAGTGGGGGTGGACAAGCCCTCCACAGCTCTCCTGGCCCCACCAGGCTGGGCCCAAAGGGCAGGAGAACACATTTCTGGGAGAGAATCGCCCCCAGAAATGAACATAGCGCTGCTAGAAACACAAATGTGCCCATCCAGAGCCCGGGCCACAACCCCAGGAAATCCACGTGGCTGAGGGGAGAAAAAACTCTCAGGAAAAGAGAAGCCATGACTGGTTTCTGGGCTACATTCTGGAAGCCAAAGGCCTGGGTCTAGGCCCAGAAGAGGAGGGGGACCGCCAAGGGTCCCTAAACTCTGCTACAGCTCCATCAGGGGACCCCTCCAGGTGTGAGCCTGGACCTCACCTCCCAGTCCATCCCAGCTTCCCCATGTAAAAGGAGGCTCCGGGCACCAGGTGGCTGTGTGTGGACAATGTGCTCGGCATTCAGGGAGCACTCCCTCCGTGACCATGATTAATGGGGGACTCCCATCACCCCAGGACAGCAAAGCAAAGGAAGCCCAGCCCCATAAGCCGACAAAGAGAGGGCTAAGCAGGGCCGCGCTGGATCTTCCAGGCCGGGCCCAGGCCCAATGGCACGGGTGGGTGGGGGCGCTGAGGGGTCCAGAAGAGGCCCCCAGCCAGCAGCTGGTTCACACCAACCCATAAGGCAGGGCACACCTCTGGGCTGGGTGTGTTGGCCTTGGCCGTGGGGTGAGGGGGATCTGGTCCTGCCGACAGCACCTCCATGCACTTTCGTTCTGGGGGCTCCTTCCAGGAGATACCGCCTTTGGGGGACAGAACCCACTCTCCAGGAAACGTGCCAGGAAAGCACCTGCTGGAGAGGTGGCAAACCGCTGGTCACATGTGCATGCTTTCCCCCCTCTTCCCCCCCACCCCCCAGGCACAGAGCTTAGGGCAGGCAGCTGCCTTCTTTCTACAGGCTGGCTGTCCGCTTGGCCCCGCTGGGCAGCTTGGGCTCCTGCATCCCTGGCAGGCTTCGTGAACCAAGCGTGAGCTCCCTCATCCTAGACAGGCACTACTTGAAACCCCAGCCACCGAACAGGCCGGCGGCGGAGGCAGGCCGGCCCCGTGTGGTCACACCTCCTGGATCTCTCCAGAACCCAGAAACCATCGGTGAAGCTCCCTGGCCTTTGCTGGCAACACGTTCAAGAGTTTTAAAAGAGTTTGGGGATTTCCAGCCACGAGAGGAGCCCGAGTGACTCAGCTGCTAGGGGCAGACAGGGGGCCACACTGATGCCGCCTGGCTCCTTCCGTTTGGCAGACCTCCCCTCCACCTGCACGTAGGCCCGGGGCGGGTCCTACCACTGCCCGCTCCCCTCCCTGGCTTTCACCACATGAGTCACAGCCAAAGCCAGCCAGCTCACAGACACAGGGAGACGGGGCAAGGGGGGGTGGGCGGGCTGGTCAACGGCCCAAACTCACCACAGTCCCTGGAGCTGGTACTATGATCCCAACGGTGACAAGAGCCATGCAGAGCCCGCCTCCCCCACGTCTATGGGATGGCAGCCACCACCACCGCCACTTTGCAGATAAGCATACCGAGGTGCAGGGCGGAGGCACGCCAGGCCACGCACCTGCAAAGAGCCGAGCTAGGTCTTCAAGCCCGAGCCCCCCTGAGGGTCTTGTTCTACTACGTTCTTGCAGCTCTCCCAAAGCGTCCCTTAGTTTCCCCTCCGCGCATCCCGAGCACCTACAAGGATGGCCAGTCCGCCTCCCCGCATCTGCTCCGAGCTGGGTGACCCCGGGCACACAGACCTCCGAGAGCCCCAGTTAGGACCTGGCGTCGGGGCGATGAAATAAACGTAAGAGCTCAGACGAGGCGGGACACAGCGGGCACCACTCTTGACACCCCTCCATCAGGTCGACGCCCCAGAAACGCTGAGAGGTTCGCCGGGCCGACTGCCCGGCCGGTGCGCCCGCCTGGTCTATGCCCCAGGGCCGGGGGTTTGGAGCAAGGTCAGTCCAACATGGTCCCCCCGGGTGACAGCCAGACGCGAGGCCACGAGGGACTCGGAGGACCTGTTCTCCCGCTCCCAGGGCCTGGCCCCAACAGGAGCCCTTGGGAAAGAAACACATCTCTCTCATCTGGTTCCGGGTGGCAGGCCTGCTGGCCGTGGGGAAGGCGGGGGAGCTCTGCCATTTCTCTTCCTAATTTCCCCCTTGGGGTGGGGGAAAGATGCGGCAGGCTCTCGGGGGTGGCCAAGCCTGTCTTCCACATGCAAAGTAAGGTCACTCTAATTTAATTTAGCGTCTTCTTTCCTGGTGAATAATTTCAAATTAACAGGCTCGTCTGCCTCCTCGGAGTGGCCTGACCCTCCCTTCTGTCTTCTCCTCCAGGGACAGACACAGTCACTTTGAGATGTTTGCACGCCCATCTCGGGTCCTTTCCCAGGCCGCCTGACGCCGGAGAGAGGCAGCGTGCGCCCAGCACCCCCTAAATGCCAGGCACGGCCCATGTGCTCTTGGGCATCGCCTTGGTGAATCCTCACGGTCCTTCTGTGAAGCACATACTAACATGCCCACAGCCCACACCAGCTCTACGGATGAGGAGGAGGAGGAGGAAGAGGAGGCTGGCCAGAGGCCACGCACCCCACAGGCCCAGGACCACGCTCCCAGCCCATGCCTTCAGGGCCAGGTTCAGCCAGCTGCCCCACATCCCGCCGTCCCGAGCAGCATGGCTCGGGTTCCAGCAAAGGGCTCGTGTGGAACGGATCTGCTCGCCAGGCGGGGTCAGGACCTCCTGGAGCATCACCCGCCATACTGTCCACGCGGCTAATAGTTGTGGCTGGTGGTACCCACCGCCCCCCCCCAAAGTGGAGGAATATCACAGGATGGCCCCGAAAGTCACACCAGGCCCTCGGGGAAGCTCTGGGCACCTCTCAGGGCGCTGCGTAGAGATCTAACAGCTCCCATCTCTTCTGCCACTAACTGAGCGCCAAGCACCGGCCAGGACAGGACTTTCTCAGTTTCCCCGACAGCCCCCCGGGGGTGCAGCATCGGGCCCGCCACAGGCGAGCAGCCGAGTCGGAGAGCAGTCCCGAATCCAGGCCTAGCCCGATTCTCCTCTTCCCTGTGGTGGAGCCCCGGCCACTGGGGAAGCCAGGACGCTCTCTCAAAATACAGTCTTTAAATTAAAATTCAATTAAACTTAAATAAAATTGTGGCTTAAAAAGGAAGCCAATTATATAAAAAACAGCTATCAACTCTCAACCAGATTGGCGATACGGCAAGAGTATCCAGAATTATTTTTGTGATGCGGGGATAGTATGGCATTAAGTATGACCTGGCAGATTTCAATGTGATATGAAATCCGTGGTTTCCACCAGTGACCACGTGGCAGGCGCTGCTGAGGCCTCCGTGGTTTGGAGTCCATGCTCCTGATCCGGTTGGTTAAGGTAAAGATGCAATTCTTTTGCATCCAAGTTTATGGCCCCCTGTTCTTGGTGACAGAGCCTTGACCGGGACAAAGCTCAGGAGGCTAGACTCAAACCCCCGTTCGGCCACTCCCCAGCTGTAAACGGGGAGTGGGACAGTGCAGAACTGGGCGAATACGTGCTATTCACTCTACGCAGGTGTATGTATAGACACAACACTAGGTGAGCACGACACGTCTCCCTTCCACAGGTACTATTAAGCGAGGGTGACTGTCACGAAGTTTTCGGTTAGTCATCGGAGTAGCAGTTGGGTGCCGGAGCTCATTTCTCTTCCCTCAGCTGGAGAGCTGGGCCAGAGTCCACCTGGCTCCTGCCAGCCCACAGGAGGTTTCCAGACCAGACGACCCCCCCCCCCCCCCGCCCCCCTTGTGTCTGCTCCCAGCGGAGAGGCAGCCAGTTTGCTTCCTGGTTAACAAGCAGCCCGTGCAGGCGGCCCTGTCTGGCCTCCCGGCCGCACACCAAGGAATTAGGAATTGGCACTGTCTGAAATTTATGAAAATCTAATCTTGTTAGACCTGCCTGGATGAGACCCACTGGGGCGGGCTTCATTGTCATTCAGCAGAGCCCCAGCCTGCCTGGGGTTCCAGCCACATCATTACTGCCCCCCTCCCCCAACCGCCCCCCCCCTGCATTTGAATAAGAACCCAGCTCCCTCCCCATGTGGAGTGTCAAATAAAATTGAACCAGACGTCAAAGGAATAACTTTCTGATCACTCCTGGTGCCATTTCAAACACCCCCAACGGCACATTTATTTCTTAGGGTAAGACCATTTATAGGGGGAAAAAAATGAATCTGTCTTTCTTTTGAGGCTTGAGAGGTGGGCAGCAAATCTAGGCCAGTATTCTCGTTTTTAAGAACAGACCGAACCGCTTACTAAGTGCTTCCTCGGTGCCAAGCAGTTGGGCGTCTGGCACCCATCAGCTGAGCGCACAGCCTTGCAATACTGTCTGGTGCGGTCTGGGGGTCTCAAGGAAAAAGTCACACGCTGGCGAGTGAGGGCGTGGGGGCTGAGGCTCCCTGCACTCCCAATCATGATAAAATCCCAGGATACAGGTTAAGGACATGTTTGGTCCAAAGGCTGCTGGGTTCGAATCCCAGTCTTGCCATTTACCGTGACTCTAGGCAAGTCACTCAATGTCGTCATCTGGGAGAAAAACAGAGGGATTGCCTCGTTCCTGCTTCCCATGGCTGCAGTGAGAACTACATCAGCTAATTTGGAGCTAACATGTCCAGGACAGAACCCCTCGATCCAAGACCTGCAGGCCCCGGTCAACGCCTGCCCCCTCTCCTCACACACACCCGGGTGGGGGTTGTCTGAATCCACAACAGCTGGCGAAGGCTCACCAACGTGGGTCCCCCCCCACGTGAACACTTGACCTGGCATATCAACTTCTGGGCATTCACCGCCACATGCACTCTCTCCCTCGCACTCACAGTGCTCTAACCACATGTTGAGTAGAAGAACCAAGCACAGCCCCACCTCAGGGCCTTTGCACGTGCCCTTACTGCTGCCTGGGAAAGATCACTTTCCCCCATGCACATGCTTGCTCCCTTCCTTACCTTCCAGCCTCTGTTGCAATGTCCCTTCCTTGGGGACCATCCCTGGGCACCCTGTCTGGGACGGTGCTCTGCCCCAAGCCCCAAGCCCTAGGACACTATGCCCCGTGCCTGCTCTGCTTTTCATCACAGCACTACTCTGCAGTGTTATTTGTGACCTAACCATTTGCTTCCTGACTCTCCCTAGTAGAAGGTCAGTGTCACCCGAGGAGACTCTGTTTATTCTGTGTCCCCAACACCTAGAATCTTCCTGTGATAGCGCACACAAGAAATACGCGGAATAAAGGATCACATTTGTTCTCGTGGGCAAAGATGAGTGTCAAGATGGCCCCTGAAGGTTTGCACACAAGGGCAAAAATCACCGGGAACCACTTAAACGTCCCCCCGGGGGCGGCCAACACAACCCGGGAAGCCACTGCCCCAGATCTGTTGTGCACTGGCACCAAAGACGTCTGGATGACAGAAAGAGAAGCCACCAGACAGGATGAGTCCTTTTTTGTTTAAAAGAGAACGAACATATATATTTAAAAATAAAAGCGAATCTTAGGACGCACACGTATGTCTATGGGTGACTATGTGTGTCTGCACTGACCGGGGACCAGCAGGACACCTGCAGAATGAGACGGCCAGGCACGGTTGCCCTGGGGAGGACCCACAGAGGGGGCGAGAGCCGAGTCCTGCACGCCCATCCTGAGACACACTTGTCCAGAGGGCAGCCAGACTAGTGAGAGTCAGTGGGTGACAGCTGCGTGCTCTGGAGCTGGGCGGGTGGCCAGGGGGGGACATGCCTAGCTGGGAAGGGTGTGCAGGTGTGCACGTGACCAGGGAAGGAGGGAGAGTCAGCCAGGTGAGGGAAGGCTGGAAGTGGCCTCCAGGACAAGGGAAAGGTGTGAGCCTGGACCACCTCTCTTGTCCTAGCAATACACATGCCAAAAGGACCCCCTCGCCCCTGGAGTGGCCGCCAGTCCAGTCCACATAGCCTGCTGTGGAGAGGTCTCCTATGACCCGGTAAGGGATCTTGTCCTAGTTTGTGAAGGATCATTCAGGTTAGGGGATAAAGTGCCTCTTACTCCCAGGGGGCAGGAGTGTGCACAGCCCCATCTGTTTCTGGGGCTTCACCCCACACATCCCGAGGTCACTTTCTGGGGTGGCCTCAGAAAGGCTGCAGCGGCCCAATGGGGGAGCACAGGGCTGACAGCATGCGTGAGAACCCCAGGGACAGCTGAACCTCCTGACCCACGGCTCCTTCACTCAGAAAAGACAAAGCCATGCCTTTTATCTTTCTTTGCTATTATCCAAATGGAGAGAACTAATGAGATTTTTTTCCTATTGTCACTGACATCGAACATCTTTAAACACCCACTGTCAGCAAAATATCAATCACCGTTCGAGAGTTATTGGCAGAATGGAGTGAGTTCACGGTGAGAACGGTTTCTGCCATTGGACATGATGGAAGGGCCATGGAAAGTTATTTAAAATAAATCAAACGCGTTTTGTTAATTGAGGAGAACAGGGAGCAAATGGGGAGTGGGTCGCACGGGTGAGTGAGTCTGTCTGTCGGTGGTAGTGCTGATGGCCATAATCTTCTTGGAGGGCATTCTGGCAATACCTATCAAAATTAAAGACACGTGCTACCCTGTAACCCAGCAATTTTAACTTCCAGGATGTGTCCAACAGAAACATGCACAGAAGGCCTGAAAGCATGTATGTATGAGGATCTCTCTGCAGGGTTGTTTTTGTTTTTTTTTTTAAAAGTAAACAATCGGAGACCATCTAAATTCCCGGAAACAAACCCTGGTACGTCCCATTATGGGATCTGATGGGGCCATTCAAAATATACATAAATCTACCATCGGGTTTCTCAACCTTGGCATTACTGACATCTTGAGCTGGATAACTGTCTGCTGTGGGGTCCGTCCTGGGCATCAGAGGGTGTTAGCGGCACCCTCTCCCCACCGGATGCAAGTAACACCATCACCCCTAAGTTGTGACAACTAAAAACGTCTCCAGACATCACCTAATGCCCCCTGGGAGGTGGCGGCAGGGGCAGAAAACTGGCTGGAAACTACTGGTCTAAGTATGATGCTGGATGGCTGTTAGCAATTACTCTCAAGGAGAAATAATGAAACAGGAACAGCATATATAATATGGACCCGTTTTCACAGCAAAAATGAGGATAATAATCAAATCGTTTAACAGGAATACTTCTGGAAGAGGAGGCCATGCTTTTTTTTTACTTTCTGTGTTTCTATACTGTTTGCATTTTTATGGCAAATGTTGATCATTTTAACTCTTAAACTCCTAACACACGAAAACAATTCAGGCACGTGTGTGCTTGTGTGTATGTTTCCGAGCGTGGCTCACAACGCCACACGGGCTCGCCCTCGCCCCTCGGGAGGCACCGTGTGCTCCTTAAAAACCAGCAGATGTTTCTCTCAATTACCAATTTTCAAGAGCCTGGTGTTTCCCGATGGGAGCTGGGATGGCAGCCCCAGGAGAGGGGAAGGAAGCCCAGGCTCCCTTTCCAAGCCTCTCGGACAAAAAGCACCACTCTGGACCAGGGGCCACGACGCGAATGGCATGTGGCCACTTGTCAACGACTCCTCGACCACTCCTGGAACTAACCTGGGAATTGAATTCCCCGGAAAAATAGCTCCCAGGAGGCCAGGCTCCCGGTAAACCCTGCAGGTGACAGCCGCCATGGGGACTGTTCCCAACACCAGAGCCTGTAGGGCCCACAGTGTTCAGCAGCTTCCCAAATCCCATTTGGATCAGAAGGGGGCCTCGGGCTAGGGACCGAATGTCTGTGCCCACCCCCCACCCCCCATGCCTAGGTTGACACCTTAACTCCCAGTGTGGCTGTATTTGGAGATGGGTCTCTAAGGAAGGAAGGTTAGAGAAGTTGTGAGGGTGGGGTCCCGAGTTTACAGGATTGGTGTCCTTGTAAGAAGAGACACCAGAGAGCTCATTTTCTCTCCCTCTGCACTCACACATGGAGGAGGCCATGTGAAGACACGTGGGAAGTGGCCGCCTGCCAGCCAGGAAGACAGCTCTCCCCAGAAACTGAATCTGCCAGCACCTTGAACTTGGACTTCTGGCCTCCAGGACGGAAAGAAAATACATTTCTGTTCTTTAAGCCCCCAGACTGTGGTTATTTTGTTAGAGCAACTCCGGATGACTAGGACACCAGCTAGAGGAGCTAAGCGGAGGGAATTCAACCACCAGCTGTGGGGGGCACCTGTCCAAGGGGGGGGAAAGACTGAGGGAGACACCGTCCCTTACGCACCCCTTCAGGACAGGACAGCCAGCAGCCGGGCCTCGACCTCCATGCAGGACATCAGGGGCTTTTCCCGTTCATTCGCTCAAGCAGCACGTACGTCCTGTGCCCCCACCACATGCCAGGCCCACCCTGGAGCTCAGCTGTTCCAGGCAGTGGGCACCTGAAATCCTACCGTGATTTGTCCTTTCCGTGGCAGCACAATTCGAATCCGTGCTCCAGGGCACCTGGCTGGATTTCTATGTGGGACAGACGGATGACGACCCGAAAATCTAAAGCCCTTCCACCCGTGAAGATACAGCCTGCCCTGTGTCCCGGTCTCTGGGGCCTCACTGCCCCTTCCCGAAGCTCTCCGGGACGGCCCTGGTCCCATGTCCCCTATGCTAAGGACAAGGGATCTGAGGCTGGGAGAGGCAGAACGACATGCCCAGCTCACTCACACAGCTTTACGTGGCAGGGCCGGGACACGGAAGCCTGGTGTCCTCGCCACTGCTCTCTTGTCAGAGCAGGAGAAACGCCAAGCGAGCCCCAACCGCAAACCACCGCCTCCTGGCAGCCCCGTGGGCTAAAGCTGCGACGGGCCCTTCGCTCCCTCTGGCGTCTGCTCATCTCTGAGAAGGAGCAGCTAGCTGGCAGAGGCCGGAGTCCCCCAGAAGCCGGGCTGGGCTGGAAGGTCGCCTTGCCAGCACCTGAGTGCTAACTTGCTGGTCGCTGGAAGGCCCCGGGCACAGGACGAGGCCTTGATTCCAGGCTGTTTCACAGCCTTGCGGGGAGGTTCTAGGAAACAAGGCTGGACACACTGACCGTGGGCCGCTGCATGGGCCACCTGGCTGGGCAGGGCCTGAGCCTGGGAGGAGCTCAGGTGGGGAGATGTCACCCCTGCAAGGCCACCCCACCCCCCACCCCGCCCCAAGCAGGTGGAAAAGCGAATGTCAGTCCCTGCTTCTCTCTGAGGGTCTGGGAGGCTGGGTGTCTGAGGGTGTCCATGGATCTGTCTCCCATCTATGATCATCTCTGTGCTTGTGTCTCGGGGTGTTTGTGTGTTTCTGGGTGTTTTCCGTGTGTGTGTGTGTGTGTGTGTGCACATGTGAGGGAGGGAGACTGTCTGGGGTCTAAATCTGCCAAATCTCTCTCTGTGACTCTGTACGAGCTCTTCCTCTTTCTTTTTCAGGCGACAGTCAAAACACATTCCCAGCGGGCAGTTACAAGCCTCCCAGACACCAGCCGCCTCTTCCGGGCCCCACCCCACAGGCGAGGCGATCCCAGCCTTCAGTATCATTTCCTTTCGGAACAGCATCTTCCAGAAGCAGGAAAATCCCAACGGCTGGGAAGACCAAGGTCCTGACCGAGGAGCTCACTGAGGCGCCTTTTCTGCCCTCCTAGATGGGGACGTGGCAACACCGTGGGAGGCGAGTGGCCCAGCTCTGGATTCAAAGCCAGACGTTGCCACGTCCTGTATGGGTGACCTCCAGCGGTCACCTGGCCCACACGCCTTAGTTTCCCCCATCATAAAGATGGATAATAATGCATAACTTGCCAGGCTTGCTGAGATTAACAGAGGTATACGAGTGCTCTCAACGCTAGCTGGTACCCAGCAAGAGCATAATAAATGGCGGCCATCATTAGATTAAAAAGCAGGCGACTCACCTGACCAGGCAAGGCATGCGGGGTACGAAAATGTCGGTGCTCATTTATTAAATGATCTGGAGTGGCTGATACTGAGCACGTAAATTCAATTTGTATGATGACAGCTAGCGTGAGACAGGAAGAAAAAAAATAACAAGAAAAGTCCACTGGGAGACAGACCTACGTGGCAGCCCAAGGTCTGGCTGCAGACACCCAAGGTAGGTGGCTGGCTGGGGGTCCTGCCTTTGCAGGGCAGAGCCGGGTGACACCCAGGGGTCATCCCTCAAGACCAAAGAGTTCGCCTACATGTCCTTCCCATATCCCTACTTCCTCCATGGCACATGGACTCCCCTCACCCAGTCTATTCCGCACCCAGCAGCCAGAGCAATTTTTAAAAATATCGATTGAATCACTGACTCATGCTCAGATTACAACCCTACGAGGCCTGCTCAACCTCCCACTTCCTTCCCTTGTTCACCACACTCCAGCCATACTGGCCTCTTTCCTGTTCCGACCCCAGGACCTTTGCACATGTGGTTTTGTCCTGGGATCTTTTCATGGCCTTCCCTGTTACCATGTCGAGGAGGCTTCCCAGTTGCCCCATCCCAAATACACCACACCTCTGCCCTCTGCATCCCGTGATGGCCTGTGTGGGCCACGAGGGGCAACGCAGTATACTGACCGGGGCCTGGATTTTCCGGCCTCTGTCTCGTTCTGGCTCTCTGTGCCTCTGTTTCTTTATCTGCACCATGGGGCGAATGACAGCCCCACCACACTGGCCTGTTCAAGGATCGTGAGGTACCCAGAAATCCCGTGGCATGTAGAAGCGCTGTGTGCGTGTTGGCTACTATGAGTGATTACCTCCTCTATGAACATGCCTGCCTGTTGACTGCCGATTTCAGCTCACCAGCAAGGGAGCTCCATGAGAAGGCTCTTGCTGGTTCAGTCTCGCAGTATCCCTGGTGGCTAACACCCTGCCTGGCACAGGGCACGGCCCACAGTGACTACCTGCAGCAGGAAGGCATTCATGCCTAAGGTCCTCCTGCAGGATTCACATCTCTCCGCAGAGGCCAGAGGATACACGGGTGTTGATGGAAAGTGAAGGGCCTTTCACAAACTAAATGCAACTCTCAAGGACCCAGCTGCACTCCCAGGCTTCGATCCCAGAGACATGAAGACTTGCATTCGCTCGAAGACCTGTGCGTGAGTGTTCACAGAAGCCGCGTTTGTAAGGGCCCCAAACAGCAAGCAACCCAGATGCTCTTCAACAGGTGAATGCTTAAACTCACTGTGGTGCATCCACCTCGCAGGACGTTACTTGCCAAGAAAAGGAGCGAACTGTTGATCCACAAAACAACCTGGATGGATCTTCAGAGAACTACCTGAGCGAAGAAAGGTCGCACACTGTATGGTTCCGTTTCTGTAACATTTTCAAAATCACAAAATTATCGAGACGAACAGATGACAGGTTGCCACCAGCGGTTAGAGGGGGAACGGGTGGGAGGCGGGTGTGGCCTCCAAGGGCGGAATGAGGGGGTCCTCGTGATGGAACTGTTTGGTGTCTGGACAGTGGCAGGCTCACACTTACCTACATGTGTGATAAAACTGCACAGAGCTAAACACATGCAGACACATGCACATGTGTATCCACACACACACTCGCTCAAATGAGCGCATGTCAGCTGGGGACGCGTGAGTGAGGTCGACGGGTTGTACCAAATGTCGATCTGCGGGCTGTGATCCTGTACCACAGCTCCGTAAGTCATTACCACTGGGGAAAGCTGTGTGCCGCACACACGAGCTCTCTCTAGATTATTTCTTGCAAATGCTGCAAACCCACAATTGTAACAAAACAAAGAAGTTTTCTTAAAAAAGGGAAAAGTACGGGGGGGGACCCTGTCCCTGGGGGCCCTAGCATCGCCCTGGCAGAGGGCAAGGCCGGCAGCCCCAAGGGATCCCCAGGGTGCAGCCCAGGCCTGGCCCTAGGAGGGTGCTTTGCTGCATTGAGGGGGACTCGGCGGGGGGGGGGGGCAAGAGCCGAAACAGAAGCCGCCTCCCCTCTCCCGGCCTCCCTCCCGTCTCCCGCTCACAGCATCTGCCATCTGGCTGTTGCAGCCAGCCAAATGAAACCATCTCTCGGCTGTCATCTTTCAACTTGCAGGTCTGGCTCCCAGGTTTGAAGATTAAATTCTAAACATGCCATTTAAAATTTAGAAACGAAGAAAGAAGAATTTAAGTAACCTCTAAGCACCGGCTGCTAGCGGCTTCCCCCTAGCCAAGGGCCAAGATCCTCCAGCTTCTTTCCCAAGGGGAGGGAGAGCAGCTCCGGTTCCCCCAACGTAAAATATCACTGCACCCCCAGTACAGTCAAATGGCCCCCAAACAACGTCGTAGCGGGTCCCCGCCTCCCCGATGTAAAGTGTCCAAGTATGGCCAGCGACAGTGACTGCTGCCAGGGGCCCCTCAGGCCCAGAAGGGGCAGGAGCTGCAGGGACCTTCCAACCCGTGGGCATCTCTGGAGACATCTGAGTGTCCTCCTTTCAAAGACCGCTCCCCTGTCTGCTCGGGAAACCTGGACTGAGCTGGATCTGGTGTGCCAGGAACGCTGCTCCCCCCAAATCTGGGGCCACGTCAGCAGACGTCTGGCCCCCCGGGGCTCACGCCGCCTGGGGGGGACCAAGGCTGGGTGAGCAAACGTGCAAACGAGCAGCAACCGTTCCCAGCGCTAGGAGAGAACACGAGAGGGTGGTGAGCGCAGCGCGAGGGAAGGACGGTCCCTTGGACGGGGTGCCGCAATGACCTCCCTGAGACCTGACAGGTGAGGAGCGCCGGGGGAAGGACACGCCTGGCTGAACGAACGACCAGTGCAAATGCCCTGAGGTAGGAACGTGTGTCACATTCAAGGGCAAGACAGACAGATGGGCTGTGGCTGTGATGAGGTGTTAGCTGCTGGGGGCCTGGCAGACGTACATGAGACACCCGGGCGGTGGCTGTGGGCGCCGATCTGAGCAGACGCAGCACAGAAAATGAGTTTGAAGATGATTCGGGTACCACTGTCCAGTGTGATGTTCCCAACAAGGCCACACGTCAGAGTGGTGGCGAAGCTCTGCGAACGCGGCCCACTGAGCCCCACGCCCCCACGTCCACCAGCCTGAATCAGCATCTTTCAGGGGTGGGTCCCCGACCTGCAGGATTCCGTATTTCTTACAAGCACCTTGCTTTGGATCGACCAATCTCGGTCAGGCTTTCCCTCCTTTAGCAGATGAGTCGCTTGTTCAAGCAAACTCTTAGCTGAAGTCCCGGATGCAAAAGCAACCACTGGAGCTTAATATTTAACTGAGTATGGTGTAAGAGAGAGGAAGAGGGTGGACGCCTGGCACCTTGAGTGGTTTAGAGACCCCTGAAGCAGTCTCTGGGGGAGGCAGCAGCTTGGAAACCCCCAAACGCGGGTCACACGCAAAAAGACGATCCAGAGAGGAGAAAGAGATACCCTGGCAAAGCGGGGGGCAGAGGCCAGCCTCCTGGTCTCCTGGGCGTGGGCCGGCCTCGCTGGTGAACCCGCGCAGGGTCAGCTGGAAGCACCCCCCCTTCCGAGGGTGAGCGCCAGGGGCCTGCCCGTCTTCACAAGGGGTTCTAGCAAGCAGTGTGGAGCCTGGCTCACGCCCCCCTTATGCCCCAGGAACCTGGTCGGATGAGTGGACGGAGGGACTTGTGCCCATCAGACACAACGGCGGGGAGAGTTTCAGCTGCCGTGGCTTTGCCGGGCGCCGCGAAGAACTTTCTGTGCGTTCTATCACCCAAGGCTCCCAACCAGCCACAGTGGGGAGTCCTGCCGCCACCTGGATCTGACAGACGAAGAGACACCAGGCCTGCCCACACTCGCTCGGCGACCTCAAGGGCAGGCCCTGAGACATCTGCGCTTGTCCCAACGGGGAGAGGCATGCTACTGGCATCTAGCAGCTCGAGGGGCCAGGGATGCTGCCAAATAGCCATGGTGCCCAGGACACCCTACAGGACAGCATGATCCTGCCCAAATGTCAACAGTGCTGAGACTAACTGGGGCAGCAGGGGATCCCGAAACACAGTGCCCGGTGCACAGGACCCGCTCGACAAGCACCATCAGGCACCAAGAGATTCCGAATTCGGCCCCAGTCTAGACAGCGACAAAGACTTCAATCACACGTGACTGGTTTGGAGAACGGTAAACCAACCCGGTCTAAAAACTAGATCTGAAAGCACGGAATTTGGGGAAAGGCACTGACTGGACCTTTCCGCGGGCTGGAGCTGCCGCAGCGAGCCCGATCACTGAAGCGGCACCTGAGCCAGGCACACAGTAGGCGCTTCATGAATGCTTATGAAAAGAGTACGATTGAGCAAGGAGGAACAGCAGCGCCCCCCGCCCGCCCGCCCCGGAGGAAGGAGAAGAAAACTAACCATCTGTGGGGTTCCGATCAGTGAGAAAGGAGGGGGAGAGGGTTTCCGAAATGGGAGGGTCCACCTGTAAGAAAACCCCCAGCTGCTGCCTTCGGTGCAGAGGGCGGTCACTATCCAGGAGCCCGTTCACCCAAATACACAGGAGGCTGCAAACTCAGGGGCCTCCAAGGGACCAAGTGCCCTCAGTCTCCGGGGAGAGCTGCAGTGGTCCCCGATGAGCCCCCGAATGGCAACGCTCTGACCATGGGGCAATCTTCACTGCCGGATCCCCCATGCCCTCCAAACCAGCAACCTGCCCCAGACCCCGAGGGACCCCTGCCCCCCGGCCTGGGCCTCCTTCTTGCCAGGGCAATAAAGGGTCGTGTGCAAACCGCCCTGAGCCCCCAGACCCCACTCGTACAATCTGCAGGTGGCAATGAGAGAGAAGCGATCCAAGGTTTTCCTGTCCTGAGTGACGATGACAAGGGTGGTCCCAGTAACGAGAAGCGAAAGGGTCCTCCCAGACCTTTCACTTTCTCTTTTTTAAGGAGTTTTATTCTCAGATAACTGCAGATTTACATAAGTTGTAAGAAATTGAATAGGAAGATCTCCAAACACCCTGTACCCAGTTCCCCAATGGTTGCATCTTGCATAACTGTATCATCTGTGGCTGTCCCAGAAACTTCCACAGTTAAATCAACTGTTGTTTTATAGACGAGGGGACTGAAGTCTGGGCAGCACCTCCTCCAGGTACCACAGCCAGCCGAGCTGCGCCCCCCTCAACTCCCCTCTCCGAGATCCTCCGCCCCAGAGCTTCCCACTGGTTGCACCCCACCCCTCAAGTCCTAGGTACGTGTCAGCCCCCGAGAGCCTTTGGAAACACGACCCCCTGCATTGCATCCACCACCCCCCAGTCATGCTGACGGGCCCCCCACTTCTCCTCTCTGGCACCACCAGCATCTGAAACCACGTCTTCTGTCCTCTCCCCACTAGAGCCTGAGCTCCGTGAGGGCAAGCATCTCCGCCCACCCCCAGCTTCTCCAGTCACAAAGGAGCTCCACTATCTAATGGATGAATGGGTAATGGCCTCTTCCCCACACCGGGGCCTGCCCTCTGTCCCAATATAACCTGCATATTCCTGTTTATGCAGCGACCTTTAGCTGGAGGTTACAACAGCTGTGCTCAGGGATGAAAGCTCGAGCAGAATCTGCATAGTCCGAGTCATTTCTGGACCCTGCCTCCAAGGCAGGGGACCACCTCCGCCATCAATTCACCGCATGGCTTCGGGGAAGCTGCAGTTCTCCGAGCCTCAGTGTTCTCATCCGTAAAATGGGGGAGGGGGGAATGACCCCCGAATTCCCTTGCAAACCAAAGCATAAGCTCCCCACCGACTACGGAAGGTCCCAGGTCCTAGGTCTTCCCAGAGGTTGGAGGTACCAGCCGCTTGCCTGTGGGGGAGGGTCCCTCCAAGTCCAGCCACCAACTGCCCCCCTGACAAATGATGGGAAACAGAGCCCCTCAGCCAACAGCCCCCACACTCAGAAGACGAGAGGACCCACTGATGAGGTGAAGCTCTGACCGGCTGGGACCTACTCCTTCCTTTTTAAAATTAAAACAAAAACAAACCCACAAATCCCTGCAAGGGCACCTACTACCCATGGAGAGCCCATGGTCCCAGTCCCAGCCGCCAGCAGAAACGAGCTCATCCCGGAGGAAACAAAGTTCAACTGACGAGCTATAAATATTTCTGCTAAATGCTGCCGGGAGTAGGGCTTTCTGCATGAGCAGGCCCCACTGAAAAGGAAGGCGGCTCACCAGATTTGTTTCGAATTATGAAAATAGATGTTGTCTCCCCGCCACATCTGTTTTGCCTGACAAATGAGCAGCAATTCGCCTCCTAAATGAGCTAGCACACCAAGGCCGCCTTGAAACCCCGGCCTCCCTAACTCTTCTGAGAAGGGAAGAACAACGCCAGGCCTCCCAGATTTGAGCTCTGAAAAGTAGACTTTAAAATCTCATCTCTCAAGCCGCGGGCTCCTGGGGCATCCACGCACACGCTTTCGCAGGGCTTTTTTGCAAGGCTCACGTCTCCCTGCACACACTGAAGCCGCTCTTATTAACGGGATCTTCTGCTGTTCTTTTAAAAAAGACCGGGAGACATGATCAATTATTTAAAAAAGCAAAACAAGGGGCGCCTGGGTGGCTCAGTTGGTTAAGCGTCTGCCTTCGGCTCAGGTCATGATCCCAGGGTCCTGGAATCGAGCCCCGCATCGGGCTTCCTGCTCGGCAGGGAGTCTGCTTCTCCCTCTCCCACTCCCCGTTTGTGTTCCCTCTCTCGCTGTGTCTTTCTCTGTCAAATAAATAAATAAATAAATAATCTTTAAAAAAAAAAAAAAAAGCAAAACAAAAAACACCCCCCCCCCCCCCAAACTCAAGCCAAGAGCGCATTCCTAATGTGCTGAGAAAGGACAGTTTTTGGAGGGGATTATCAATGCTAGTACCACTCATCTCTCTATGCCATGCTGGCTTGGTGACTGGGTTAATATAATCATTTTCCTTTAATTACTCCAAGACAGACCCAATTCCAGCGCAGACGCGTCTGCCAGCCCGCGGATGGGATCCTGAAGAGCCCATCGTTCTGAAGGCCCTTTCTCGCGGGGGCACCTCAGGGAGGGAGCGGGGCCAACAGTGTGTCTGCATGCATGACAAACTTGGTGATGCTGTTTTGGTCTCTCTCTCTCTTAAAGAAAGGCCCCCTTTTCTTCAATTTGGAATTTTCTCCTTAAAGGTGGACATTTTGGTACTGGGGAAATGGAAGACAACCTCAGTGACAGTATAACTCAAAACATGACACACTCAGCCACCCGACCGCTGCCTTCCAGGGGGGAAGGGCACTACAGGTTTTCAGGCGAAACCGATGAAGAGCCCCACAGCTCGCGGTCTCTCGCTGCAGCTCATTGTTTAGCTGCCCAAACAAAGCCGGTAATAGGAACAGACCCATGCGGGCATGATGGGAATAAGCAGCTAAGACACTGCTCCTGCTTGTGGGTTCTGTTTGGGGAGGGGATATAAAAGAAATAAAAGGATTGGGCCAAGAAGCCCAGCGCGTTGAGACGTATTTTCTCCGTGCCCTCTCTCCTGCAGATGAAATGCCCAATCCCCACCCCCCACCCCCCCCAAAGAAGCAGACCGATACCCTGGATTTGCTTGGCCTGGCAGAAATGAGATGCAGTTCCGGGATCCCAGGAGACATCTGGTCGGCTGCCCGCCCCCGACCCTCTCCCCACCTTTTGTGCCCCCTACCATGTAAAACCCCGAGGCAGATTGATGACTGCTGGGCGGAGGGTGGAAATTTATGGCTTGGCAGCCGGGTCAACAGCAATGACAATAGTTTGCAGGGGGTTGCGGGGAGGTCTGCTGGCGGGGTGGGGGGGGGAGGGCACGACGTCTCTCTGCCTGTCCATCCTGCAGCCCCTACTTCAGAAGGGAGCTCTGGTGTCTGCCCCCTCCCAGTGGCCCTAACATGTAACTGGACTATAACTCAACTTGATTTCCTAAACCCACTGGCTTTGTGACCGCCTCCAGGCGGGGAGTGGAGGAGCCTCCCCCACACATCACAGAGTCGGGAGAAAGCCCAAAGTGGCCCACTTTCCCGGTGGCGGGCAGGACGATGCCATTTGCAGGTTCGGTTCCTGCAGGGATGGCAATGGGTGGCTGGGGGGTGGGGGTGGCAGGGCCTGCGCCCCCACTGCCTGCCCCCTTTCCACCCCACAACAATCACCTAGTTGCTATGGCAACGAGGTTAATTGATGCATCTGTTTGGTATAACTACGTTGGACCCACTCAAGGTGCCCTGATATTTCCATCCTTCAAAAGCCAACCTCTGGTGTTTTATTTTGCCTTTGGGTGCCACCCCCCCAAAAAAAAGAAAAAAGAAAAAAATGCAAAAAGTGGTAAGAAGTGGAGAAAGTTGCGGGAAGGGGTGCGGGGGGCTCCTGCCCACCCGCATAGGGGATGACGCTTGGAATGTCACTTTCTCTCTTTTTGTTGGTGACGGTATAAAATTAGCAGTCAAGGAAATGTGTTATGAACACAAAGACACTGCCGGGAGGCAAAGTGCCTTCATTTCAGGCAGGGAAGAGAATCGCCCCAGAGAAGTTTGGGGAAGGCGGCGGGCGGTCAAGTGGCTAGAGGAGGCGGCTGCGACCTTCCCACTTAGTGTCCCGTAACCAGAGGGAAAAGCCATTTCCCTGCGAACGTCCATCTGCAGGGCGTCTAGACATAAAGAGGACAATTAAAGAAAGGAAGGAAAAAAAAAAAAAAAAAGCTGCACGCCGCGGTCACCCAGCATCTCCTCCTGGCCGGGGCACCGGCTGCAACCCGCGCGAACTGCCCAAACAGGCGAAAAAATGATATAAAACAAGAAAAGCCAGTGTGGGCTAGGGAGAGGCTGGGGCAGTCTGGGCCGAAAACAGTTTATGAGCAAGTGTTTTGAAATTCTGCTTTAAATAAGCCGGTAAATGAATTCAACCTTGTCAGATCGCTCTCCCTCACGCAGACCAAATATCCTGCTGGCGTGCTGTCTAGACACAGATAACAAAGGACTTTTTACAGCGCCCAGAGACGCGCTGACAAAGTAGCCAGTTAAAGATGCAGTGCTGCTTTCTCCGTCTAAAACGATTTGTCAGATGGACTTAAATGAAAATGCTAAGTTATCGGTCTGGTTTGGGGTCTGCCGGTGGACGGGGCCGGGTGGGGGGAGCGCATGGGGGCTGGCTGCCGTGGAGAAGCAGAGAGCGAGTCCTCTCCGACTGGGCTACACTCCAGGCTGCTCTGGGGCTGTACGTGGCCGGCCGGCAAATCCTTCTCGCTCTTGTTCTGAGAAGCCGACCGCTAGCGTGTTCCCGACACCTAGTGTGGGCGTTTCCTGTGCAGTGCTGTTCATCTCCAAGGGGTGGCAAAGGGTTAAATGAAAATGCATGGGTGGGGGCCAGAACTGCTGTACTCCTGCCTCTGGGGGCCCCCAGAATATACAGGAGAGCGGGAATCTGGTGTCACGCCCCACTTCGGGTTTTACGGGAGGCTCTTGCCCCTGCTTTTATAAAGGGCTGCTACAAAATGGGGCCGTGCTCCTCCCTTCCCAGGAAAGGACAAGGTCAGGGGTGGGCTGGCCTCAGGGTGCATCCCTGGGGCGCACTCACTGTGACCCTAACATATCTGAAACCAGGGGCTGTGCCTCTCCCCAGCCAGGCCAGGTCAAAGGGAGGAGGAACCGCACCCCAGAGCCGGTGGTGGGCCAAGCACAGGGCATGTGCAGACCGCTTGACCAGCCTACGACCTGGGGCGGCCCGATAGGGCTGGGTCCCCTAGATGTGGGTCTCTGGTCTCTTCTGTTCAGGATCGCCAGCTTCTGGAGCAAAGCTTGATGCCCACCAGGTGCCCAACGGGGTCCTTCTTTCTGCCAACCTTTGCTACCTTCGCTGCCTTGCCTGCCGGGGTGCCGGCCAAAGGGCCGCTTCCTCTATAGGTCTGTCCCCACCGGAGGCAGCTGCTATTCTGAGACTCGCCTGCCCTCCCTTCCTGTGTCCCTCCCTCCCGCCCTCAAATGTGGTGGAGTCCAGACCCTGGAGCCAGACAGACACAGACCAAACTCCAGCTGTGGCCCTGGCAGGCTGTAGGGCCTGGGCCTCTGTTTCCCCAACCGTGAAACAGGGTCCTGGCCACCCACCAGCCCTGAAGGGCTGTCATGAGCATTTAATGCCCTCCCGCAACTCACCGCTGGCCCAGGTCCTGCAGGCCTCTGCGCCCGGGAGGTGGGGAAGTGGGGGCCGCCTCGCTCGGAGGGAAGAAGAGCCCACAACGCTCCGAGCGGAGCTCAGCGCTGGGCACACGGCAAACACTCCCAACAAATTCCTGTTAAGACGAGGATTCCTACCCAGAAAAGCTGTCTACACCAGCCCACTGGAACCTCCCCAGGGGGTTACAGCGACCGAAAACTGCTCACATAAAGGGTATTACAGGCTATGTGTTCCCCCTTCCACACGCTCATTTTTAATAAAAGGCTGATGCTAATCTCCTGTCCTCCCACGGGGAACGGCCCACGGCTCCCCGTCTGTGGGCAGAACCTCTGGTTTCACCTGGACACACGGAAGTGAGGTGCTGGAAGATGTCCGCGCCGCTGGGGATCGGACTCGGGGAGTCAGAGCAGTGTTCTCGTCGGTCAAGGGGGTTCAGGCGGAGCGTCGGGAGACAGAGGTCCTCACGGTCCCTGAGTCCAGGCAGGGCCGAGACTCGCTCGGGCGACCCGGTCAGGACTAGAAAGAACCCAGTTCCTTCCCGCCCGTGTGACTCCTCCCCCCACCCCCCGGCCTTCACTCTCACCTGTAACCAGGGCAGACAGGAATCAGTGACCCCACGCCCCCAGAGCCCAGCCACCCCGATGTCGGCCAAGCCAGCACATGAGACGTTTTTGCCGACTCTTCCCCCAACACAGTCGTGGAGAGTCTCTGGCCTGAATGGGAATGAGACAAGTCCTGCAGGGCCGGATCGGGGCCGTCAGGATAGCACAGGAGGGGTTGGGCACCAGGGGTCACCGCAAACAGCCACCAGAGTGTCCAGCGCCTCTCAGCACCTTTGCTCCCACGGAGCCACTATGCTGCCTGCCCTTCTCGACCCTTATGCTTCCCCCAAACGCCTCTCAAACCCACAGGGGCTCACGAACGGCTCCTTAGAGCAGCCCTCCTGCTTCTCCTTCCCCGGCTGCATCAACAGGTACCGTGGCCTGAGCGGGTGATGAGCGCCACATGCCACCCCAATCCTGAGGGCTTCTCCCCACCAGCACAGAGCTGGGAGGGGCCTTCTGGTGGGAACAGGCCATTCAAAGAGGCAAGTGATGCACTCCATCACACAAGCCCCACCCTGGGCATACGCTCCCACCCCAGCCACACGCTTCCCCGGCGGCCCCCGCCGTCAGCCCACCCTCAGTGGCCTCTGCCATGCTCTCTACAAGCTCGGATTTCACCAGGAGATGGGGCGCCTGCATGTCCCCCCCATCCCAAGAGTGAACAATATCACAGTCAACATCAAGAGTGATGGCACTCACTCCGTACCAGGCAGAGAACTTGGATTATCCCATGAAAACCCCACACTGGTTTGCCCTGTGAGGAATGCCTGTGGTCACCTGTGGCCCCATTTTACAGATGAGACTCTGAGGTCACAGACCTTGCCAGTCAAGAAGGGGTCTGGAAGCAGAGTATCGAACTGGAAATTGTGTGTCTCTGCTTGGCCAGCACCAGCTCCCAGCGTTGCCCCGAGCTTCCGACGAGATGGCCGCAAGGGTCACAGCGCAGGGATGTTTCTGTCTGCCCTGTCCTTTACGAAGCATCCAGACCTCCCCGAAGTGGGTGGAGGCGGGGGACGTGGCTCAGCGTCATCTCTTCCCACAGTTTCTTGGGCTCAGGCCTGGCTGAGCACGGCCTCTGGCCCTTGGGTTCCCGCTGGCTGCCTGGCGCAGACCCGACTGACACAGGCTGTGGGGTTTTATTCAGACAATGTCCGCTAAGCAGCTCTGGGCGCGCAGGCCTGAGGGGGCGCCAACCTGATTGGGTTTCACAGGGCGTCTGTCGGGAGCTGCCTCCGTCCTTACGAATCAGTGCGTGCTCGGCTGGTAGGGCTGGTCACTCGACGGGCAGGCGGGGACAGCAGGCCGCCTCCTTTGAAACTCACTCCCACCCCCTTCTTCGTTCGGGGAAGACTTCTTCCAGCCTCGGCCCAAACCCCACTCTCTGGGGCCGCTCTCCACCCCCCTGACCCTGCAGAACAAAAGGGAGCGTGAGCGTCTAGACGGCCAGTCTGAACGTGAGAAGGGGGCATTGTATGACCGGGACGGAGGCCTGGCCTCCCAGGCGGAAAGGTCGGGGCACGGGGGCGAGGAGAGGGGGCTCTAGCCGGGCCCGCCTCTCCGGTCCCACGCACCGCCTGTCCCTCCTGGAGAAGCGAGGTGGCCAGAACTCTGCCCCGGGAATCCGGCCTGGGTCGCTGCCAAGGCTGGACGCGCTGTCTCCACATGAAAAATGGGGAATCCCTCGGTTCATCACTGAAGGAACAAATCCATGGGAAGCCCTCAGAAGAGTGCCTGAAACCGGGCGGCAGCCATAAATACAAGAAGCCGTTTACCAGGATGGCCAGTTTAGAAACTTCATGTGTATTCTGGGCTGTGGTGAGGAGGAACCCTAGGGTCTTCCTGAGTCTGGAAGGCCTTGCTCCAAGGAGGGGAGGGGACCCTTTCCCGGACACTTAGGCCATGGCTGCTGGCTGGGTGACCCCAGTCCCCTATTCACCCTCTCTGGGTCTCAGGGACGCCCCCGTCTGTATAATATAAAGTGAGGCTCGAATCAGATCTGTGGTTTTTCAGGATTATCTTATGAGCAGAAGCCTCTGGTTTTGAATGAAGGTCTGACCTGGGAGTTTGGGGGATCAGATAGACCCAAACAGCACGGCTGGTGCTGCCATGTGGCCTGGGGGCGTGAGGCCATGCACCCACAGTGGTTGAGGTTTACCGGGCCCTTACTCTGTGCCGGGTGCTGGCCAAGCCTCTCCTAACACCTACGCGCTCCTCCCCTTGCCTCTGGGACAGAAACTGTGGGCATCCGCCCATTTGACAGACAAGGAGCTCGAGGCTCTGAGTGGCAGAAGCTCTGGGCCGCCCGGGCTGTGCCAGAGGAGGGGCAGGAGGTCCCCCCGTCCTTCCCCCTCCCAAAATTGCTGGCGGTGGGGGGGCCTGCACCCATCTCTCCAGCCATTGCTACCAGCTCTTTATCAGCCTTCATTGCAAATGCCCGGAGACACGCCTGCAGAGTACTTTCAGGAGAATAAGCCCGTCTCCACGTGATGGGATTACAGGCATCTTGACTTGCGTCTCGGTCATTTATCAAATTCTTGGAATTTTTGTTAAATAAGGAGCACCTATCACCTCTTACCATCAGAAGAACTGTGCTATATTCACTGCAACACAAAAGGAGACCTGCTCATTCTCCCTGGCGGGGTGGTGTGCCTTGCTCGGGCATCCTCGGGGGTCCTGGCTGGAAATACGCGGCAGGAGCCAGAGAAGCAGGCATGAGGGTCAGGCCCGTGATCCCCTGCTTGGAATCTGTCCTGGGAAGCACCCAGAGAGGGAACCAAAGTCTCAAGGATGCCCCCGCCCAGCAGAACTCGCAGTATCTGCTCCTGCCCCAGCTGACTGAGATCTAGGACCCACGTTCCTGAATCTGTATCTCCTAGAAGAAAAGTGCAAAAATGTAGGTTCCTGGCCCACTCTGCGTTTCTGGATCAGCACCCCAGCAGGAAAGTCGGGAAACCTCTCCTTTTCGGTTCCATATGTAAGGGAACCACTGCACCCGATAAATTAGGATGCATCTACAGCAGGGGACCCAGGTCCGCCTCCCCCACTACCCCCCCCCCCCCCCCCACCAATTTACAGGGTTGATGGAAAAGCAGGATCAAGAGAGAAAAACGGTCCCACTGCACTGGGCCCACCTCTGCCCCTCGATGTGTCCTGCAAGACTTTCCAACAAGCTGTGTTGTGCAATCATTGGTTTTCTTGCTGATTTTCTGTCAGCCATACTCGAGTTTGTCTTTTTCTTTCGAGGCTGTGTACTTCCAGAAAATTCGGCCCGACACATAGTAGGTACTCAATAAATGTGCTGAATGAATGTGCATGAATGAAGGAGTTAAATATTGAGGGAAATTATCCACCAGAAAGGTTCCTTCACGAGCACAAAATTACAGATGACACACCCCGCCCCAAGCTCTGGCACTTCTTCCTCATTAGCACATGCATGGAGGTGCCTTAGGCAGGGGGCTGGGCTGGGGTCCCCGAGCCAGCTCTGAAAGGGGAGGGGCCGTGACACAGGGCTGAGTCACAAAGGGTCTCTGGGCAGGTTGTGGCAAGGGTGAAGGAGCTGCCCGCGGGACGACGACTTAATAACAGAACACGCTACAATTCTTGAGCATTTACAAGGCACGGAGCACTGAGCTAATAATAATAAGCACATATTCCTCATTTGTTCCCCACTATGATCCTATGAAGTGACTGACTCCTAGGATCCCCATTTTACAGATGAGGAAACAGAGGCTCCGAGCAGGGCAGCAACCCCAGGGACACTCCCCTAGTCATGCGGGTCCGGGCTATCTGGCTCCACAGCGGCCCCTGCCGCCTTCCCCTCCTTGTGTCTGGGTCCTCAGCGCCCACTCACTCCAGACACACTGGGCCTGGCCTTTTCAAGCACCTCACCAGGCTGCAGGCATCGGGGTGTACCTGTGAAATCGTGGGGTGCAGGCGTAGATAATGGGGCTGTCAGGGCCAGAGGCAGGAAACCACAGATGGCCAGGAAAGAGGGGCGGAGCCCCCAACCTCAGCGTCCCTGGTGCCCAGTGTCCCCAAGCCTAGTCCTCCAGAAGACCCCTCCTCTGCTCAGAGGACCCTGTACCTGGCCTACAGCCAGTGGAGGACGGGCAACGCCAAGGCCACTCTTGGCCCCAGGACGGACTCCTGGAGGGCCGAGGCTGCCAGACGGAGGAGAGGCAGAGAGGCTGGTGCTGCTGGCTTGGCACCCACCGGCAGGGCGACATACAGCAGCCAGAGTCAACCTGGAGCTCCAGGCCTCACCCGGACACTCTTCAAGGTGGAGAGGAAAGGCAGGACTCTAGGAGCCCCGAGCTACCGTCTCTCCCAGTGACTGGCAAGGCTCTTCAGATCCGTAAGGGGCCATGACGATCCCTTGGCGGAGCCCGCAGCCCACAGCTAAATTCGTGGGCACAGGAGCCAGGCTGCTGGGGTTCGGGTCCTGGCTCTGCCACTCACCAGTCACGGGACCTACGGCAAGCGCCCTCTAAACCTCAGTGTGTCCATCTGCGCAATGGGTCTAATGATAGGAACTGTTGCCAGGGGGCTGGGAGGATTCCATAGCACAGGGACAGTGCTGGGCAATGTGCTTATGGGCACAGAGGGGCTGCCCAGGACTGGTTTTACTCTTAGGACTACCTTCCTGGCTTTCATACTTCCAGTCCCTGCTGGGGAAGTGGTCAAATCGGACCGGGATCAACCTTAGGCAGAATGACGGCACAAAGAGACAGCACAAAGCCCAGACAGGCCCCGAAGCAACAGAAGCACACAGTGCGCACTCAGCCTGTGAGCAGGCCAGGGGCCTCCGCCTCTGCATTCCCACCCGTGCGGCCAGGACCTTTCACATTCCAGCCAAGCTGCAATGCCCCTGTGGGTTGCAATAAAAATTCCTAGACAGGTAGTCAGGTAGGAGGCCGGGCCTGGGATGAGCAACGAGAGGGCAATGGGGCAAGTGCCCTGCCGCTGAGGCCGGGGGGGTGAGGGATAGCCTCCTTGCCTTTTCCTCTTGGTCCCCAGGACCGGACCCAGACCCGGGATCTGAGGCCTGGGCTCCAGGCGCAGGAAAGTCTCTTGAGTCAGGAGCTCCTTGGGGAGGACCCTGCCTCCCCCAGCCAGACCAGTCCCCTGGAGGGACTCTGCTCCCTGTGAGGAGGTTCGACTGTGGCGTCATTGTGGGGTCTTCAAACAACTCCCTCCACCACCTGTCACACACCAACTGTTTTGAAAATAGTCGAAATAAAGCCTAAGGTCCCAAACCCCAAGCCAGACAGGCGGCAGAACTTCTCCCCAAAGCCTCTGCCACCAGAGCCTTTCCCAGTAGGGACCCGCTGACGGCAGGGGTGACGCAGTGTGGACGGCCCACGCACCCCTGCGAGGCCCACAGCCGGGGCACACCTAGGCCCTTTGCTTCACTTGCGTCCCCCTGCGTCCCCCTACCCCAGAGCCAAAACCGCGCATTGGGAGACTACGTGGTAAATCACAGATCAATTCTGCAAAGCATCAAACCATCTCAGGCGCCGTAGGGCAATTAAATTAGGGAGGCGTTTTTTCCATTACCAAAAAAGAACTTCAAGATCTAGGTTAGAACACACATAGAGACCCAGACGACACACAGCTGTGACAGGCCCTCCCCTGCAAACCGCGTGGGGCGTGTCAAGAGTCCGAAGGGGCCGAGGCTTGGCTTTCCCATCGTCGGCACCATCCCGAGAACAAGCCTGGAGCCCCATCACCTGCCGGATGCTGCTCCCAGCTCTGTGTCTGGAGGAAGGATACGGGAGCCCCTCTTCACCCCTAACTTCCTGCCCCTGAATTTGCCCCTGGGGTTCCCTTCCCTCAGAGGACCCCGTAACCCTGTGACCTGGCTCTCATTAGAATCGTGCTGACCCCGACCTTCAAATGGCCGGTGACCTTAGAAGACCGAAGAGCGAGGGGCCACCATTCTGCAGGAGGTGCCATCCGTCTGTGGTTGCTACTGGGGACCCCCGAGGAGTCTTTGGCAGGTGCCTCTGAGAACGTAACTCCCAACCAGGCTTCCCGGTTTTTGCCATTTCCAAGTACCCCATTAAAGGAGTTAAAATTCCTAAATAATTTCAAAATTTAAATCCTATTCAATCAACTCACTTTTACTACCTGCTCTTCTCTTAAACAATAACCCACAGGAAATCGGGGACGTGTTTGTTCCATTTGTCCCAACGTGCTTTTAACATACAACAGCCTAGGTACTGATCTGCGAAATTTCAAATGCCCATCCGCACGCCATCGAACGTGTTCTCACAGGCTACGGGTTTGCTGTGGGCCTGTCGATTTCTCCCCACCTACAAGGTGAGACAGTTAGGACACGGGAGGCTTCAGTGGAATCCAGAGGCAGCTCAATTAACCGCGGGCAAGCATGCCCTTGGGCAAGTGACTTCTGTCCTCCATACCTCAGTGTGCCCGTCTGAAAAACAGGTGTGGGGACAGCAGCTCCGCAGGGCCCCCACGTGACCCGGCGGCTGGCCTAACGACAGGCATCAGCGACAGCCGGAGTGAACTGGGTTACAGTCCAAGAGAGTCCGACGCTCAGCAACACCCCCATCTGACAGACGAAGCGAGGGCCGGGGGCACCAGGACCACGACAGCCACGCCACTGCATTCTGAAGCCATTCTGTGGTTTCTATTCCTTCTGCAGAGCAGGCCAGCCGGGGACCCCGGTGCGCCAGCCCCACGCTCCCCCAGGGAGGCCTGCTCCAAGCCCCGGCCCACAGCTCCACTCGGAGGCCCAAGCCCTCCGTCAGCCGGCAGGAACGCGGCCTCCCTGCTACCTCCTGAGAAACCGCCTCCCCCAGACGTGATTCATACCTGTCGGGGGTCACCCACATCCTCATTCCCTGCAAAGGAATGCACGCCAGGTGAGGCCAGCAGGCGGGCTGTCATCGGGGGCTGGCGGGGCCGTGCCAGGCGGCGGCAGAGCTGTAGCCTGTTGGTCTTCAAGGACTCCGCGGCCACCCTGAGTCCCCCCGGCCGGGGCCGGACAGGCGGACGTCCGGGCTGCGCGCCCCCGTGTACGAGGCCCAGATTCGGGTTACAAAAGCTTTTCCCCACGGAGGCAGCCGACATTCCACCCGTGGACAGTGACTTCTCTGGGCCCAGCGTGGCCCTCGACAGTCCCCTTGCCCTGGTGAGCGGTGCCACCCCGAGCCTCCCCCACGCTCGGGAATACTCCGCACGAGTAAAAAGGCATCACCTCGGATCCACATTACGCGTTGGATCTCAAAGTTGGGAGACTGAGCGAGAAGAGCCAAACCAGAGGAGGGAGCATCCAGTGTGACTTCATGTATCTGAGTTCTGCACGAGGGAGGACCGGCCGGCAGTGCCTGCTCCAGGGGATGGGCGCAGACCGGAAAGTGGCGAGGGGACCCCGTCCAGGGACGGAAGGTTCTACGTCTCGGTCTGGACAGGTGTCCCCTACATGTTTGCAGCAGATGACACGTATGCACTTGGGGTCTGTAACTGACCCCTCAATGAACACATCGGAGTGGGGAAAACACGGGCTCCAGGGGAAGGTTAACAGCTTAAGGGAAAAGAAGGGACAGCAAGTGACGTCTGATGGGCTCTTCCTTCCGGCAAAGCCCCAGGTTTGATGATGCCCATTTGACAGAGAAGAAGATCGACAAGAGAAGATGGCAGAGCAGGGAGACGAGCACCAGGGACAAGAAAACCTCCGGTCCAGAAAGAACATTCTGCCTTCAACTGGGGGGGCCTACCAGTGCCGTCTCTACTTACCTTCTCCCCCTCTGCCCCTTGGGCCAAGAAACCTTTTCCCAAAAAAGTAAGGTGCCACCTCCAGTGAAGCAAAAAGCCTCGCACAGGTCGCCAAAACCCCAGAAGGCAAAGGTTGCGGGCAGTTCAGTGGCAGCCCAGGTGGGAACCCAGGTGGGAACCGTGTCCGGCCAGCCACAGGGAGCAGAAAAAGAAGCCAGGATGCCGAGTGCCCACCCTGATCACGGTGCTCACCAAACCCCAGGCAATCCCCCCAAGTCCGAGGCTGGCCGGAGGCCTCGGGGGGCACTGAGCCGTTCCAAGCACCCGGTGCGCAACACAGCACCTGGGTGAGCCCCGTGCTGGGAGGCAAGGCCAGGCTGCCTCCAGGAGGGAAGCCCATGAGTGGGAGCACCGTCCCGGCACACCCAGAGTCCCTGTCGGTGTGAGGTGTCCTGGGATGGCAACAGTATCAGAATCAGGCCTCCATTACTAAGAGAAGGGCTTTGGGCTGAAAACGGGCCTGGGTTTTCTCGTCTCCCTCCCTGGACCTCGGCTTAGCTGCGGCCACATCCGAATCACCCGGAGGGTTCAACATCCCGGCTGCCTACCCTGCCCCAGTAACTGGCCTGGGGTGCACCCGCGCATCAGGCTTGTGGGCCCCCAGGCGGCCTTCCTGTGCAGCCAGCACCAGGAACGGCTGAGTGCAGAGGGGGCCGGAGGAACGCCTTGCAGCCGTGAGGTTCCCTAAGCTCTCCCCACCCAGCCCAGCCCGCCCAGCACCCCACAGACCATGGTGACCCCTCTCTCCCTTCAGCTGCAGCTCAGTGCCAATGCCGGACAAATCCCTGCTCTCTCAGGCATCGCCGGCAGGTGACCCTGCCAAGAAGGGGTATGGAGAGGACTGAACCAGGCGGCTGGAGAAGCCAGAGAGACCACACCCTTGCAGTGGGGACGGGTGGTTCTGACGTTTAGGGGATGGTGGGCAAAAGCACCAGCTTCGGAGCTCCGAAGCCCAAGTTCAAATCCTGCCCTGCTCCTCGTGAACTCCCACACCGTGGCATGTGACCTACCTCCGCCCCCTCAGCTGCACACAAGGGGTTGCCCCAAGGACAGTGAGGCAGGGCACGCAGAGTGCCGGTCAGCAGGAATAGCTGGGGTGTGGAAGCCACAATGTCACTGTGGGCAAACACTAAGAAAACGATCAAATAGACAAAGTTGCTGGGTGCTGGCTGCCCACTCCCTGAACACTCCCTGCCTCCCAGCCTCTCCCCTTTCTTGTTCTTCTTCCCAAGCCCCATCCCCCTCGCCCGAGTCTATTCTGGGGAAAGGGTCCAGAGCTCATTCTCACTAGAGTGTAAAGGAATGCTGCAGTGTGCTTAGGGTAGGGCTCAAGATATCCAGGGCAAAGAGGCTGTTGAGGTAAAGTGGAGGCTTCAGTGACATGTAGGTTCGTGACCCCGATTTTAAAGAAAGACAAATGAAGTGCTGTTCAGGAGCTGGGGAGTAACAGGAATGGGGTCTTTCTGCAGATCTCCCCTTGCACAAACAAGCCTGGAGGTCTGGGAGGGACCCAAGCCTGAGAGCTGAAGGCAGGGGGCTGGGGCACTCCAAGGGGGTGGCACATTGCTAGAACTCACAAAAGGGACTGCCCCTGACTTGTTTTGTAGCTCGGAGGGAGTCCTACTGCCCTCACGCCTCTCCCCGCTGGACTGCCCTGCGCAGACAACTCCCAGCTTCCTTCTTGAGGATCATCTACGTCACGGTCAAGTCCTCTCGGAGCCCCGACTAGGAGTGGACACGGGAGCACCACCTCGGGGAGAGTCTGAGCCCAGCAAGAGTGGATGATGCTATGAATGAGCAATGTCTGTCCCGGGCAGGAAGGGCAGTACGGGACCGACAGCCACGCACTCACCCCTAATCCACGCCCGGGAAGATACAAAGCCACTCAATAAAAAGCCCGTGTTTATGGGCTGGGTTCTCCTCTAAGTAAAGGGTCCCAGGAACTGGGGATTCACAAATTCGAGAGCCGGGCCCTCATTCGGTGATCCAGACACAGCAGGATCCAGAAGAGTTAGGCAGACAGAGAATCACCAGAGAAGCAGACAGAGGGGAGAAATATTTGTCAACTATACACAAGCAACTCTGGGATTACGCACTTGGAGGCAGGGCCTGGATTTACACGGACAACTGGAAGTTGGACTCATAATTACACCTCTGGGCTATGCAGCAGGCAACTCTAATTAGCCTCTAGGCGGGAAGGTAGTGACAATTTTATTTAGGGCCAAAAATAAGCAATAAAATTAGGCAAAATGAGCCGCTCCACGCCTAAGTTCCCACACTTTGCAGAATAACGAAAGGCTTGACAATTGCAAACATCTAATAATCGTCACTGTTAGGAAAATCGAGGGGAGGGTGGTGAATGGCCTCTGACTCTTAAGCCTGGACATTTAAACTGTCTCATGGTGGGCCACGGTTGATAGAGTTTTGTTTTGTTTTTTTAAAAAGGCAACATTCTCTGCATCTGTGCCTTCTTGACAGGAAACTTAGCTCCAAGACACCGACGGGGGCGTCCCTACGTGCCAGCCTGCTCAGGAAGCGGGATCCATAAACACGGGCAAGATACATCCGAGATAGGAGCGTATTTAGCTGTGATCTATCGTAACGATCACCAGCAGCAAATGGAGTGGCGTTTAAAGGGCCTGTTGGTGTTATTTAATCGGTTATATTCACCAATGTAATCGACACTCTCTCCATCATCTCAATACACCCTCCTCTCCCTCCCATACAATAAATAGATTAGAAAAAATAGTTTCCTTCTATGGCCGTGACCCCATCGGCTGCCAAGCTCAGCCTGGTATGAATCACTCTGGGCTCACCGCGACGGTATTCTCAAATGACTGAATGATAACGGGGCTGCACAGACACCAATAAATGAATCATGCCTTCCACAAGACCAAACCTTTGGCTTTCACAGACACCAATTACAAAGTACAAAGAAAAGAACAAAGAAATTACTCAGGGTGTTTGCGCAAAGTTGATTCACAGGTTTACAGAATTATCACCAACTAAATTGTTTTTAGGAAGGCAGTTAGAGCTATGACCAGCTCCAGCACATCATCAGCCTATCAACATGGGAATTTGCAAAATGGGGTGGGCCAGCCACCAAAGTCTTACAGGGCTCCCGGGACCTCACTTTCTGTCTTCTCCCGGCGGGTTCTTTAAGACGTTTGTGAAATCCTCAAAACGTGCAGCCACATAAGTGATGTAGAGGAAGTAGGGCACATATACACGTAGTTTCAGTAAAAAATATTGTTACTCACTTTTATTTTTCATTCTTTAAGTTCAGCAGCCATAGTAGAACACAGAGCTTCTCTCTTGTGTGACCAGGATTTTCAAACACATCGTCTACACTAACCAAATGCTCACACAATTTCTCCATGCACAACAACTGCAGATCGTTCAGGTCAAAGCTATTTTACCTACTATAAAACTTAGGGTGATGAAGAAAGAGCATTCACTGTGGCCACATGCAAATTCTGAGCCTCTCTAACGAAGTGTGACCTCTGGGATGAATCACCCTCACAGGCCTTGGGTTGAACCCTGCTGGCCAGGCTTCCTGGACAAGCTTCTGCAAAGTGTGAAAGCATCCCCATCAGGGATATCAGATCCTCGTGGGCAAACCCACACAGGAGAGAATAAAACTGAGCTTACACCTGGCTTAGGCTCTCAGGCCGCAGTCCCTCTTACCAGCAGCTGCCTGGACCATCATGGGTAAAGCCAGCAAGTGCCCTGGGCAAAGCCAGCCCCTGGCAGTGACCAGGTAATGAGGGCCACTGGGACAGAAAACCTCTTTCAGGAAAGGGCAGTTTGCTTTCCCCCTAAATTTCCTGGAAATCTGACTCAGCTCCCCACTTTTCTTTCTTCCGAAGATGGAGCCCGGGAACCCTGATTGGGTTCCCTGGTGGACTCCTGGGCAAAGCCAGGGAAGGCTCAGGGGTCAGTCCTGGGCACACCTGTGGGAGGCAGGGTCCCCACTGTGGCCTCCAGTCAAAGGACCTTAAAAGGCAAGTCCCCTAGCCTTGGTGGGTGGAACGCACACATTTAAAAATATTCTACATATTTTAAATCATAAAAATATCTATGTATCTTTCATATATCCAAAAATACGTTGTTTTGTATTTTTTTTTTAAGATTTTATTTTATATTTATTTGAGAGAGAGAGCACACAGAGAGAGGGAGAAGCAGGTTCTCAGCTGAGCAGGGAGCCCAATATGGGACTCGATCCCAGGACCCTGAGATCATGACCTGAGCCGAAGGCAGACGTTTAACCGACTGAGCCACCCAGATGCCCTGGTTTTATATTTTAAAGCACATATTTCTGTATTCCTAACCACTGACACCCAAACAAATCCATTGCTGGATTTGTCACTTTTCCCGTCCCCCAAAGCCAGGGATGATGGAAACACCATCATCTCCTGGAGACCTAAGGACCAACAGAGACTTTCCCACCCATGAAACCTCCGTGACCGGGATCGATGGCTCCCCATCGGTCACGGGGCAGGTGAGGAACACCATAAATCCGCTCATTCGCCGACCGCTTCACTGTGTACTGAACATCTACTCTGGGCCACGAGTCCTCACCAGGACTCAGCACAGCTGCCCCTGCCCCCATCACCACCAAAGTCCCCGTGAGGGACAAAAGATAGGGGACAACTTCTCCAAAATTAAAAGGCAGGGTGGGGACTGTTCAGAGGTTGTGTCTGTCCATCTAGCCCGGGCGAGCCCAGTGCTGCGTGCCGTGGAGAGCTAGCAGGTGCTTCTAGGGGATGGTGGGGCTTTAAGAGCTCCAAGAGCCAGATCCTCGAGGCCAGAAGCAAACTTTATCCGGCATCCAGATCCCACGGCCGCTGGGGATTTTATACTTGCTACCAAATAATTAAAACTCTTTTGCTACTAGAGCTATTTCCCAAACCCACTGACACGATACTCATTGATTTTAGTTACAATACATCTGAAGGGAAAGAAATTCAGACTCCGCGTTCCCCGAGGCTCCGGACACCCTCACCAGGCACGGCAGGCACCAACTCTAAGCCAAGTGACCCACCCCTTCTTCGTCCCACCCCCAACCCAATGGAGAACAAATCCATATTAGAATCTGCCGCAACGTCGGGAAGATGCTATTACCCCTGAAGCCTCCCCAGGTGAGTCATGGGAGCCACGCCAGCTCCTGTCAACATGTGGCGTCTCACCGTCGATGCCAGCTCCACTCGTGGGTGACACCGGGTGGGAGAGGAACCCCCAAAACACTCCAGGTCTAGAGCAGGTGTGTGCAGGAAAGAAGGGCCCTACAAATTCTCCCTGTGGGGCCGGGGGCGGGCGGCGGCTGTGCCTTCCTGTCATTTCGATGCTCTAAGCACTGAAGCAATCGGAAGAGAGACCTCGACCTCCCAGGACAAGCCTGGCTGAAGCAGGGGAGGCAGGTCTGCCCCTCAGTGCTCCTTTGACATTTCCAGAAGCGATGGTGGCCAGGAGGCGAAGGCACCATTCCTGCCCCCAGACGGTGGAAACTTCCTTGATGCATTCAAAATACGAGTTTGTGCCAGAGGCACCTTTTGGCGCTCAGGCCACTGTCTTGCCCACCTACGAAGCGGGTGCTGGTCTTCCCTCCATTTGACGGGGGTGCTGGTGGTGGCCCGGGAGGGACGCGGCACATGCCCTGGAAAGGATGGTTTTCAGAATCTTTATCTTGACTGCATCCTGTCCAGTCTGGACTCTTCGTCCAGCCTACCTATGTGCCCTGCCCAGGCCCCCTTCCTTCCCGCCTCATCCACATATGGGGTCTCTACAGGCTCGGGGGACATGCCGAGCAAAACGGGCACGGTCCCCAACCCCTCCGTGTCTGGTGACCACCAGAAGCAACACAAGCAACAACGAATTACATGATACCCAACACAGCATGACAGGTGTGACAGGAGAGACCCCCGGGGGTGCTCTTGGAGCCCAAACAGGATGACGGGTCTGGGATCCTGGGGGAGCCTCCCTGGGAGAGGCTTGGAGAGTAGCCTCGTTTCCGTTCCCTCCCGCCCCCTCCCTGGAATAAACTCGCTTTGTGTCTGCTCACTAGCAGGGCAGCTCCCAGAGGGCAGGGCTCTGTCTATGGGGTCCTGGCATTCCGCAGCACAGCCCCTACGTGATGACGCACTGAATGGCTGGGCACCCCCTTCTCGACCCAGATGGCCTGGAAATCAGGGTAAGGTGAACAGATCTGGTCCCCCCGGGAACAGCCCTGGGCCAGTCAGCAATCTTCTGCCCCAACATCAGATGGTGGCGGTACTGGGGATGCAGACAGAGACACCAGCTCCTCGCGCAGCCTGATAAGGGACACCCGTCCGAGGGACACCTTGCAAACGAAAGATAGCCAGTGTGCTGCCGGAGTGGAATGGCCCTGACTGTGCACCCAAGATCTGTGAGCGTTCTTCCCCCGTGAATGGCCCAATGTGGGCTTGCAGTCTTCGGACGAAACCTAAATGACCACTGCCATGTCGAGTCTTGCAAAGGTAAGGCTGGGGCTCGGGCAGTCGATGTGGTGTAGTGGGGAAGAAACCTTGGGAGCATGAGCGTGGGGGCAGGGAGCTGAGGTGTGAATTCCAACAGAGCATCAGTTCCTGGCTGTGTGACCTGGGGCAAATGTCTTACCCTCTCTGAACCCCCTTTTTTTTTTTTTTTTTAAATCTGTAAATCGGTGATAGCCAATAGCTCTCTCACAGAGCTGTTTGGGAGATTGAGAAAAATGCATCACTAGTATTCCCGGCACATAGTAAGTTCTCCAGATCCAACTAAGAAAGCGAGTAGCACCAAAAATCCATCAGTCACACTGGAAACAGAAGAGAAAAGCCATGCTGTGGCTCTGGGAAGGCCTGGGGATGCCCCAACCCTTTCCAGGCCCATCCCCGGGCACTGAAGCCCCTGCTCTTGTCAGAAAGCCATTCTGGGACTTTTCCCAGCTTGGTGACAGACACTTCCACCAGCACCTGACAAGGCCCTGACGAGACCCAGAGGTGTCACAGTTTGGCTCTGTCGTGTCACTCGAAGGGAAAGTGAGGTTGATTGTCAATGCTCCAAGTTGTCATGACTTCGTGAAGGGGTGCAGCCCACCTCGGAGAGGGGGCAGGGCAGCACGTGAAGACACAGGTGCTCGGAGAAGTCAAGCAGAAGATGTGCCCCCACCCCACCTCACCCCACCCGCCGGGGGAAGCAAAGATCAGGGTCTTAATTTGATGGTTCACAGCCTATATACCCTCATTTGTTAAGAACTGAAATTAGTTTTCAAAAAATGCGAGCCTCAGACCATCACTCGTTCATGGGCTTCGTGCTCTGGGTCTTCTTCGGCATGGGACCTAGTGGGGTGTCTGGATGTCAGGGTGCTACTTACTTCACGGCCGAAGTTTTGTGCCTCCCAGGCCCACCTAGCCCCCGGCTTCCGAAGCTGGCAGTCGGCTGCGGGAACCCAAGGGGGTCCCTGACAGACCTTGTGGGGCTTCCTGCCAGCTCTGCGGTGGGCCTGGCAGGGACAAGGTAAATATTCAAGCCCCTCCACCTTCAAGGTCACGGTCCCCACAGGGGCCTGTTAATTCCAACATCCCCGCCACTGCCAGCACCCCAGCCCCAGGACGGGGAAACCTTTTTCTGGTGCCAGCCTCCTCATCTGGCAGTGACCAGGACAGGCCAGGGAACAGGACAGAGCGGACAGTTGAGACCAGTCCTCCCCCACTGTCACCACCAAGCCCCATGAACACAGAGCTGCGCAGACAGCAGGCCACACTCCACAAGAATAACTTCTGAAGAGGCACAGCCCCCCAGCACGCAGGAACTCCTGTTACCCCGCTTTCCACTTGGACCACAGGACAACCGGTAAGTTCTGGAGCCGGGCTGAGCTTCCATCTCCCTGGCCCCCAGTCCCACGCTTGACCCACTGCAACCCACTGAGAGATCAGGTCTGTGGGCAGGTGTCGTGGGGCCCTCAGAGCAATAGAAGAAAAAGAACTGCCAATACTTAAAAGCCAAGAGTTTTACATCAAAATCCAGCCGCCCGGGTCCCTGAAACGAGAGGTCTGGCCACACAGGGCCCACGTGGCGGCTGTCCCCTCAGGGAGGACTCACAGCCCCAGGTCTCTGTAGCCCACCCACCCCGAGCCACACTTCCTTGGCCGCGGGGAGCCCGGGGCACAGCACGGTGCCATCCTCCTCGCTCCCGGGCGCACAAAGAGGGGCGGGCACGCCTGCACACAGGGCCTCCACAAGTACCCCTAACTGTGCACTGGCATGCACACACACACACGTGCATGCATGTGGACACACGATACCTTATAGAAGCACAAAGCAGGCCCTGGGCTTTGACCGCCTCCTCAGCCCGCGCGCCATGCAAGCGCCCCTGGCCGGCGGCAGCACGGCCTCCTGACGTGCACTTGGAAGAGTTACTTCTCTTTGGGCAGGACCCCAGACCGCGAGTCCCCTGCAAACTTGGTCTCTGGATGATAAAAACCCAAAGAGGAAAAGCCACGTGGCCCCTCCAGCTTGGGCCCTACCACTCGTAAGCTCCTCTACAACACGGTTTTACATGTTAACCACTGCGCAAACCAGGAACGAGGACGCACCCCGGGCCGGGACGCGGTGCGGGTGGGTGCTGGGCGCACCTGAGCTGGCAGGTGCGGGGCTGCTGTGGGGCATGCGCACCTTGCTGTCCTGTTAAAAGCTGTGGCCACCTCGACCCTCCCCAACGGACCTCGGCTCCGGGGCAGCTGCGCACACCGCTCCGTTTCCTTCTCCTTGCAAGGGAGAGTGCACCGGTTTGCACAACGTCAAGTGCAGACTGTGTGCGTGCACGCGGGAGCAATTACTTATTCTCTGCCTTGACAAACACTAAGTTCGGCCCTGACCCTGGGCCATGCTGGGGGGTGTGGCTGGCTTACCCCAGACCTCCTGGGGAGCTGTGGCCAACGGCCTGACCTGAGATCCAGTCTAGGATTTGCACCTCAACCTAAAACCCAGTCAGTCAGAAAACATGTGGGTTAAAAGTCCCTGCTCAGAGGGCCCATGGGGGAAATAGCTCGAGCTAAACGGCCATAGTTTAAACCAAATCCTGAAATAACTAAGCTTGCTCAGTGCCAGAGTCTCTCCTCCTAATAAATGTAAATCCCAAGGTGAAAACCGGGAAGCTCCTCAAGACGGAGCCCCCGTCCTTCCTGCGTGGTACACAAGAGGCGCTCAATAAAGGCCAAGGGAATGACAGGCAGGCGCCAACTCTGTCTGAGCGTGACAACGGGCCTTCACTGGGGCTGATCTCTGAAGGAGACTGAGGTTCAGCTCCCGGCAACTCCCTTCCACCCTCCGGCCCCCTGGAGAAATAACTGATTACAGGCAGGGGCTAGTTTCTAAGAGAGACAGACCTATAAAGAGGTCAACAAGAATGCCAAGAAACACGCATGCCAGAAGGAACCCTTTCCTGAAGAGTCGCCTGGCCAACTCCCTCCTGTCAGCTCTGGTGGGCTGTCACTGGAGTCAGCTGTTTTTAACCCCAGGACCCCTGGCTTTTTTAAAGAACAGCATATTTTTCTGTGGGGTATCTTGGGAACGGTGAACTCCCATCAGAGAGCATCCCTCACCCCTTGACTCTCAGAGAAAACTGGGGCCCCCGGAGTGCGCTCGCAGTATCTTGTATCTGGCTTCCTTGGAGACAGACCGGTTCCCACCCTCCCAAGTGCAACGGGGGTGGGGTGGGGGGGATGCTGCTGATTTCCTCCAGCCCCCAAGTTCAGGATGGACCTCCTGTGCGTCTCAAGTTCCAAATTCAAGAGACAGAGTGTGCGCTTCCCGAGAAATAACCCTGGGTCTGGGTCCAGTGTGCGTTCAGGACCAGGGGGCAAAGCTTTCCATTGCCACCTTCCCTCATCTCTAAAACCTGAGCTGGCCAAGGCTCCACCCAGCTCTAGATTTGGGGCAACTGAGCGACACACCAGGGACCCAGTGCTGTTCAAGGGGAGGGGAGCCACTTCTGCACTGGGGCCTCCAGCCAGACTTTGGAGGGCAGAGGCCCCATCTTGAAGGCTGGTAGAATTTTTGATCTCAACCGTCAGGGTCTCATTTTTCAGAGGAGGAAACTAAGGCAGCTTAAGGAACCTACCGAGGGCCACCGGGACATTGCCCCGCAGCCCAGCTCCAAATCCATCTTTGATGTTCTGTGAATTCCTATCACGTGAAATGTGGCCTTCCTTCCGCACTTCAAATTTTCCTCCCCATCTTTTTGTACAAAGAAACTCCAGGCCTTCAGGCTTCCTCACCAGACCCTTTCGGGGAAATCTGATTAGCACTTGCAACAAACTGTTACATTATACCTGCATTTTAAAGATCATTTCCCTTCCTGCCCTGGGCTTTCTTCCAGTAAGTAGGGGGCCGTGTGTAAAAAATACACCGCGCACAGTGACTCATGTTCCACCCTGGGGCCAGCTGGAGCAGGCCAGGGTTCCAGGCACTAACCTCCAGGGTCCTGCTCACATGCCCGACCCAGGCAAGCACACAGGTTGAAGGCAACGGATTTAACAGCACCTTGGTGTCAGCCAAAACATCATCAGGGCTGAAGAGCCCAAGAAGGGACAGGAATAAGGATGAATTTTTTTTAAAGTTCTGTACACAAAGGAAGGCCAAGAGCAAAAATGCCCATGCCCAGTCCTCATAATGGTCAAGTTCTACACAACAGCGTGGATCCCTGGGGTGGGGAGTCCCCTACGGCAGCTTTACCAAAGGGGGAAAATGAGGCACCGAGGGTGCTGAAAGAGCAATCCATTTAGCACTGGCGAGGCCCTCTCCAAACATGTGCGAACATATTTTAATAATATCCTCGTGCATTTCATTAGCCTCCTGAGTTCACAAAGGGCCTTTGGGAAGCAATCTGGTTTAATGCGACTCAGTTCCGCAAACGCTGGCTCTGGGTAGGTTCTCCTCGCACCTTGCTGGCCTGGCGAGGGGCACTCGGGGGGTGGGGGTGGGGGGAACCAGGCTTTCAATTCTGGGACTGGAGGGCTCCATCCATGGAGCACTCATGGATGGAAGGGCCCACCACCAAAGCAGGCCAGGCTGCCCCAGGAGAACCGGTCATGGGTTATTTTTACCTCTTACGCCTCACTGTACAAGCTCAGGGGCCACCAACTGTGGCAGCCGCCTGCGGAAACTGGCTTATGAGTCACCCAGTGACTGCCCTGCTCAGTGGTGGCCGCCTCTGACTCCTGGTCCCAGCTGGAAGCAGGCTGGCCCTTGCAGGGGAGGGCTGTGTGCTCCCTTGCCTCGGGGGGCTTAGAGGTGAGGGTAGGGAAACTGAAGCCCTGGGAGGCAAGAGGTCCCCAAAAGGATGGGCTGGGGGAAGGGGTCCAGGTTAGAAGGCACTCCACCCAACCCAACCTCCACCTGAGTGGGCTATGCATGGCGGAAGCAGAGGCTTATTTGTCTCAACTTCTGGATGTATAGGGCGAGTTGGTGCCAAGCTTCCAACACCCCCTCCCCACCCTCGGTCTACCTCCTCCTTTCAGGGCAAGGCAGTCCCAAACGCAGACAGCCCCAAACTTTGACTCATTTGTAACCACGGTCCCAGCCAGGCTGAGCCAAGCTGTCCAGACAGAGGCTATTTATAGGTGCGTCGGGGACACAGACACTCACACAATGAGACACACACTCCGGATCCACCTTCGGCCAGACCCACCAGCGCTGAGCCCTGGATTCAGACACCCGGACACAAATGGCCCCCAAGCCCCCAGAGCGATGCACACACTCAAAAGACGCACCCAGACCCGGACACAGGCAGAGACGCAGGAAGACTACAGATTCCCGGGACAGACTGCGACCCAGACACACAGACACAGAGAGACACGGAGACGCGCCAGAGCCAGCCAGACACACACAGACACGCACACTCCACATACGCAAGGAAACCCACTCACACAGACCGACACATAAGCGCCACGCACACTCCAGACACACACCCCGGGCCCCAGACACCCCGCAGGCCAGACAGTGTCTCACACGCCCGCCACCCCCCTTCCCCCAGCCAAAGTTGATAAAGAGCCGGCCTAATTGCTCCATCGAGACTGCCCCTTAGGGAAATAAAATGGAAACTTCACGGATCCGACCGCCCAGCCCTCCCGCGCCGGGCGCCCCGCCGCCCTCCGCGCAGCTCGGCCCGGGGTCCGAGTCCCAGCGGGCGGGGCGCGGGCAGCGGGGGCCGTGCCAGGCTCGCCGCGCCGAGGGACAAAGCCGGGCCGGCCGCCAGCTGCCGCGAGCCAGGAGGGCGCGCCCGGGGCGCAGGGCGCACGGCCCGAGGGGGCGCGCACGGCCGGGGCCCCCGCCCGCAGCTGCGCCCGGACTCGGGGTCCGAGCCGGACGGGGCCTCAGGGGAGGGGGGCGCGGGGTCACTCACTGATCTCCATGCTCTGGAACAAAGAGCGTTTGCAGTTGCACGTGCAGGAGACATTGGGCTGCCCGGCGGCGAGGGCGACGGTGCTGTTGACCCCCATCAAGCGGTGCATGGACGGCGCGGCGGCTCGGCGCGGGGCGCAGGGGGCACGGGGGCGGCCGGGGGGGGTTCCGGCCGGCGCCCGGCGCTCGGGCCCCGCATGCAGGAGGCGCGCGGCGGGGAAGGCGCACCCCGGCTCGCCGGGCTCGGGGCGCCGCCAAGTTCCCGGGGCGCCGCGGCACTCAGTGCGCGGGGCCGCGCTCCCCTGCGCCCCCCGGCCGCCCCTCGGCAGCCCCGGGGGCGTCGACAGTGCCCGCGGGTGGCGTCCGGGAAATGGGCTGGCAGCCGGGGCGCGCGCTGCCGCCGGGGCTGAGCCTCTGCTGCTGGCTTCCCGCAGCCGAGCGCCTCCGCCGCCGCCTCCTCCTCATTCAAGTCCAAGGAGATCGGGTTTCGCTCCGAGACCGCGGTCGGAGGCAGGCAGACGGTCTGACGTCAGCGCTAGACGGGGCTGCCGGTTCCCACCGCGCGGGGGCCGGGGAGGGGGCGCGCGCTGCGCCAATCCCCGCCGAGGTTCCCCCGCACCCCCTTCCCGGGCCGCGGGGCGGGGTGACAGGGAAGGGGGCGGGCTCTTAAAGGGCCAGAGCTAGGCGGACCGCGTAGACCCGGGACCAGCGGGGCGGAGGAAGGGTACAGCGTCCCCGCCCCTACTGGGATCAGTTTGGAACCCCTGGCCTGAACACGCGGGTCCGGGGAGGCGTGACTTGTTCCCACACTCACCCCCGCGAGTTGCGGGTGCGTTCTGGGACCCCGGAGTCCTTGACCCCGGTTTAGGGGAAGCCTGTCCCCTCCCAAAGGAGGTCCCTGGACTCTGGGTACAGGGAATTGGAGAAGATGGGGGAAGTCCTCCAGATCACCCATTACCTGATTTCGCAGGAAACTCTCCGCCTCCAGGTCTGCAGCCCCACGAGGCCTCTAATCCCCTGCGCCCCCTGCGCACTTTAACCCGACCCGGAGGAGGTCGACTAGGTCAGACTGGAATTCGCATAGACACGCCCCGGGCCGCTCCGAGAAACTCCCGGGAGCCCTTGTCATGTAAATACATGTCGGGGACTTGTGTAACGTCCCAGCCGGCGGGGCCCGGGGCGAATCCACTCCCATTGTCTGCTGCCCGAAAGGCCGCCGGCTGGGGGGACGCGCCTCCGGAGTTCAAAAGCGGGGGGGTTGGAGTGCGGGGGTATACTTTTATTTCATTAAGTTTTAATTACACAAGTGCTAGAAGAACACATTCTCCTGGTTTAAAAAGAAATGAAAATATTACGTCAGAGGTCCTCTCCCTGACACACCTCCAAACTCTCAACAATTTGGCGTGTCCCCTCCGAGACTCTTGCCTACATCTCTGTGTATTTTACATGTACTTGTGGAGTGCCTACCTTGGGCCAGAAACTTACCAAATATTAACGCAGCCTGAGTCCTACTCCCAGAGGCAGGAATGTTGTTATCCCCATTTTAAAGACTTGGGAACTGGCCTGAGGAGTTGGTTGCTTAGGGCCATGCAATGGAGGAGCCTGGTTCTCACACAAGGCAGGTCCCCAGGGGTATCTGCACCCTCACATAGTTTTCTCCTTTAAATATCCACATACCCTGGCAATTACTGGAGTTTAGTAAGGAGCAGAGATTCCTTCTGTATTGGGGGGGAGGGGGGAGGGGTGTTTGAAAATTATTTCCTTTTAAGAAAGGGTAACCAGACCAGAGACTGGCAGAATCCAGAGAAAGCCAGCCCAGGAAGTGGGTGTGATCTCTCCAGGCCGCTGGTCACAGCGATGCCTCTTGCTCTCTTAAGAGGGCAGGCAGAGATCTTTTTGTGGAGGACTTCAACTCAGGGGTGATTGGGTATTCCGGGCTTATGGAGGAGCTTTGGGGGTTGCCCAACACAGAGGGAGGTTCAAAGGTACTGACAATCATTTGTTTGGGAAGGGAGGCTCACTCTCAGAGCTGTGCCCAACCCCAGGGACTAGGAGGTGGGAAGCACTCAGGGCCTGAGCCGCCAGGACAGTCTCAACCCCTAGCTTGAGAAGGGACAGATTTCACCTGCAGGTCCCCAGTGGGGGAGGTCTTGCTGCCATTTGGCCTCTGCAGCTTGGAGGAAAAGCCCGGGGCGGGGGGGGGGGGGGGATGCTGATTCTTGCTTGGGGGACCGTAACAATGTAGGCTGGGCCTGGGGATGACCGTGGATCCCACTCATTTCCTGGGCCAAAGAAGACCACCATCGTAGCCCCTCCTTTCAGCTAGCCCCTTCTTTCCCTCACTCAACAAACTCTCAGGAGCTCCAGCCCTCTGTGCTGGGAATTCAGGACTCCGGGAACAACCCCTGTCCTCTAAATCTCTCGCAGAGGCTCTGGCTGTCTGGCAGTGGAAAATGCCGCACTTTGATTGCCTTGGAAATGAAGCAGCATTTACTCAATCAAGGCTGAAGCACCAGCAGGCAAAAATAACCAGTGAATTCAACGGATTAAAAACAAACAAACAAAAAGCACCTTAGCCACAGCATTGACCTCTGGTTGATCGACCTGGGACAAGAGCGCTGGCCACATTTACTGAGCGCCTGCAGTATGGCGTCCCTGTTCTCATGGTGGCACCTACGACTGGTTCGTGGCAAGTGCCCTGGTTCCAAAGCTGGTTCTGCCCGGAGGCCTAAAGTGGGGTGTCGGGCGTGGCGGTCGCAACGGCATCTCTAAAGATGGGTGGGACACATGACCTTGGCAAGTCCCTTCATCTGTCCCACCTCAATTACCTCCTCTGCAGAATGGCATCCCTGATGGTGTCCTTGGCTGGGGTGATAGTGAGGAATGAAGGAGTCCGTGCCGTGAAAGTGTGAAGGAGGCTGAATATGTGTTAGTGGTTCTGTCATGGAATCCTCATGGCAACCAGGGGAGGGGGGAGCTATCGTCATTTTATTTTCCTGTTTTTCAACGAGAGGACTGGCAACTGGGAAGGCGTCACCCCATGACAGCATCCTCGGCTAAGGTGGGTAGTAGGAAAGGACAGAATTGCTTTGGGAGAAACATACGCTTGAGAACCCACACTCACGGGAGGCTTTGTGTGTGCCTGGGGCCGCCAGATAAATGTGAATTTCAGATAAATCGCAAATAATTTTTAGTATAAGTGTATCCCGTGCAATATTTGGGATATACTTGTACTAAAAATTTATGTGTTGCTTATCTGAAATTCACATTTAACTGTATGTCCTGCATTTTTATTTGCTGAATCTGAGTGGCCTCTGTGTACCAGGCACTGTGGTGTGGGGAATTCAGTGAGGAGGAAGACAGAGCGCACGGTCAGGCCAGGCACAGGAAGAAGAGTTCATAGCTCACTGATTCTGTCCAGGGTCACGCGGCAGGGCCAAGGTATGAGTGGTGTGGTGTGGGAGCACTCACCCTACTGGGAGTGTGGGTGCTGAAGGCTGGGCCACCTCTGCTGGACCAGTTTGAGTCCATGGGAGGGAGGCCATAAGTCAGGGAAAGAAATTTCCTTCATTCATGCAGCAAACGTTGTGTACCTATTCAGTGCCAGGCTCTGTGCTAGGTAGGTCCTGGACACAGCGCAACAAACAAAACAAAATCCCCATCCTCATGTGACATGAGGGGGGTGGTCACATGGGATAGGGAGCAGGAGAGCCTAGAGACTCACATGCAAACCCATAGTTAAACTAAGTAACTTCAGATATGGTCCTGATGTGCTAGAGGCCAGCTTGGTGATCAGGGAAGCCCACCCTGAGAAGGTGGCATTTTGTTCAATTCCTATATCCTGGGCATCTACCTAGAGCCAGGTACAAGCCCCTTCCCCTCTGGGGCTCCTGTGCTTGCAGGGGAAACAGACAACAAATGTGGAAACATGTAAGTCCAGGTGATGGTCTCAGAGAAGTGCCGAGTACAGAGCTGGAAACATTACCAAGGGACGTGGTCTGGATGAAGCTGGAGCCCAAGAAGTGGCCTCTCTGGGCAGGGGGGACAGTGGGGTGGGAGTCCCAGGCCAGGAGCAGCAGGTGCCCAAGGAAAACCCTTGGGCGGGGGGTGGGGAAGAGCAAAAGGATCTTCACGGTCCCAGGAAGTCTGGGGTTCGGGACGTATTTCCCAACCTGGTTATAGGGCATAAGATTGTGAAATGGGTGTATGTCCTCAGGTGACCATCAGGACAGGCCTTTCAGGGTTTCCAGACAGTATAGTGCTGCTGTCTGCCCCGAGCGAGCATGGGTTGGATCTACCACGGGGGGATCTTTAGAGAGAAAAGATCCTGTCCATGCCAGTAAGAAGGCCTGGCTCCTAATGGCACATCCCTGCTGGCTGGGTTTGGGTACAAGGCCAACTTCACAAGTGTGTGACCCATGCAGGTGCCAGGGGTCGTCCCTCAAAAGGGGCCCAAGCTTGGGTGAATCCACTACTGTCACCACCTTGAAATTCTTAATAATGACTAATTTTTGAATGAGGGGCCCTGCGTATCCTGTAGCTGCTCGGGTGCTGGGCCTGCCTTGGCAGCCAGCTGGGAGCCCAGGGAAGCCAGCGTGGGTTTTGGCTGGGCCAAGGGTGGCTGGCCGCGTCCTGACTATGTCCTCTGGGCATTGTGGAAAGTGTCCCGCTGAGTCAACAAAGGCCCCGCCCCAGCCGGCCGTGGGCGGTGGGGACACGGCAGATCTCAGCTTCCCCAGGTCCAGCCCTGCCCCTCACCCCCTCTTCAGATGCAGCTTTCAGCAGCCGTGGGGTGGTTTAACAACCTCTCCTCTCGACTGACCACCTTTGGAAGCTCCAGCTGGGTCCGTTTGTCCCCAGATCCGATGTGTGGATTAATCGGCCTGCCAACATTCCCGGTTTAGCATCTTTGGACTTACTGTTTTTCCATTTTGGGGGGTCCTGTTTTGCTTCCAAACACTAATAATGGTAATGTTTTTTAGACACTGCCTCGTGTACCAGGCCCTGTTCTAGACACGTCACATTCACCCATTTAAGCATTCCACAAATACGCATCGGGGTCTACAGTGAATTCATTGGATCCCTACAACAGCCCTATGAGGTCCAAGCTAATATTATGCCCTTTTGACAGATGGGGACACTGAGGCTCAGGGACCCACAAGTGAGGCAGGGCAGGATGTGAATGCAGGTACTTGGGCCCCAGAGCCCATGGGCAGACCTCAGCAAATGGTGCTTTCTGCTCTCCTCCTCCATCCTTACCACCTCTGCCCCGGTCCACTTGACCTTCACCACTGGGCTTGAGCAGCACCCTTCCCTGGGCTTCCTGGAGGCTCCGCCGGCTCCGTCTCACCTCGGAAGATGAAGAGAAGCTGACTTCTGCAGGGGAGCCCAGAAGTGGGCTGGGAGGGGAGGAGGTGAAGACCAAACTCAGAGAGGCACCTGCTGCCAGAATCCCACAGCGGTGACCTTGGCAGGTGGTTTCACCTTGCTGCACCTGCATCTCCACCCGTAAGCGGGGCTGGAAACAGTATTTCACAGCGAGGGGTGGCGTGAGTGTCAAGGCCTCAGCACTGGGACCAGCGACAGCCGACACGTATGTTGGCATGTTCACGGTCTATCTCCACTTGATTGGCAACCCTAGAGAGGCGGGTCAGTGGGCTTGTCACCGGATACACTGCTGGTGGGCATATGCTCGGGGTCTGGCATGCAGCGGGCACTTGGCAAACCTCTGGCGTAAATGACTGGTACGCACACATAATAACATACAAGTCACACTCGGGCTGCCTTTGCTATGTGCTGACAATTCTCTCTTCCCAACTCACTCACGCTTTCCACCCCACACCTCTTGTGTTCAGTCCCCTGGATGCCCGTCTAATGACAAGCTTCTAACCAAGTATCTGGAAGCCAGAAGCCTCGGCCAGTGCCTACGAAGAGGAGCCTCTATTTGCCTGGTACCAGACCAGAGCCAGAAGTCTTAACCATAAAGATGCATGGGGAGTGTGTGTGTGTGTGTGTGTGTGTTGTGGGTTTGTGGGTGTGCGTGTGTTGCATATAGGGGTGGGGTAGACACTGGTGCCTACTCATGCCGTGGGGGTATGCGTATGCTGTGTGTTCTGTTGGTTCTGTGATGTGTTCGCTGATACAGGACCTTAGCTCCTGGACAAATGTCACATGGTTGAGCTCTCCAGCCGCAAGCCAAAGAAAGCTGGCGAAACTGGTCATAGATGCACCTTCCACCAGGGAAGACATCTCTTTTCTCCTACCCAGTTTCTTATTTCCAGCCGGGGAACTGGTTTCTATGGAGAAGATAGGGCTTTGGGACCAAGGCAGGGAGATGAAGGGTAAGCAGAAGTGAAGGACAGAAGGAAACATTAGAGCCAAATCCTGTCTTCTGGCAGATGGGTAAACTGAGGCCCAGACAAGGCCAAGGCCAAGGTCATGAGGCTGGTGAAAGGCACAGGGGAGCCATGATCCGTTTCTGCCTCTAGGCTGGGGTCTGCAGCGTCTTTGGTTACCGTAAATAGCTTAATATGCAGACCTTTCTCTCATAGGCTGAGAGAAGAAGGTTCCACTCCTTCAGACATGTTCAACTCCTGTCTGAAACACTTCCAGAAAGAACTGTGCATCGTTCAAGCTGATTTCACGGGCCAGACACACCAGAGCAGAAATGTTCTGTGTCTCTGTTCTCATGAAGGGATACATTCTACTGTTGTCAGGAGTGATTAATAATGTAAAACTGTGATTCTCGGTGGCATGAAAGGCATTCGGGGCCAGGCTGGGCTGCCTCGCTCTGCCGCTGGTTTTGAGGGGGTGCTGATGCAAAAGGGCTGGATGTGAGGGAGGGCTGTCTGCCTGGCTCGGGGCTGGGCCAGCCACCAGCAACGGGCCTGGTTCACACAGGCTATTCTGTATGATAGAGCCAGAGCACCAGGCCCTGGGGGCACATGGTGACCAAGACAAGCTGGGCTCTGCCTTCACAAAGTTTGCCCTCTGGGGATCTCACTTAGTCATTGACCTATTCCCCAAACATTGAATTCTGCATGACCAAAACTGAGGTCAAATGAGTACACACCACCACTTCTAACTTCCTGATCTTGATTGGGAAAGTTCATTACTGACCCCAGGCTTCAGTTTCCCCATCTTTAAAATGGAGATCACAAAGGTACTTACTCAGAGGGCTATAGGCAAGATTGAATGGGAGACGTGTTGGCTGGCATTCAGCATAAGGCATGGGCAGGAATAAGCTCTTGAAAAAAATGTATTATTACCGAATGCTCTGGGCTCTGGCAACTCTCAGTCTCATATAAAATATAAACAAACCCTAGAGTCCCCTTCTTCCCTTTGGAGAAGTTACCCCCAATGAAATTCCTCATGACTTTTTAGTTGCTTTGTTCAGCGTCTTTCACCCCAGCTAGACTGTGCCCTGTATGTTCTCAATGTCTAGTTCTGGGAACAGATGCTCAGATGTCCCCAGGGCCTCAAGAACACCAGACAGGCACTGTTGGAATCCAAAGGAATGGGGCATACATGGGGCCCCGTTTGTGGGTTTGTGGGTGTGGAAGTGATGGCCAGAAAACACCCTCAGCCCTCCCCCTGCAGGCCTCTTCTAGCATTGGAGATACGATCCCTTCCCCGCTGCAAAAGGAGCCCTGTGCTCATATAGGAGCCTGGGAACATGGGTCCAGGAGCTGGCTCCCAAGCTGGATGGAGGGGCACTGCATTTTTGAAAGGGGCATTAGCTACACCTGTCTGGTTCTTTGCTGTATCCATAGCTCCTAGCATCAATCGACACAGAACATACCCACTGAATGAATGAATGCAAAACAATTTTGCAATGTGTAATTAGGCCCTTAAGGTATGGGTATCCTCAGCCCCTGGTTATTAAAGGACAAGAATATTGATTGTATCTTCATTTTTAATAACAAAAATGCAACTAAATTAAGAAAAAAAGGGGGGTGGGGATTGGTTAAATAAGGTGAAGAAAATCAAAGAAAATGCATTAGTTAAAAACATTTTCCAGATTATTTGATGGCAATCTGAAAAGTCCTTTATAAAATAAATTTAAGAATAGGCTGCAGAACTGATCCCAATTCTGTACAAATAGAATTACGTTATTAGAAAAAAGACTGGAACGATCTATGCCAAAATGTTAACAGTGGTTAGCTTTGTGGAATGGATTAAATGAAGTTTACTTCCTTCCTATATTATTTGCTGTATTTTCTACAACGACGGTTAATTTAAAAAAAATTTTTTTTAAAGGTTACTTCAAAGTGCCTCTGAAGCAACTCGCGCGTCTATCTCTTGCGGCTCCTTTAACTCCGAGCCCAGTCGCGGAGGAGGCGGGGCGCCAGGCCCGGCTGCCGTCACGAGCAGCCCGAAATGACACAGCGGACGGGCCAATCCGAAGTTCGGATTCCGGGAGCAGTCATTCGATTGGACACAAGTGCGGGCGGCCTCGCCCAATGGCGGAGGAGGGGCAGGAGCCCGGCGGCCGCGTGGGTTTTAAATCCACGTGGTGAGCGGAGGGTGGGGCGGCGCCCGGGGGCTCGGGTCCTCTCCCGGGGGAGGCGGGCTGCGGTGTTACCCTCCACGCCTCGCCCCGCGCCGGGGGTATCAGCAGGTGCCTCCCAGGGTGATGTGCGGGTCCAGTGGCATGCGTCCATTCGACAGACGTTTACTGAGCATCTACTCAGTGCCAGGCGGGTGGCGGGGGGTGGAACCCGCGAGAAACGCGCTGTGAATCCCACGCCTCTCTGCGTGTAACCGTGGGCAGGCGGCTTCCCCTACCTCCCCCACTGCTCTGCTCCATCGCAGCCCTTACTCTGTCTCCTCTGCAAGGACATGAGCTCCACAGGAGAAGTGGTGACGGGGGCAGGTACCCGTGTGCCTCGTGGAGGGTCTGCACCGTGATTTATGTTCAGTATATACTCGTGGCATGATTCTTTCGAAGTCCAGTTCTTAGCACAGTGCTGGAATTTGAGAGATGGTAACTGTTCCTGTACTAAAGAGTGACAGCGAGTAGGGGCTAAACATCTATCATGTGCAAGGCGTTCTGAGGATTTTACATGTATTACCTGATCTAATATTCACAGGAAACCCAAGTTAGTCTACTGCCATTATTCCCGTTTTACAGGCATGGAAACTGAGGCAGAGGGTGGCCAGGTGATGTTGCTGAGATCTTGTGGCTAGGACATCGTGGGGCTAGATTCAAACCAGGTCTGCTTGTTTCCAGAGGCCTTGGTCTTAACCAGTACACTATCCCAATGTTTATCCAGTACTCAGCCTTTCTTTCCTAAGAAAATCCTGGTAAATCAGGCCCATGCTACTGGGAAGGGAGAGAAAGGGGAGGGAGTAGAGTCAGTTGGGTGAGGCACAGCCCAGTGAGGGAGGGCCCTGCCACTCACCGCCTGCCCAGCTCTGGATGGCAGAGGTGGGGTGGGAGTGGTAGATAGCTGCCATGGGGCATGCCAGGCCCTGTTGCTGGCCTAGGGTGACAGATCTGTCCCATGAGCTGGCAGTCTAAACCAGCAAACCTAACTGGTGACTTGTGGGTAGCCTGCAGAAGTGTTTTTGGTTTTGCCTGCCTAATGTTTAACTTTTTTCTAAGCTTTTTGATCTAAGTCGATACAGTTCCCACCCCTCGTTACTGCCTCTTACATAGGTAGCTTTATTCAATCGTCCCAGCCTGCACCTGAGTGTCCTTGTCCCCTGGTCTGACCATGAAAGTGGGGCCGGGCACCTAAAGACCGACTTCCTCGGGGCTGGTGCTCAGATGAATGTTCTAGGCATCCTTCACCTTGCTTGCTGTCTGTGTTTAAAATCCCAGAGTCTCCACTTTGAGCCCTGAAGTCCTGCCCCTCCCAGAGCCTAAAGCACCTCCTCTGGCCCCTCGGCCAGAGTGTCTGAAAACTCTGGCCGTGGATGCCAACCCTGAGTCCGTTGAACTTGGATTCAAATCCCAGCTTCACTGCTCACCAGCTGAGTAACGCCTGGCAATAAAAGCCTGCCTCAGTTTCCTCCTCTGCAAAATAGGGACAGTGATAACTCCCTCCATCATGGAGTTGTTATGAAGAGTCAGACGAAACATGGAAGATGCTTGGCACAAAGTAGGTGCTCATCTCATGGGCTGGTGGTGCTTCTTTGGGAGGCGGCTCTCCCCGGCAGCAAGTTCTGCTTTACATCAAGTGGAGGTCTGCCTGCTTGGAACTTTCGTAAATTCACGCACCTGGCAACATACATGTGCTCCTCTTTCCATAGAACAGTGCTTGAGAAATTGAGGACTCCGCTAAAGATCACGGCTTCCCATTCAACACCTGCTACAAGCAAACCAAAAATGTAGGGATCCTTGTTCAAAAGATATTTATAATGTCCTGGTGACAACAGCAGAGCTCAGAGCTCCTTCTGAGGGCAGAGTCCCCTGTGACTGACACATGTCCCACCCCGTGGAGGGGGCCCTGCTTCTGCTGGTGGTCCACAGGCCTGCAATGTCCTTCAGGAGCGCCCACGGCTGGGTGGGGCTGGCCTGGGCCAGAACAGATCCAGTCCAGAGAGTTTCCAGCTGGGCCCAAGGAAAGGCACCTGCAGGCATGGTCTGTGTCTCTGCACCTGCCCTAGGGCGTCGTGGCTCACAGATCCTATCCCGCACCTACCATAGCTGCCACCCCGTCCCTGCTTTACTGTTTGTTTGTTATCATGATAGAATATCTACCTAAAGTGCACAAATCCGAAGTATATAGCTGGATGGCTTTTTACGTTGCGTGCACCTAAATAACCACCACCCGGATTGAGCTAGAGAACATTTCCATCACTCCAGAAAGTTCCCTCCCGTTCCTTCCCATTACTGCCTCCCCCACCCTGTTGCGGAGGTAACCACCACTGTGGGTTTGCTTTGCCTCTTCTTGAGGTTCAGAGGAGCAGAATCACAGCGTGTGCTCTTCTGTGTCAGACTTCTTGACGCACCGTGCAGTCTGGGAGATGCACTCCTGGGTGGGGTAGAGGTTCGCTTCTTTTCATTGCTCTGGAGCAGTCAAGACACACCACAATTTAGCCACTCTGCTGCCAATTCTCTGGTTAATTTTGTTTTTTTTCCAGCTGTCGGCTGTTTGAGCTGGGGCTGTCGCGAGCATTCTGGGGCTTGTCTCTGCGTGCTCATGCACACGTGTGCACTCATCTCTGCGGGATTGGCTAGCAGGAGCGGGAATGCTGGGCCGGAGGTTCGGCTCTGGCAGACATGGCCAGGCAGGATTCTGAGAGGTTGTACCCCGCCCCCACTCCCCCTCCCGCCCCCTCCCCTCCCCACAGTCATCGGAGCCGTCCTGGACTTTCACACCCTCACCAACACTTGATGTCACCACTCCTTTAGTTGCAGCTGTTCTGGTGGGTGTCACCCTTGACTTTTGGAACTGACCTAAGGAAGCCAAGTGCCGGGACTCACACTTGCTCTCCCTTACTGACCACTGGCGAGGTCTTCTCAGACCCTGGACCTTCTTCCACCCACCAGCCCAGAGCTCTCCCTCCCTCTTGGGGTCCCTTGCCGTTTTCACAAGCATGCATTCTCAGATTTCCTGTAGGTGCTGGGGACCCTCCCTTCCCGCCCCCCCCAACAGGGCTGACCCAGCGCAGGCAGAGCCCCGGGCCTCCTCTTGAACAATCCCCTCTCAACTGGGGTGTCTGGTCTTTCACTAATCTCCTTTCCCAACATGAGTGCCATGTACCTTATATTTCCACACCTTGAACAGGAAGCTATCTGACCTTTTTAAAGTCACACAATCTATTGAAAAACAACTTTTGGGGAAGAAAAGCAGCAGAACAGTTGTTTGACCATGTTAATTGTACACGGCCATGGTAGATCGCATCCAAATGTCTGACTGATTAAAATAGGAAAAAATGCATTTCAGAAACAACTGTAATAAGGCGCAATCCTTATAGCACATTCACTATGGGAGGCCCTGTGCTCTGGGCTTCTTGCCCCGAGCATCTCAATGTCAATAGCCTGAGGAGGTTGGTATTATGGCCCCATTTTACACATAGGGAAACTGAGACTGAGGTCCCACAGCTGGTGAAGGATGGATTTGAACCCAAGTCCATTGTCCCCAGAGTCTCAGCTGTTGACTCTCCTCCCATACTGCTCCAGAGAAGACCTTTCCAGATGCTGGCCGGATTTTGATATGCTCTGTCCACAGCAGACATTGGGAGCTAGCGGCCCATTGGCTGTGTCTTGCTTGATCTACAGAGCACTGCAAATTTTTAAAATTAGTTGCTTATTTAATAATGAGGATATTTCACATGAACAGATCTTCATTTCTGGCTGTTCTGGTAAATCAAAAGATCAGACCATACCAGGTGAGAGCTGAGCAGGTGCTGTCCCCTCTAGGAGAGGACTAGTTTCCCCACTGCCCACTCCCTTCATTGACTGCCATTGTCTGTCCTGAGAGCAGTGACATGGCCTGCAAGGTGGGTCTCGTGATGGCAATTGGAAGGGCCGGTTATTCCACGTGAACCTTTGCTGGTTCCCGGGACTCACCACTTTCCTTTCTGGACCTTTGGGGCAGGGCCTGTGGTGGATCTGTTCTAGAATGTTGCTAGAGAGATTCCAGGATGGTCATGTGATTGAGGAAGCCAACCATTGACTCGTTTTGGAAATCAGGGCACTTGTTCCCTCCTTGCAGATGTAACTAAGTTAGGGGTCTTGAGTTGGGCAGTTACTGGATTATCCAGGCAGGCCCGATGCACATGGCCTCGTCAGGCAGAGGGCGATGGACACAGAGAAGGCTGAATGACTGCAGAGGTAGACATTGGAGTGATTTGGACGAAGCCGGGGAGCAGCGACAGCCCCCCACAGCTGTTCTCCTGGAGCCTCTGGAAGGAGGGTGGCCTTGGCGATGCTGTGATTTTGGCCCTAGGGTACTGATTTCAAGCTCTGGCCTCCAGAACTGTGAAGGAAGGTATTTCTGTTGTTCCAAGCCACTAAGGTAATCGTCTGCAGAAGGTTTGGGACTCTCTTTCTCTGACCCCTGGTCGGCATGGCTGGCTCCCAGTTTTCAGCAGCCGTGAGGTATATGCAAAATCAGGCGCCTCATCTTTGGGGCAGCTTGAAGCCAAAGAGATTTATGCTCTCTGAGCGCAGGAGGCTGGAAGTCCAGCAGCAGGATGACAGTGGGGTTGGTTCCTTCTGGGGCTCCACGCCTCTCTCTCACTTCCCCGGTTGCTGGCCATCCTTGACGTCCCTTGGCTTATAGGTACAGCCAATCTCTGCCTCTGTTCTCATGTGACCTCCTTATAAAGACACCAGCCATAGGATTGAAGGACCACCGAAATCCTGTCCGACCTCATCTTAACTAATGACATCTGAAAAGACCCTATTTCCAAATATGATCACATTCTGAGGTTACGGGTGGACCTGAATTTTGGGGGACACTATTCAACCCGGTACCTTCCTGTTCCCGGAAGCGAGCAGTCTTTGGTTTCTGAAGCCGGGACATAAGTTGCAGTGGGCAGGCACATTGACTCCGGGGCTCGCTTCCCTTCCTGGAAAAGTTACTGAACCAAAGGCATGTCGACTGCTTCTTAGAATCTAGGAAGACTATGCAAGTTTTCTCCGAAGAACATACGGCCGCAACATGTGCCAGAATTTTACCATTCATTCCTTCATTCTCCATGCTCGTTCGGGTTCGGGCCTCTGCTGATGTGGTCTTGAGCAGAACAGATGCAGTCCCTGACCCTATGAAGCAGAGTCCAGTGATCACAACAGACTCCTGAGTCCCCTAATTCTTTGCTCATCCCTCTGAGCAAATGTTGTCAGGGAAACAGGCAAAAGCACAAAATGCTCACTCTGGACTGAATGACAAATCTCACACCTTTCCTCTTGCCCAAAGCCTGACAAAGCAACCTGAAATTCCAAACCTGTTGACCCTGGACAAGAAGGTCACCTCTCTCCCACTGACAAACAAATCAGGGTTGCCTCAGGTTGAATCTCCGAGACAGAGGAGACATCCTGTCAGCCAAACGCCTCCAGGTGAACCAGGTGAGGAGTCAGCTGGGAGAGGCAGTTGGAATCTTTAAACACCTCCCCCGGCTTTGGACTGAAGTCCACAGCCCTGCACGGGCTGCCCCTAACCCACCTGGCCAGCCTGATTTCTTCCTGCCTCTCCTTCTCTGTACCCAAAGCCGCATGGCCTTGGACATGACCACCCCACCCCAGGGCCTCTGCTCTTGCTGTCCCCTCTGCCAGCCCCCCTGCCAATCATTCAGGGCTCAGCACAAATGTCCCCTCCCCTTGGAAGCCTTTCCCCCCCGCCTCCACCAGGTCCTACTCCATCGCCCTGTTTCTTCCCTTGAGTCACCAGCAAGAACCATGAGTATTTGCGCTTGTCCTTGTTTACTTGTTGCAGACTTGGCCTCACTGAACTGTAAGCCCCACGAAGACATGTCCTGAGTGAATGTGTTTGCCCAACAGAGCCCTCCTCCCCAAGGAGGGAAATGGGCCTTCTGCTGGGGCAGATCATCATGCCCCCAGTTTAGAGCACCATTTCCTTTGGCCCTCTTCCGTGCTGTCTCGGGGTTCAAAGTGACTGGGGCAGCCGTCATGGGGAGAGAGGACAGCTGTCCGAAGTCAGGAGGACCACGTACACCTCTTGGGCTGGAACCAGCCTTGCCCATTGGTCCAGTGAGGCTCCACCGTCTGGGAGGATCCGGCCAGCAGCCAAACTGCTTTCCTGGTTTGGTATTTGGGGCCTTTTTTCTTGCCCTGCAGGGCAGATGGACAGGGCCTCCTTTGTTTCCTGGAGGGTCTGGTTACTTTTGGGGAAAGTCTCAATTGGCCATTGTAGAAGCCGGTTATCGCCCCGGCGTTCACGCCGAAGACAGCCTGTCACTCTGACCTGCCAGTCCCGAAATCACTCGGTCAAAGACTCAGGAGGGGGCGGGGCGGGGGGCGGGGAGGGCAGAGGAGCGTCCTGGGAAGAGTGCAGGGTCCGCAGTCAGCCAAAGGCTTACAACAATCACAGTGATTCAGACTGGTTCCCACTACGTGCTGAGCGCTGTTCTGAGGTCCTTCCCTGAATTATTTCACAAGATCCTTACCAGAATCCTATGACCGCACCGTTGTCCCCATTTTGCAGACATCGAATCTGACGCCCAGAAGGGGTAGGTCGTAGGCCCAGTTGGTAGAGGCAGGATTCGAATCCAGGCTGTGGCAGTTTAAAACGGATGCTGTCACCCATGAATGGAAGGCCCTGGATTTGGAATCAGAAGACAGGACTGGGGTGGGGGGATGCTGACTGTAACAACAACAGCAATGACAGCAGTAATAGTAACACGGATGCTGCAAATCGCCCCGGCCGTGCTAACGGCCCCTGCTGAGCCTGTCTGGAGAGCTGCGTGCAAGCCGGGCTATCCCACCCTCCAGGCCATGCCCTGCGGCCGGTGTCACGGGAGGCGCCATGGTGTCAGTGACATGCTTGTCAACTCACTGAACTGCTCTGGGCAGTGCTTCTGTTTCCTTCCATTCTGCAGATGGGAGCGCTGAGGTCCAGGAAGCAAGTTTGCCCGGTGACCGTCCCACTCAGGACGGGCTGCCTCAGGTCGGGGATGGCGTCGCCATCAGGCCAAATGACTGCCATTGCCGTGAAAGGCCCGCAGGAAGGGGGCGTGAACTTTTTGCCAAGATAGGTATGTTTCCCGTTTTGCTGCCGTTAACCAGTTCTTCCGTGTATGAAACAAGGCTGGTTGCAGAGAGTAACTTGCGAGATGTTCCCAGTTGGCACGTTCGAAGTTACTACCGGAGGGTTGTCTCCACCCAACCCTGGAAACGAGTTGTGCTTGTCCGTGAACTCTGCACGGTGGGAGCCGCTTGCCAAGGTCACGCCACCCACGCCCCTAGAGCGAGAGCCCAGGCCTGGGTGAGTCCACACACACTCTAACGCCGGTCACCCCACTTGGCACCCCCCCTCAGCCTCCCCAGCCGTGCAGGGGGTCGCAAGGACCCACCCTGATGAGTTATTGAGAAGCCGGATGAGGTGAACTTGGAAAAAGCCCTCTCCTGGTTTCACGCTCGTGCAATCCCAGGACCCACATGTGGGAGGGGACTCAGAAACGCCCCAAACCGACCCAGAGAGGAGGAACGGAGAGGGAGGGAGAGCAAGTGTGTTTGCCCAGAGGGAACGCCCGTGGGGTGGGAAACTGGAAACAAATGGAGAAGCAGAGGGCTTATGCTTCTGGTAACAACAAAACAAAACAAAAGATACTGATGTACGCGCAGGATTTGTCATTGAGATGTCCCAACACTGAAAATAAATAAGAATACAAGGGGGCTCTGTGCTGGGCTCCGGCAAAGCACCTCCGGGCTGGGTGAAGTGAAGGCTGAAGGTGGAGGGGGCAGGCCCAGGCCCAAGGTCGGGGGCAGCTTGCGGGCTTCCTGGGTCTGACCATGTTTCACTTGTTTTGAAACTGGATCATCTCAGCACCCTCAGTGGGGTGGTTTCCTGAGAACGGGGACCCACCCAGGTGAGGTCCTTAGGCAGATGACTGCAAGTCTCTGGGCTCAGTGGTCTCCTCTGTAAAGTGGGTGCAAAAGTAAAAATGATGCCCTGGGCAGCGCTGAGAAGTTCAAGGCCCCGGTTCAGGGCGGATTCTCCTCCGCTGGAGGGAAGGAACTGGACCGAGATCCCCACGTGTCCCATCCCAGCACCGCACAGGGCAGGCACACAGGGTCAGTGGAAAGGGGAGCTTCCGAGGCCAGTTCGCAAGATCTGAGCTTTGGTTTCCATTTAGTCTCGGGCTGGCTGCCGCGGGGCCCCCACTGTCAGTGGCTGTGACACTCCCCTCCCCGCATTAAGAGATGAAAATGTGATCCCCTCTTACTTAGAATAAGAGACTTTGTGGTGTCTCCTGCTGCATCCCCAGGATCTGGCACAGTGCCTGCTGCATAGGAGATGCTCAATGAAATAACTGGGATTAAAAACTGAACATGGTTCTTCTATACCAGGGGATGGCTAACGACAGCCGATGGCCAAACCCAGCCCAGCACCTGTATTCGAAAGGCCTGGGAGCTGAGAGTGGTGTTTATATTTTTAAGTGGTTGGAAAAAGACAAAAGGAATAATATCCTATGACACCTGAAAACTAAATGAAATTCAAGTTCTGTGTCCACAAATAAAGTTTTATTGGAACGCAGGCCTGCTCATCGTTCACTTATCTAAGGCGGCTTTCCCGATACAGCAGAGGTGAATCATTGCAGGAGACCTTATGGCCCAAGCAACAGAAAATATTTCCTCTCTGGCCCTTTAAGACACAGTTTGCTGACCAAGCCCCCCTCTTCACCCCCACCCCAGGCAATGGGTCTCAATCCTGAATGCACACTGGAGTCACCTGGGGAGCTTTAAAAATCGCATGCCCGGGGTCCAGCCTCAGATTCTGCCTGGCCCACAAGGCCGCCCAGACATGGGTGTGTTTGAGAGCCCCCAGAAGGTTCTGATGGGCGGCCAGGGCTGAGAACACTGCTTTAGGGGCTGGCTGTTAATTCTGACTCCTCTCTCTGCTATCATTATAGCGCAGAGTGTGTGCAGAGCATCGGAGCTCCGGGGAGACCAGCGCCAGCTCCCTGGGGAGAGCCTGAGCCTGAGCTTGCAGACTCAGGCTCGGTGGGGGGGTGGGGGAGGGGGTGGGGGGGACAGAAATGGGTAAAGTGTGCAGGTGGGGCAGTGCAGGCCTGTCTACCATTCCATAGCCCTCAGCTCCAGCCAGGGTGGGCTTGGAGGATGGGGCGCAGGGCTGCGTCTCCTTTGCTGGCCAACTCCAATCTTTGCGGGTCTCGGGGTGCCTGTTTCCGGGCACTGCACGCTGGCTACCTGGGCCCCATCCTCTCTAGCAGCGATGGAGGCGGCTCCAGGTGCTGGGCCTCGCTCTGTGCTTGTTGTGTCCCCAACACCTTGTACCGTCCTGTGAGGCCGGGAGCATCTTTCCTTTTGCTGAACAGAGATGGCAACCACTCGGAGGCTTGGGGATTTAAATAAGGTGCTCAAAAGCGCCCGGCGACTAGGCGGAATTTGAATTTGAACTCAGACCCATGGCACTTTGTTGCAACAGGAGGAAACGCAGCACTTGTCTGTCCCCAGAGCCCAGGCGAGCGCTAGAGCCGTGGCGGCAACGTCCTGTGGCTTCTTTCTCGAAAATCTTTTATTTTTGGCCTGAGACAGCTAATGTTCGGCCAACGTATCCAAGGAAACCAGGATGCTAGGAGCAAGCTGTACCCACTCTCCATGCTAAAACCATCAGACGGCTAATTCGGGCTTCTCTAGTTATTTATTTATTTTTAGACCCCCGTGGATCATTTTACACCCTCTCCCCACAAATGCGACCGTGTGACACACGTGTCCAAGCACACGACGATCGGCCTGTTCTTTCCTGGGGGCGGTTAGCTCTCTGCTTCTCATTTGCGAGCTTCCCAAAGGAGGCATATCTGGCCTCCGTCTCCACCCCACCCCCGACCTCTTCTTGGCCCACAGGGCGAATCCAGGTCTTCGACTCCCGGGGTCTGGCTCTCGATCAGGATTGCTCAGTGTTGTCACTATTGACGTTTGGTGCCAGGTCACTGTGCTGGGGGCTGTCCTGATGTGTAGCAGGTGTCTGCCTACTTGTTGGGACACTGCAGAGCGCCCCCAGACATCGCCACGTTATCTGCTCGGGGTAGGATTGCCTAATAAAGTACCGGACCCCAGTTATGTTTGGATTTCAGGCAAGCGGTGAATTATTTTTAGTGTGAGTACGTCTATTCGATGTTTAGGACATACTTCTATTAAAAAGTTATTTGTTCACATTTAACTGGGTGTGCTGTATTTTTATCTGGTAACTCTGCCAACACTCAGTTGGGGGCAAAATCAATCCAGGTTGGGAACCACTGATCTAGAGCCTGGGTTTGTAACCCCCGCACCTGCTTCCTCACCTGGACGATGTGTAGACTAGCAGTGCGGACCTTGTCAGGGTGTCTGGGCGCTAAGGGAGCAGAGCCAGGCAGGGGGGTCGCACGGGAGGGGCGGGGTACCCAGCCAATGTCAGCTGTTATTCTTCTAGACATTGTAGGGGTCTCAGTGATGCCAGCTTCCCTACTTTCTTCTTTTGTCTGCCTGGTCTCCCCTGGGTGACTCTTTAACGAAGGAAACACACAAGGGCAAACACACCCCCAAGGATGGGCAGGGGTGGCCAAGCCTACATGCATCTTTAGAAGAGACCACAGTCTCCTGAGCGGCCAGCACACATTGCACAATACAGGTCCTTCCTGGGTCTGGCTCTGTGCTAAGTACTGGGGGCCAACGGAGCCCAAACACAGACACACGCCCTGCCTTCCAGGAGCTGGGGTGGCGTGGGGCACTGCAGGAGGACCATGACAAAGGCTCCACCTCCTCGCTTCCTTGGTCTGTGAGTCTGGGGTCCCTCTGATGCCTAACCCCCACATCCCACCCGTTTTAAAAGAGAGCTTTATTGAGGGGTTGACATACATGAAATGACACACACATATTTAAAACATACAGTTTGATCAGTTTTGACCTTTGTACACACTCATGAAACCATCATCACAAACATGATACTAGACGCTCCATCCCCCCTAGAAGTTTCCCTGTGCCCCTGGTACCCTCTGTCCTGCCCCCACCCCCAAGGCAGCCACTGATCTGCTTCTGTCACTATAGATTACTTTGCATTTTCTAGAGTTCTGTATAAATGGAATCATACAGTATGTGCTTTTTTTGGTCTTGCTTTTTTCACTCAACATAATTATTTTGAGATTTGTGCATGTTGTTTTGTGTAGCAATAGTTCACTGCGTTTTTATTTCTGGGTAGCTTTCCTCCACGTGAATATGCCCCAGCTCATTTATCCGTTCACCTGTTAATAAATCTTTTTTTTTTACAAAGCGATTATTTATTGAGGTATAACATACATACGGAAAAGTGCACAAATCATACATGGCCTGACGAATGAGTTTTCACCAAGTGAACACACTAGCACCCAGAGTGAGAAACAGGACGTGACCAGCACCCCGGAAACCCCTGTGCCCCTTCAGGTCACCCCCTCCCATTCAGGGAAGCCCCCAGCCTGTTTTCTAACTCAGAGATCAAGCTGGTGGTTCTGGAACTTGATGTGAATGGATCGTACAACACGTCCTGTTTGTGTGTCTAGCTTCTTCACTCAACACTGCGATTGTAACATTCACTTCTGTCCTTGTGTATGTTGTACTTTGTTCCTTTTACTGCTGAGTGCTATTCCATTGTGTGGACACACCGCAGTGTTTACCCAGTCTCCTGTCCAGGGACATTTGGGCTGTTTCCGGTATTTGGCCATTATGAACCATGCTCCTGTGAACACTTGTGCGTGTATGAAATCCTTTCCTCTCTTCCTGATCATGTCCAGTCCTTCTTTCCTTCCTTCCTTGCTTCCTTCCTTCCTTCCTTCCTGTCTCCTACTAGGCCATAACCCCTTCAAGGGATAAGACTGTATCTTACCTTTGTAACTTGGTGCCAAGAATTACAGAGTCTCCAGCCCTCAACCAAGCTGTTGGGAAGGGGTAGCTTCTTTCCATGAGAGGGGAGAGCGTTCAGTGTGAAGAACTCCAGCTCTCCACTGTCCTTTGTTGGGAATCCCGGAGGAGTGTCCTGGGCATGTGCTGGCCCAGGAGAGCCAAAATGCAGGGACACTTCAATTTAGGGGCAGTGAGATGGTGCTGGAAATCTGGAGTTACAAAAGAGGAACTTGGGATTTGGTTCTTGTCTATACCAAGCTGGCCTCGTAGAGTTGTTTTTATGGTGCACCCTGGGTTTGCTGTTCGCGCCTTTCGGGCAGAGGCTAAGGGTATGCTCAGCTGTCTGCTTTACATCTTCTCCTTGAGGTCTAGTAGTAGGGTTGCCAGACAAAATAAAGGATGCCTAGTTAAATTTGAGTTTCAGGTAAACAATGGAGAATTTCTTAGTATAAATATGTCCCCGATTTTGCGTAAGACATACTTATCCTAAAGCATTCTTCATTGTTTAACTGAGACCGACATTTGACTGGGAATCTTGCATTTTCACCTGCTATATCTAGCAATCCTATCTAGCAGAGCTGAGTTGGATGAATGGATTAATGAATTTCTTTTAGTTATCTATTGTTGTCCACTAAATTACCATAAACTTAGCAGCTTAAAACAACACACATTCAGGGGCACCTGGGTGGCTCAGTAGGTTAAGCATCTGACTCTTGGTTTCGGCTCAGGTCGTGATCTCACAGTCATGGGATAAAGCCCTGCATTGCTCAGTGGGAAGTCTGCTTAAGACTCTCTCTCTCTCTCTCAGGGCGCCTGGGTGGCTCAGTCGGTTAAGCGTCTGCCTTCAGCTCAGGTCATGATCTCGGGGTCCTGGGATCAAGCCCCACACTGGGCTCCTGGCTCAGCGGAAAGCCTGCTTCTCCCTCTCCCACTCCCCCTGCTTGTGCTCTCTCTCTCTCTCCCTCTCTCAATCTCTCTCTGTCAAATAAATAAATAAAATCTTAAAAAAAAGACTCTCTCTCTGTCTCTCCCCACCCCTCAACCTGTGTGTGTGTGGGCACTCTCTTTCTCAAATAAATAAATCTTAAACACACACACACACACACACACACACATTCAGTAGCTCACAGTATCTCTGGGTCAGGAGTCCAGGCATGGCTCAGCTGGCCAAAATCAAAGCATGGGCTGGGGCTGTGGTCTTATCTGAAATCAAGGTATGGGGCTGGAGAAGACTGAGCTCCCAAGTTCTCTCAGGCTGTTGGTGGAATAGATTCCCTCGGAGCTGTGGGACTCCTGGCTGTTCACTTCTTCAAAGACAGTGGGAAGAGCAAGAGTCTAGAGCAAGTCTGCAGACAGGACAGGGTCTGACTACAGAATACAAGCAGGGGCATGGCAGCCATCAGTGTGGCCACATCCACAAGGAATCCCAGGAGTGACATCCCATCCCCTTGACAGTCTCTAGAGGAATGGCTGGCTCAGTAATGATGCCTCCATCCTAGAGAATAAGCACAGCAGCAGTGAAGAAGGGTGTGACTCCTCTCTGAGGATGGAGAGAGGTGCCTGTGATTTATCTTTAAGTACAGAAAGCAAGTTGTACATTTTTCAAAACGAAAATAGCTAAATCGGTTTTTACATCTCTACTCGCCCCCAATTATAAAAGCAATACATGCTCATGGGAAAAAAATAGAGAAAACAGAAAATTATAAGGAGAAAGAAAGTGGAAAGAATCCAGAATCTTACTGCCCAGAAACACTACTTTTAACATTTTGATGCCTTTTCTTCTAGCCTCATTTCTATGCATATTTGCACACATGGGGATATATATATACACACACACACACATCTATATGTATATATAAAATACACACACACATATTTCAATATATTGAAGCAAAAATAGACTCACACTAGGAACGCTGTTTAGTGGTTTGCCTTTCTCCACGTAGCTGTCACGCCTTCCATGCTAATGAATATAGATCTATCCTCATCACTCCTGGCGACAGAGCATCCATGCTGGATACATCTTTCCTTATTTGAGCAGTCCCCTGCGGATGGACATTGAGGTTGTTCCTGGGTTTCCTCCCCGGTACGTGATGCTGCAGAGAGCACCCCTGCACGTTGCCCGTTGTGCAATCATCTGATTCTTTCCTTGAGATAAGTTGCCACCCGAGGGATCGCTGCCTCAGAGGGTGTCCCCAAGAGGCACAGCCTCACGAGGCTGTGATGGCGGGCCCTGGATTCAAGGGCATGAGGGCGAATCTGGGCTCTTCACCTCACCAGCTGTTTTATCTGGGACATGTTCCTTCACCTCTCCGTGCCTCAGTCTGCTCATCTCTAAAATGGGAATAATAGCCCACGTGCCTCCTGGGGCTTCTAGGAGGAGTCATGAGTTGGGAAGTGCCTAGAGTTGGTGCTGGTTGTCCCTCGGGGGGAAGCCGGAGACCCAGCTTGGATTTGCTGTCGGGAAGGTGCTTCGGGGACCTTGGTATTCGCTGGGAGTGGAGGATTGTGATGACATAGCAAATGGCTGACACATGTGTCTGTCTACTCTGCACAGCGCATTGTTTTAACCTCACAGACTCAGCTAACGCTTGGACGAGCCCAGGAGCTGGGCACTGTCACCCCGGTCACAGCAGAGGAGGGTGAAATATGCGGGCAGAGGAAAGAACCGCTGTGGGAGAAGGAGCTGGGTTTGAATCCTGACTCCGCCTCTTCACAGACTGAATGAGGCCATTGTGGGCAGTGGGGGGTGAAGAGGGGAGGAGACAGTAAAGGAGCAAACACACAAATAATTATCAAACAATCGCAGATCCTGATACTACTGGGGAGGACAGAAGAGGATCTGAGAAGGGGTAGGAGGGGGCCTCAGGTTTGCAGGTCTGGAAGGACCTTCCCAAGGATGAGACCTCTGAGCTGAGACCAGAGAGACGAGATGAGCAGTCTCCTTGGGAAAGGAGCTGAGTGCAAGGAGCATCTGGCCCATGCAGGGCCTGAGCTGGGCAGGACCTCAGAGAGTTTGAGGAGCCTGAAAGAGCCTGTTCTGGAGCCCAAGAAGGAGGAAGCTTTGCTCTAAGTACGACGCATTGTTGCAGAGGACAAAGAGGTAAGTAGCTTGTCCAAGTTCCCGGGGGCTGGGATGCCAACCCAGATAGTCCTATGCCTAAGTCTATGCCCTGACTGAGGGATGTGGGCTGCATTCACTCAGCCTTCCGAGTACTCAAGAGAAGCTGAAATCCTGATTTTTATGGGAAAGGTCCTGATGTTGACATTTTGGCAACCAGTTAAAAAATAAATTAAAATAAGTGATATGGAGATATGAATACACGTGTGGGTCATGACTTAGTGTATTCTGCCATCCCCTTGCTGAACCTCTGTCCCCGAATCTGGCAGTGTAGACCACACCGATGGTGGAGGATTGTTAGAATTGGGTCATAGTGGACCCAGGGGGGGCTGTGTCCGTCAGTCCAGAGTTGAGCTCCCGCTCGTGAAATATGGCTCCTATCTCCTCGCTCCCCTACACCTTGCTCAGTGATCTTGAGGAGGTTACGTTTCTAGAATCCTCTCTGCCTTTGCTCAGAAAACAACCAGTTACTCCCTAGATGTGCCTTTTAACCTTCGCTTTGCACAGGGTATGCTTTGTTTGTTAAAAATACAACGTGGAAACGTTCAAGGGGCACCTCCGCCATCACTGGACAATCTCAGTGGGAGGAATGCATCCCCTTGGCCTAGATGCCCAGAGATCTGGATGTGAGACCTGGAAGCATTGTCTAAAAAGTCAAACTTGGGAAACCGCCTAAATGCCCTGTAATAGGGAACTGAGTGAGAAGCCATACAGCTACACAGAGGTGCCAGGGAGCTATTCACGAGGGTGGGGCTAGATTAACAGCCTGGCCAACTGGGCGCACTGCTTTGTTTTGTAAATAAAGTTTTATCGGAACACAGCCATTTGTTTTACCTGTTGTCGATGGCTGCTTTTAAGCTACAATGGCAGAGCTGAGTAGGTTCAACAGAGACCAGATGGCCTGCAAAGCCGAAAATATTTATTTGACCCTTTCCAGAAAAATTTTGCTCCATCAATAAACGCTGAGCTAGAAGGCTCTCTATGACTTAACGGCATCATGAAGAAACACCGAAAAGTGGGGAGGAGATGCACAATAGTATAAATAAGATGGTTTCAGTTTTGTAAAGAACAATGAAAAACAAAATTGGAGAAACATGCCCACAGATGCATTTTATAGGTGCACAAACTCTGCAAGGTTATATCCCAATCTGCTAATACTGTTACCGCTGGAATTTAAGAGGTCATATACTTTATTGAGCATTAACTAGGTGCTAAACACTATGCTGAATACGCAGATTCTCTCACTTAATTTTACAACTTAATTTTACAACTTAAGGTAGCTGCTAGTCTGATGCCCTCTTTACAAGTGGGAAAATGAAGGCACAGAGAGGTGAAGTCACTTGCTCAAAGGTCACACAGCTTTCAAGTTGCAAAGCTGGGATTCGAGCGTGGGGAAAAGGGCAATACTTTTTACTTTACAAATGTCTCTATTGTTGCGCATGCATGAACAAAGATAGAAACTTGCCTTGATTTGCACCATTGGATCAGGTATCCTATTAACCTCAGACCCCTCTCCTACCTCTCAGCATGTTCTTCCAAGTGGGGCTCTCAGGTGATTTTTCAGGAAGGTCTTGAGCAGGATCCCAGACCTGCTCTAGTGATGGGTGAATGGGTGGGAAGCAGGGGAATGAGGAGCAGATTCTGAGGCCCCAGGTAGGAAGATCATTGCCTTTTAATTGGGGGCCTGCCAAGCTGAGGACACTTGTTTGTGCGGGAAGCTCGGAGCTCACCTGTTCTGCCCAGAAGGCACTGCATTTCATGAGTGTTATCAAATGGTGACATTTTGGAGTGCAAGTCGCGGGGTTGTTGTTAATACTGATTTAATGGTGCTAAAATGATTAAGCATGGCAGGCTTTAAAACAATGAGGTTCATAAAAGGTGTTAATAACCTCTTAAGTGCCTCAATAATATTCCCGCCTATCATAAACGCCCCAATTAGGCCTCTCCACTTCTCTTTACCCAAGGAATGAGTGAGGAGGTGGCTGGAAGGCCGGAAGGCTGGAAGGAGCCTTCTGGAACGGAGAGGAAAGCCGCCCAGTTTGGGAAAATGAAACAGCAAGCCTGGGGAAATGTGCATGCACATTCGAGAGGAGAGCCCACTTCAGGCTTTTCAGAAAGAGGAAGAGGAACCATAAGGTCATGGTAGAGGGGGCGTTGGTGTGGCCCCCGAGTCCCAGCTGCATCCGGCAGGCTGCTCTCAGCCGCAAAACCCACACGGCAGGGGGGGGGGTGCCTCCGGGCCCAGCGTGTAGGCTGCTACCCTCTTCCCAGATCAGTGTAGGCACTTTGGTGCCTCTCTGTGTGCACCGCGGTGCAAGATGCAGATGCCTGGCCCCTTGCTCGGAAGTAGAGAATTCCGAGATGGTGGGAGCGTACCCCTGAACCGGGTGCCAGGCCTCTCTGAGCGCGGGGCCCTGGATGGCTGTGTGGGTCGCACTCCCATGAAGCCGCCCCCGCTGCGTCCTTCGTCTCCTTATCTATACAATGGACTCAGACACGTATGTGATTTAAAAATTTCTAGTAATCACATGGGAAAACGTATAAGCAGGTGTCATTAATTTTAAATAATGTATTTAATTATGTTTAACGGAATATATCTAAAATATCATTCTGACATGTAATCAAATAAAAAAATTATCATGGAGATATTTCACATTTTGTTTTTCATGTAACTTCGTGTAAAACAGCAAGTGTTTTACACTTATGCACATCGCATTTAGGACCAGCCCCGACTCAAGTGCTCAATAGTCACACGCAGCTTGTAGCCGTCACATTCGGCAACGCTGATCAAATAAACCACTGTGTTTGTGATTTGCAGGCCCTCGTTAACTTCAGAGTCGTGTTCATTTCTTTCTGTGTCTCAGTTTTCTCAGTTACCAAGTGGTCATCCTATAACCCAAGCCTGGCAGGGCCTTTCTCAGATTCCTGATGTGCAACACACCGTGCGTGGCCCCGTGGCCAGGAGTCCGTCCACCACTGCCATCGGATTAGAGTTGATGCCTGGCTGCATGCCAGCTGGGTGACCTTGGGCAGGTCTCTAGCCACCTCTCGCTCAGTGAGCAGAGGGTGTCTACCAACTGCACCGCTTCATGGGGGAAGGATACGGCACAGTATGTAGTCGGTGCTCAGTAAAGGTCAGCTACTGTGGTTTGTATGTGTGTGTTTTCTTCTCTCTACACCCTTTCCCTTCCCACTTCTGTGAATGCCTCAGATTCCCCATCTGCAAGTGGAGGTAATGAAAGTGTTCTAACTTGGCAGTGTTAGGACTCTTGGGAAGCTTCATTATCCCTTTTGTATTTTCAGCTTCTAGAACTATCCCCAGTATGCAGGAGGTGCTTCATAGGTGTTAGCTAAATAAGTTAATGAGGGTGCCTGGGTGGCTCAGTTGGTTGAGCAACTGCCTTCGGCTCAGGTCATGATCCTGGAGTCCCTGGATCGAGTCCCGCGTTGGGCTCCCTGCTCGGCGGGGAGCCTGCTTCTCCCTCTGACCCTCCTCCCTCTCATGCTCTCTCTCTGTCCTTCTCTCTCTCAATAAATAAATAAAAATCCTTAAAAAATTATTAAATAAGTTAATGAATGAGTGCCTGCATGCATGAATGCCCTGAGAAGGGAGACATATTGCTGTTGTTTGTGGTTCGAAGTTACAGTAGGAGCTCTGCTTGGGTGAGGCTTGACTTGGGAGAGGGACAGGCTTGGGACTCCGGGTGGGGTCTTTGAAGCCCCTCACGCCTTTGTCTGATGGGCTCATGGTCTCTGCTCTGTGAAGTCCCTTCCGGCCAATTACCAAAGCCTCTCAGGGTCTCCCCCAGCTGCTCCGAGGGGGTGGACCCTTCCTAGTGCTGGGCTCTGAGTAGACCAGCAGGCCCACCCACTCCTGGCTCTCACAGGCCCTGAGCATGAGCTGCTGTGGGTGGGGCCTGCAGCCTGGCCTGGGAGTGACCCCAGCACAGAGCCCTGCAAGAACCCCCTTGCCCTGATCCAGGCCTGTTTACTCCTGATGCATTTAGATTTCCGGATGGCAATCATTTTAGCAATATTGCACTTTCATTTTTTTTATTTTTTATTTTTTTAAACTTTACACAATTTTTTTTTTTTTTAAGATTTTATTTATTTGACAGAGAGAGACACAGAGAGAGAGGAAACACAAGCAGGGGAGTGGGAGAGGGAGAAGCAGGCTTCCCACGGAGCAGGGAGCCCGATGCGGGGCTCGATCCCAGGACTCTGGGATCATGACCTGAGCCGGAGGCAGACGCTCAACGACTGAGCCACCCAGGCGCCCCTATATTGCACTTTCATAATCATTGAAGGCAAAAGATAAAAGGCATTGCTTCCTTGCTGCCCTCCCTCTCAAGGACTATGAGGATGACAGCAGACCACCGACCTCACCAGGGGCCCGCCGTACAGCCAGAGGGAGTAGGTCCTGGAAGAGGATAGGGGTTCTCCCTTCCCCCGGCTTCCCGAGAAAGGAAAATAAACTTGTAAATGTGAGAAACGCATGGCCTACCGGCGCGACTTGCTCGTTTGTACTTCATCCTCATGGCTCTTGCCATATCTGGGTGCCACTTATACAATTACCTGAGCTTTTTTTTTTTTTTTAATAACTTACTTAAAAATTTTATAGCATTAAAAAACCCTTTTTTGGGGGAGAATTTTAACAAAAGCAACCTGAATACTATAATGCAAAGTATCTATATGATGTAACATGTAGTGTAAAATATATCGTAATACTTATTATACACAATTATTTAAATATATGAAAATATGTAATGTTTAATTTAATATATAATTATATATAATATATAAAATTATATCTTCTATATAAGATTATATTAAAATTATTTATAATATAATGCAGTATGATATAATACCCATCAGCTAGCTTCAAAAAATTTCAGCGCATGGCCAATCTCATTTCTTCTGTATCTCTACTCACTGTCCCCTCTCCAGATTTATTTTGAAGCAAATCCTAGACATCATGTCATTTCATCCATAAATATTTCAGTATTTGTCTCTAAAGGGTTCGGCTTACTTTTAAAACTGAGTTTATCTTAAAAGTGAACTCTATATCACTACATTAAAAGGAAAATCTGGGTCACTTTCTATGAAGAAGGAAAAATAAACACAAAGAGAACAAAACGGTGTTATTGACTTCTAGGCGGGCGTTTGCCTGCTCTCTTGGCTCCAAAGGGGGACTAGCGAGTGCTGTGGGGGGGGGGGGGGGGTTAAGGACAAGCTAGCACCCAGTGGAGACTTTCTCCATGACAGATCTCATTGGAAAGGTTGAAAGAGAGTGCAAAGGGAAAACCCTTCTCTCTGCAGCTTGTTAGTTGTTGCTGGGTCCAAGGACCCCTCATCACCTCACACCTGCCCAAACCCCTGTCCCGGGTGACACAGACTACACCGAGATGGCACTGTCTCTGCAACGGACGAGCAGAGATGGGGCTGCTTCAGGGAGATGCTACTGTGGAGGGGGGCCTGGGCCATGCAGGAGCCCCACTTGCGTCCCGACCCTGCTGGGCACCTCCCTGAGCATGTAACCTTGGATGTGGGAGAAACTCCTGGGCCTCAGTTTCCTCATCAGTGGAATGGAGGCAAGAACACATGGCTGACATGAGGCTCAAGGGAGATATTTTAGGTAAAGTATCTGGAGCACTGATGGCCTGAGTGAAATCTCTTATTTTCTTGTTGTCGTTGTTGCTGATTTTGTTGTTATTAGCTAAATATGCCACCCCGATCAATTCCTAAGTGTCCCCCTGAGCGGTGGGCCTTGGACTTCCTCTCCTCTCTCACCTTCCTGGTGGGGGTAGAGGTTCACTGATGGCAGGACCTTGCCCCTCGTCTCCCAGGCATTTGGGTCCCCAATTCCTGAAACTTTGTGCCACATCTGGGGCTCCCCTGCACCCCAGAACCCAGCCTGCAGCCCCATGAGTCACTTCTGGGGAGAAGCTGGGGAGAACCAACCAGCCCAGAAAAAAATCCAGACTCCTATGGGCGTCCCCAGCTGCCGGCTCCTGACATGAGCAGCGCCACCCCCACCCCCATCCCTGCCAGACAGTTGGGCAGACTGCCAGGTCTGTGATTCACACCCGGGAGGGCAGCAGACAGCCCCCGCCGGGCTGGGCCGCGAGCGTGCGCTGCTTTCTCTCCCCTCTCCTCGCTGGGTTGTTTTGCTCTGGGCTGCAAATTCATTTTTAGATCCCGGCCTCGCCCTCCCCCATCTCCCGCTTCTATTCTTAGAAAGCAAACTGGGATGTGCTCGGGCTTCGCAGTGAAGTCAGACAGAAGTTTGCCCACGTGCTCCGGCCGCCTGAGACATGGAATTAATTAAAAGGAGGCTCTGAGCGGCAGGTTCATTGGCCGGAAACACAGCTGGCTGGGCCTGACTCCGAGCGGATGGATGGCTGCTCTGGTCACCTGGGTCCCCCGCGCCCGGCAGGGTGATGCCCCCAGGATGGGCCGGCCCTGTGTGTTGGTTAAATAAACGAACTCTTCCAGCACGTTGGGCTCCCGAGAGATTTGAATTAGATAAATAAATTCTAAAGGCTTTGAGAGGTGGATCGCCTTCGGGAACCCAAGCAGCTGAAATGCGCTTTGTCGGCAAAAAGAAACTGACCTTCTTCAATGCCAGCCCTGCAGAGAGGGAGGGAAGCTGGGGAGAGAGCGAGAAATGTAGTGGGGGAAGGACTTGGGGCTGGCTTGGGGAGGTGTGGGTGAGCCCCTGGCAGGACTCGCAGCCCAGTGAGAGGATAAGGGTCTGCATGGGTTCACAATCCTGGCTGTGCCCCTTTCCAGTGTCTGTGTGACCTTGGGCAAGTCGCTCAACCTCTCTGTGCCTCCATTTCCTTATCTGGAAAATTAGAACGTTGATCATAGCAGTACTCCTCTCTTAAGTTAAGACAAAATGCTCCAGTAGCACTTGGCACAAAATAATGATTATTAATTCATCTGAATTTATTATTATAAAGGAGGCAGAAAAGTGAAGCAAGGGCTCCAATGCAGACAAATGGCTCCTTCATTCTTCTTGGCCCGCCAAGTGTCGGGCGTGTTGACTGGGGAAGGAGAGGAGGTCCTCCCAGGTGGGCAGAGAAGCAGGTGAGACAAAGCGGAGAGGTCCCCTCTAGGGCACTCTTCCACGACTCAAGGAGCGACATCCTCTGAGAGCTCAGATGCCTCCTTCTCCAGGAAGCCTTCCCTGACCACCAGCAACTTCGGCTGCCCTCTTCTAGCTTCCTGCCGCCCTGGGCTCCCTGAGCACTAATCACACTGTATGATGATGCCTCTTGTCTTATATGTTTTCTTACTCAAAACATTTTCTTAAGCATTTTTGCAAAGATTCTCATTATAAAAATTTTTTTAAAAATCCAGAAGCATGGGGGGTAAAATGACGAGGTCTCATCCCACCTAATCTTATGCCCCTCCCTACAGTTTGTGTCCTTCTCAACCTGCAGGAGGGAGATGGTGAGTGTGTGTGTGTATCATGTTGTTTTGTCTATAGATGTGATTGTAATGTGTACATATATGCACATTTAGCAAAGCAAGTAAGCTTCGAGACAATGTCATGGCATCTCTCCACAGCAGTGCTAATCTAATTATTCTCTTATTTTTAGTTTTTATAAATCTTTTCCTGGAACCTATGATCCACGCACACGGTAAAGAAAAGTTGTGCACAAGGATCGAAAGTGCAAATGAAGAGTCTGTCCTTGGGCAGTGCCCCCAGCCCCACTTCCCCGCCCCTCTCCTTGAGCGACTTCTCAGAGCTCATCTGCACATGCAAACGTGGGTCTGATCTCTAGGCCTCTTTCCTTTGCACATATACTATACACAGCGCTCTGCCCTCACTTGCTCCCCCCGGAACGTGCACCTCGGAAGACCGGCCATCACCGCACAGCTGTCTCCTTCCTTCGGCCGGCTATATGCTCTTCCGTGGTACAGACGGGCTGCGAGCTTTTCAGGCCCTAGGGATGGGAGTGGAGATTTCAGCACACATCCCTAAATTCTCCGCCATGGCTCCCACCAAGAGGCGAGACGTCTGTTCCCTCCCTCGAATGTCCGTGGGCTTAGGACTGTTTCCGCCTACGGCGTTTGGCCTGAGTGATGCTACCTGACCTGGTAGGGACTCAGGCTCCGTGGCTTTCGTTGGGCAAAAGGCTGGGAGCGTAATCAAGGGCTCTCCCAGGTCCCCTGTCCACACTACGCTCCCTGTGGCCCCACGAGTCCAGAGAAGCGCTTGGACCCTTGATATTCCAGGGCGGGCGGGGCTGGTTACACTGCCATGTGCTGGTTTGCCCTGATTCTTCCAGGGCACCCCACTGGGGTGAGAGGTCCCCTTTGTTTGTGCACCCCTGGGCCGGAGTGTAGGGCTCTGCCAACACTGGATCACACCATGGTCGGTTGTGGTTTGGTCTGGGACTGTTGAAAACAAGATGGGACATCCCCCTCCTCCCCACCCCAGGAGGATGACTTGGAGCCAGGGGCCCAAGTGGGCTCCACAGAGCTTGTGGGGTGCCTGGGAGGGAACCGCAGCCCGCGCTGTGGTCTCCCCGAGCCGCACCGATGTCAGGTGGGAGGCCTGGGCTGCTGTGTGCGGGTTCGGGTGGGGCTCTGCTCCCCAAGAGGCGGGTGAGGGGAGAGGAGGAGGAGGTGTTCTCGGGTGGGGATGGCTGGGTGCCTGCCAGCAGGTGGGCTCAGGGATGAAGAGGGGGCCCCAGGAGACAGATGGCTGGAGCTGCCGAATCTTTTTTTTAAATACTTTTTAATTGAGGTCTAACAAACCTAGAGTAGACTTAATTAATTTTATTTGCACAGTTTGATGAATTTTTACGTGTGTGTGTCCACCATGTAAGCATCTCCCAGACCCCAGAAGACCTCACGCCCATTCCCAGGCAGCGACCCCTCCCCAGATAACCATGGTTCCTACTGAATCACCGTTGGTTAGTTTTGCCTGTTCTCGAACTTTGTATACACGGAACCTCACGCTGCCCGGGTCCTCTTTCGGGTCTGGCTTCTTTTGCTCCACATGTTTTTGAGATTTATCCACGGGCTTGCATGCAGCATGGCCTTCCCCCCACCCCCTGCCTCTCTCTTTTCATTCTTCCGTTGCACTGCTTCTCAGCGGGGGGTGATCCCTACCCAGGGGACATTGGGCAATAACCGGAGACATTTTCGGTTGTCACAACTGGATCGGTGGTGCTGGCATCTAGTGGGTAGAGGCCAGGGACGCTGCTCACACCCTCCAGTGCCCAGCATGGCCCCCAGCAGAGAATGACCCAGTCCAGTGCCTGCAGCGCCGAGGCCGAGAAGCTCTGCTCTGCAACATTTCACCGTATGAATAGACTAGGATGTGTTCTTCCCACCTGCTGTCGAGGGGCATGGGGGCTGTGTCCATCTGTTCCCCGTGGGGCTGCCACGAGTACCCTCGTACGCACCTCTGGATGCATCTGTGTGCTGTTCTCTCAAGCACATTCCTGGGATTGGACTGTTGGCCGGACAGCACTGAGCTTCAGCAGATCCTGCTGCCCCGTCCTCCCAGGTGGCCGGACCGTTTACGCGCAGCGCTCGTATGTGAGGTCTGGCTACTCCACGCTCTTGCCAACACTTGCTATTGTCTATCTTTTCAATCTTGGCCACGTGCAGTGGGTAATGTCACATGTGTCTTTCAGATGAGAAAGCTTCTTGTCCCAGACCCCTGAGTCCTGACAGGGGGCTGTGGACGTGTGTCATCTTTTGACTGCCTGGAATCTGAATGCTTCCCTTACATTGGAGAGGCCCCCACATTAGAAATCTTGGTAGGGGGCAGATTCCACCTCCCACATTCATGCTCTACAGACAAGATCCTTACTTCTCTAGCCTCCCTGGTGGCTAAATTGTGGTTATTGACTTCTCGTAGGGTTGCACTGGAGTGGAGCCCAATATCGGCTCCATCTTACAGATGACAAGACTGAGGCTTGGTGGGGTCAGGCTGTCTACTCAGGGTCACATACTGGCAGATGGTGGAAGCAGCCAGTGGACCCAGGACTCTCTGGCTCCAAAGCTTGAGCTCAGAGACATTAGGTCCAGAGGCCTCTCAGTACCACTCGTCAGTCTCCCCTTTGGGGCTATTAGAGGCTGACCTAGATCTGTGTCCAACTCCAACACAGCACAGCTTATTAGGCGATAAGGGTGCTTCTGGCCTTATGTCATCTTCATAGCCATGAACTTTGGTCATGACTGAGGTCATGGTCACTGAGATGACTTTGGTCTCTCACCCTCCATCGTATTGGAAAAGGTCAAGGGTCATACTGGGAAATGTTGAGGGTCACCTAGGGCCCCATAGACTGTAAGTCTTTGACATCGGGCCCTAAGTCTGTCTTCCTCAGTGAACTGGCACAGAGTGGTTGCTCAATAAACTTTTGCTTAAATGAAGGAAAGAAATCTGTTGGCAACCTGCATAGAAATAGAAACCCTGAACGAGACTTAAGTGAAAACAGAGACTTGGTATCTGACATAATGGGAAGCCTGGAAGGAGGGCTTCAGGCATGTCGTGATCAAGGCTCTGCTTCCATTAAGCTGCAAGGCTCTTGGCTTTGCCCTCCTCTAAGTGTTGGCTTTGTTCACAGGCTCCCATACACAGGATGCTGCTGGTGAACCAACTCCTGGCAAGGGAGATGGGGTGACCTTGACTGGCTTAGCTAGACCAAGCCTGGGAACAGTAGATATCTGAACAAAATTCAGATGTTGTTGGGAAAGAAGAAAGGGGCAGTGGTAACTTGTATGCAGCCGATAGCCCCTGCTGTATTACTCTTTACGTCTCTTGTTAACATGTAAGAATAAAACCAACATTCATGCATTCAGTCGAGGGCCTGTATTAGTTATCTAGGGCTATATAGCAAATTTCCCTCAAGCTTTGTGGCTCGAAACCGCAGACATTTCCTTGGGGCTCTTCCTGGAGAGTTTGCCAAAAGACCAGCCTTCCGCTAGGTACCTCTCGTGGGAAAGCTCTGAAGACATTCTATAAGGAAGCGCCATCCTGTGCTTGGTGGTTTGCAGGCTGACCCCCCCACCCTGCCCTGAGGGGGCATCGGCATCGTCCCTGAAGGGACTGGGACACTGGCCAGATGGCCCACCCAGAGTCACTGGGCTGTGTGAGGCCAAACCCATGTCCTCTCCCCAACATCGCTTCCTCCACGGGGAAGGTTTCTGTTTAGGGGGAAATGCCCTAGAAGATTAGGATTTTGTTCATTCAAAGTAGCCTTGTTGTATCTGGACTCCTGGGGGCCCCTGGGTGGGGGGACAGGTGACACATGACCCCCCCTTTTGCTGAAACAGTGTGGGTGACAACCCCTATCTCTGCGGGACTAACACTGCTCGGTGGGGCAGCTCGTCTGTCCTGTGTCATCTCATCCAGTCCCCACACCAGGGTTTTCTGAGGAAGGGCTTTCGAGAACCCTGCACAGAGAGGAAGTATCTGAGTCTCGGAGATGTCCAGCAGATTGCCCACAGCCCTGCCGCTGCCGAGTGGCCCAGCCAGGGCGTCTGCCCAGGTCGCCTCGGATCCGGGCCCCGGTTGAGCTCCCAACGGCTGCCCCATAAGCAGGTTAGCGGCCGCGGAGACCCCAGCACGCAGTCCCTCATCCTGAGACCGCGTGTGTCACCCGTCAGCGGAGCATCAGTCGGACGCAGATGCAGGCCGGCGGGGAGAGCCGGTGCTCTGAGCTTGCGGACGCGCGCTCCATCAGCTCTCAGGAATGAGAAAAAGGTTGCCTTCCTAAACCACATCTATATTAATAATGTGACTGACAGGCCAGAGGGGGAAATTATACATCTTTCCTTCTGGGGTTTCATTCATCGCCTGTGATCTATTTCGTCTTGGCAGAAGGCAGGGGTTCCAAGCTCACGCGGAGAGACAGGCGTGCTGGACCAGACTTCTGGAGCTCTCGTGCTCTCTGAATGGGGCCAGAGGGAGCATGGCCAGACACTAAGGGGCCATGACGCGTGCATGGGAGGCCAGGCTGCCCTTATGCCTTCATCCTCCTTCCGTAGATTCCGATGACCACCCCCTCCAGGCCCCAGCCTTGCCCTCTTTCCTGAGTGCTGGACAAACCCTGTCCGCTGGAACCTTCTGTTAATGAAAATGCTCTTTCCCCTCTAACAGTGTAGCTACCAGCCAGGCGAGGCTACTGAGTACTTACAACAGTGCAGCTGAGAACTGAATTTTCAGTTTTATATATACTGTTACGTAATCTACGTGTAACCATACACAGCTGCGCGTGGTGAGCGGCTACTGTGTTGGAGAGCCATGTTCTAGACCTTTATTTTCGACTTTCTTGCCTTTGGCCCAAAGACAAGGATACACATGATGGGATTTATTAAGAAAGCTCTCCGGGGAGGGAGGAGGCGGGGAGTGAAGGTGTGCTCACAGGGGAGGTCCAGCCCCGCCGATTCAAGTATAAACCGTGCTTCTGAACTTGTCCTGTTGGAGTGTGTCCCGGGGCCTAGATAGACAGTGACCCCCACACCCGAGAGCTGGAGTGGGCCATTTTATGTCCAGAACAAAAGACCACCTGGGGTGGAGGTCGGTGCACAGTCTTCCCAAGAAAGAAGCTAATGGCGCGCCGGGCTTTCCTGAAGAAGGAACCCCTGGTTAGAATGAAGATAAATGGACCCTCTGCAGAAGAACGCAGGTTAGACCCCCCAGCCATTGTGGGGGGGTGGTGGGATGACACCAAAGTGCCACCAGGCAGAATCAGGTTAAACCTCTGTCCATCCTAGAGGGCAGTGGGGCTGGGCTATGAGGCAAGTGAAGACTGTTTGCTCTTCTCTCTCCTCCCTGCATCCCTACTCTGGGGGGCAGAGCCAAGTGGGCAAGGTGCAGGAGGAGATAAGACCACAGGTAGGAAAGAGCCATTAGCAAAGACCCGCTTCCGTGTCAAGTGTGCAGAGCCCCCATATGCAGCAAACCTGGGGCGAGGGAGGGGGCGAAGCTTCGCGCGCAAGCAAGGCCAGAGTTTTGACTATTACATGGGTCCTGGCACTTGAATTATAGGCGGGAGGACCTTGTATCTGGTCACATAAGATGACCAGAAAGTCACAGGGTCTGTCCAAGTTTTCATCCAGGGTGAAAAATGATGCCATTGAATCAATTTTCACAGAAAATCGGTGACAAAAATAATACAATTTATGAGTACATCTCGAGTTGCACTTGTTCACCATGAAAGTTGCCCGAAGAAATAAACCATCTAGGTACTGAGGGACTATGACAAAAAATTTTAAAAGGGTTTGTGTGATCCTGGGATGGAAAGGATGCCTTGGCCAGGGTGGCCAGGGAGACCCCCTCTGAGGAGGTGACATTGGAGTTGAGGCCTCAAAGTTTGTGGGAAGATCCCGGGGGAAAGCAATCTAAGCAGAGGAAACAGTCTGTGCAAAGGTCTGGAGACAGGAGCAAGCTTGTGGTAGGAGAGAGTGAATCAGAGGAGAAGGGGGAAGTGGAGGTACAGAGAGGCATCAGAGGAGCTTGTCAGACGGGGCTGGAGAAGAGGATTTTGTTCAGTGTGATGAGAAGCCATTAAAGGGCTTTTAGCAGGGATTGGGGAGGGGGGATTGATTCATGCCTTTAAAAGGCCAGGGGCTGCTATGTGGGAGGCAGGCAGGAGTGGCTGCAGGGAGTCTGGTTTGTCTGAGGCTGGATGGAGCTGGGTGGCCTGGACTATGGTGGTTGCAATGGAGGTGGTGAGACGTGGTCAGGTTTTGACCGTAATTTGGGGGTGCAGCCAGTAAGACTGGCCATCGGCTCACAGGCACCACATGAGAGGGTTAAGGATGGCTGCAAGGTCTGAGCCATGCAGCTAGGTGGATGCTGGTGCCATTGCAGAGATGGGCGAGATTGGGAGGAAGTAGGTTATTCTGAGGAGGGGAGCCGACAATTCTCCTCTGGCTGAGTGTTGTGCCTGGGCAGCCCCCCACTAGCTCGACAGGGCAGACGGCAAGGCGGCCGAGAATTCAGGTTCTGGTGTGAAGCAGTATGGGCTTCATTGTGTCACCTCCGGCAAGTCACTTAATCTTTTTGAGAAAAAGTTTTCTCAACTATGAAATGGGGATAAAAAACAGTATCTGTCTCATAGGCTTGTTATGGTAAAGGGAAGCTCTCGGTAGTGGGCCTGGCACAGAGTAGGAGAACCAGAAATGAGAAAAATTCTTGTGAAATGTTTAGCTCTGATAACACTTTTTGTCTCAGAGGCTATTTTATCTGATATTAATATAGTCACGCTCTTATGCTTACTATTTGTGTGCTACATATTTTTGGTGTCTGTTTACTATCAGTCACCTGTGGCATATTGGGTCTCTTGAAGACAGTATACAGTTTCAACTTTTTTTCTTTCCCAATCCATTCTGATGGTCTCTGTCTTTTTTTTTTTTTAAGTAGGTTCCACACCCAGCATGGAGCCCAACACGGGGCTTGCACTCAGGACCCTGAGATCAAGATCTGAGCCAAGATCAAGAGTCAGACACTCAACTGACTGAGCCACCAAGGTGTCTCTGATGGTCTCTGTCTTTTAATTCAAGTGTTTGTTACATTAATATTTAATGTAAGTACTGATAGGGTTAGATTTGGGCTCACACATTTTATCATTTTCTGTTCTATTTGCTTCCTCTAGTTTTTTATTTGTTTTTGTCGTTCTTTCTTTGCTTCTCCCTTCTTACTTTTTGGTGTTTGGATTATCTGAAGTTGTTTTTTTTTTTAAGTTTTATTTATTTAAGTAATCTCTACATCCTATACAGGGCTCAAACTCATGATCCCAAGATCAAGAGTCACACGCTTCCCGGACAGCCAGCCAGGTGTCCCTGGATTATCTGAAGTTTTGTTTAGAATTCCATTTTAATTTTCCTGTTGATTTTTAAAGCTATATTTCTTTGCATTATTTTTTAAAACTTTCTTTCTTTCTTTCTTTCTTTCTTTCTTTCTTTCTTTCTTTCTTTCTTTCTTTCTTTCTTTCTTCCTTCCTTCCTTCCTTCTTTCCTCCCTCCCTCCCTCCCTCCCTCCCTTCCTTCCTTTTTTCTTTCTTTCTTTCTTTAGTTATTTTTAGAGATAGAGAGTGCACAAGTGGGGGGAGGAGGGGCAGAGCGAGAGGGAGAGAGAGAATCTTAAGCAGACTCCATGCTCAGTGCAGTATGTGGATGTGGGGCTCAATCTCATGACCCTGAGATCATGACCTGAGCCGAAATTAAGAGTCGGATGCATAACCAACTGAGCCACCCGGGTGCCCCTCTTTGCATTATTTTTTAATGGTTGTTGTAGAGACTAAAATATACATCCTTGACTTTTCATACTCTACTCATAGTTAATGTTGTACAACTTCATATAAAATATAGAAATCTTGCAATTGTGTAAATTCATATTTGTACAACCTTTCTGTTATAGTTTATGTCTTCCATATATATACATTTTATTTTATTTTTCATATATACACATCTTAAACCCCATAAGACAATGTTATAATTCTTCCTTTAAATGGTTCTATGATTTTTAAGAGGAAAAAAAAGATAATCCTTTGCAGATAACCACGTATTTATCATTGCTAATTTCTGAGGATCTGAGTTCCCAACCGGTTATTATTTGCCTTCAAGATGAAGGACTCCCTTCAGCATTTCATGTAGTGAAGACCTGCTGGCAGCAAGTGCCCTTCGTTTTCTTTTTATCTGAGAATGCCTTTATTTTGCTTTCATTCTTGAAGGACATTTTCACTGGATGTATAATTCTTGGTTGACAGGTTTTTCTTCTAAACTTCCATCACTTGGAAGGTGCTGTTCCATACCTTCTGGCTTCCATGATTTCTGATATGAAGTCAGCCCTTAACTGGGTCATCGGTTCTCTGTGTGCAATGTGCCACTGTCTCTCATGGCTTTCAAGTTGCAGTGTTTCCTCTGGCTTTCAACAGCTCCATGACAATGTGCTTTGCTCTGGGATTTTGCTTTTGCTTGGTGTTCCATTGAGCATCTTGATTCAGTACATTTCTGTTTTTCACCAAATTTGGAAAAATTTTGACCTTTGTTGCCCCCAATATCATTTATGTCCCATTCTCTTTCTCCTCTCCTTCTAGGATTCCATTTGCATGTATGTGGGACTCTTTCACATCATTTAAATGGGTTCCCGAGGCTCTGTTCATTTTTCTTTAAATCACTATTGTCTCCACATTAAATAAATAAATAATTAAATAATTTCTATTAAACTATCTTCAAGTTCACTGACTCTTTGCTCAGACTTCTCCATTTGGCTGTTAAAAGTCCAGCCCTTGCATTTTTCATTTCAGTTATTGTACTTTTCAGTTTTGGAATTCCCATGCAGCCCTTTTTCTATTGCTTCTGATTCTCTGCAGAGATTTTCTATCTTTTCATTACTTGTGAGTATATACAACTTTATGAAAGTCATTTTAATAGCTGCTGTAAAAGCCTTGTATTCTGGTTCCAATATCTGGTTCATCTTGGGATTTATCTTGGCTGACTTCATTTTCTCTTAAGAATTTCTTCCATTTCTTTTAAAAAAAAATTTTTTTTAAAGATTTTATTTATTTATTTGACAGAGAGAGACACAGCGAGAGAGGGAACAGAAGCAGGGGGAGTGGAAGAGGGAGAAGCAGGCTTCCCGCCGAGCAGGGAGCCCGATGCGGGGCTCGATCCCAGGACCCTGGGATCATGACCTGAGCCAAAGGCAGACTCTTAACGACTGAGCCACCCAGGCGCCCCTCTTTTTTTAAAATTTTTATTTTTTTGAAGATTTTATTTATTTATTTGAGAGAGAGTGAGAGAAAGTGAGCATGAGCAGGGAGGCGGCAGAGGGAAGGGGAGAAGCAGACTCCCTGCTGAGTAGGGAGCCTGATGTGTGGCTCGATCCCAGGACCCCGGGATCATGACCCAAGCCAAGGGCAGATGCTTAACTGGCTGAGCCACCCAGGCGCCCTGTCCCCCATTTCTTTTCTTTTCTTTTTTTATAAATTGTGTAATTTTTGATTGCATTCTGGTGTGATAATAGAATAATGCCCCTTCCAGCCCCAAAGGTGTCCACATCCTCCTCCTGGGAACCTGTGTGTATGCTACCTTGCATAGCAAATGGACTTTGCAAATGTGACTGAGGGTTTTGAGGTGGGGAGATGATCCTGGATTCTCCTAGTGCCCCCCCATGTAATGACAAGGGTCTTTACAACAGGGAGATGTAGCATTGGAAGCAGAAGTCTGAGTGATAGTAGGAAGGGGCCTCTAGAAGTTGATAAAGGGGCCTTCAGAAGGAACCAGCTCTGCTGACCCACTTTTGACATCTGACTTGTGGAACTGTGGGATAGTAACAGTGTTTTTTACTAAGTTTGTGGAAAGTTATATCGGCAATAGCACATGAATACACCTGGATGTAATGAATGTCGAATTGTGAAGATTCTGGGATTTTGTTATTTTTCTCTGATGAGTGCTGGTTCTTGTGTGTTAGCAGGCAGTGATGTGGCTGAATTTGTACTTCAAACTGTTTCTCGGGTGACAGCTGCTGTGTCAGTTCACCTCTTTATCTTACCGGGGCTGCCTTGGGTCTGTTCCAAGTGTGCTCAGGGCTCCATCAGAGAGGTGGGTGAACAGAATTTGGGGATCTCCTTTCTGAATCTTTCCCATCCAGGATGTCCTGCTGTCTTCAACAGCTCTGGTTCACCAGCTTCTATATTCCCCGTCCCTAGGCCAGAAAGACTGAGTTCCCCTGGGGTCTCTGTTGTCTTGTGTCCTGCACTGTGCCACTGACACCTAGCCTCAGGGCAGAGGCTGCTTTGTCCGGTCCCCCCTCCCCTGCAGATCCACTTCTGCTCACTGTCCAGAACCTTCAGGGGGCTTCCTTTTTACATTACGGTCAGGTTTTGTCATCGTGTTCTGCAAGGGAATCAGTCACTACTCGATGTGGAAGTCCTCTGGTTGAATCCCAGGGTCCTTTGAGTGTCCTTTTATCTCCTAACTGGTTCTTGGAGGGAGAAGGGGAAGAGAGGAGAATTTTTGCAGCACTGGGTTCCAGCAGGTTCTCTTCCTTACCAGCTGCATGTCCTTGGGCCAGTGACCCCCGTCGGCTCAGTTTTCCCGTCTTTGGAGCCCGGTGCCATAGGACCACCGGCTAAAGGAGACACGGCATGCATTTTGTACAGTGCTGGGTCCAAGCTTGGTCTCATCACTGTTTTCACAAGCATCTCTCTGGTGCTGATGCTGGCCAGGTTGTCAACCCCATCAGTTCCTCCAAGTCGTTAGCTCTGGGAAAGGCATCTTCTCATTTCCTGCCTGGAAAAGGAAACTTTAAAACCGGATACACCTGTGGGTCACAAGTTGTTATGGAGAATCTTCACATTCGATTTCCCCAAACCAGCTCTGCTAAGTAGGCTCTGCCCCTAAGCCACTGCCACAGCAAATAAGGAGGGACCTGGAGTGCCCGCTGGGGCATGGGCAAAGCTGCGGAACCCATGCAAGATGCAACAGAACCAGGCCCGGGACCCAGGCAGGCTCCCACTGAGGCTCTGCTCTCTTGCTTCTGAGACTGGTTCGTTTGTCTATTGGACACTTGTTTCCTGAGCAGCCAGCATGCCAGTCGCTGTGCTGGGGGCTGGGGCGCAGCAGTAAACAAGACAGACAGGTCCTGCCTTTACAGAGTGGGCATTTGGTCAGAGGTCTGGATGTGAGCCTCGCCGCGGCATCCCCCGGTGTAAAGCCACAGATGTACTAAGGGGGTGGGGGGGCCATGGCGGTGTGTGTGCCTAAGGCAGGAACTTGATTTGCTCAGGGAGGCTGGTGGGCTGCCCTGGGGAAGTGATATTTGAGCTGAGGTCTGGAGGATGAGTGGAATTTAACAAGGATGAGGCACAGGCCCTGCGGTGGGTGGGGCATGGTAAGTTCCAGAACAGATGTGGGGTGGGGTGGGAGAATGCTGTGGGGAGATGTGCAGGGGAGGTGAAGTTATAGAGGTGTGCAGGTGACTTGCCAGATTTAGCAAGCGAAAATACGGGATGCGCAGTTCAATTTGAATTTTAGGTAAGCACCAAATAAATGTTTTTGGTATAAGTATATCCCAAGTATTGTAGAGGACATACTTATACTAAAAATAACAACTTGTTGTTTGGAATTCAAACTGAAATGGAAATCCTGAATTTTATCCGGCAAACTCATGGGCAAGGCCTTGTAGATGAGGCGAGGAATGTGTTCTCGAACCATGACCAAAGGGAGGGTGTAAGGCATTTTGAGCCGGTGAGCTGGCAGCTGAGGGAGAAGGGACGGGAGTGGGCGGGGGCAGCGGGGGGCCAGGACGGGGCTGCTGCAGTGCCCAGGAGAGACCCTCCCTGGCGCCTGGGTCTCAGAGCAACAACCAGGCGCTCCTGTGTTCTGGGAGCATCTCCCAGCCCACTCTGCTCCGGGGACCAGAAAATACTGCCGGTGTCTGCCTTTCCGCACCAGCTGTTTGGAAGGGAAGCTGCGCGGTGTGAGGAGGCCGTCACTCACTGGGAGTCGGGATGGGATGAGGTGATGGCAGAGCAGCTGGGCCAGGACCCTTGATTCTTGTCCCCAAGAGCCAGCACCCTGCCCAGAGCCCCTCCCCGCCCCCAAAAGGGCTCTGCTCGGCCCAGACAAACATCTTATGTTTGTTTTTGTGATTCAAAAGTGAGTCACCCACCCCAGGCAAGAGTGTGCCCAGGGCTTTTACCCAGGCTGGGAGGGGGGAGGTGGTGGCTAGGGAAGGAGGTGATAGGGGCTGGGGGAGGAGGCTGCAGGGGCAGGGAGTGGGGAGGCAGTGGGGGCTCTCCCTGAGGCTGTTCAGGGTCAGCCTTCTGTCTGTATGTCAGTTCATTCAAATGCAAGAGACCTAAAGGCCTTTGAGCCAGACAGTCCTGTGTGTGAATCCTGCCTCTTGGCATCTAATTATCTCATCTTTTTGAGACTCAGTTTCCTCGTTTATAAAACAGGGATGATAATAGTGTCTCCTTCAGGAGGCTGTTGGAGGATGAACGGAGAGAGGCTTGGGATACAGTAGGTGCTCACTAATGCCACTTGACTGCAGCTCTGCTCGTACCAGGTGATGCTGGCCAGCCTGCACGCAACCCTGTGGGCCTGTGCTGACAGGGACCCCGGTTCTCCGGACCGCTGGGGCTGGTGAGCCAAGGAATCTCTACAACATGACCATGTCCTGTCTCAGAGCATGACGTGTCTCTGTTTGTTCAGAGCATTCTTTGTTCAAATTCAAAAGTTTTCTGCATACAGCTCCTGCGTGTTCCTGGTGGAATTAATTCCTAGATACTCTTCTGGGTTTTTTGTTTGTTTGTTTGTTTAGATTTTATTTATTTATTTGAGAGCGGGAGAGAGAGAGAGCACATGAGCAGGGGGGAGGGGCAGCAGGAGAGGGAGAAGCAGACTCCCTGCTGAGCAGGGACCCAGACCCAGACCCAGGGCTCGATTCCAGGACCCGGAGATCCATGAGCCCAAGGCAGATGCTTAACCAACTAAGCCACCCAGGCGCCCCACTTTCTGGTTTTGATTGCTCTTGTGAAAGATATCTTTCTGGTTTCCAGTTCTGCTGACTGGTGATGTAGAAGCGCCCTTTTGAGTTTTGCTGGCTTTTCTGCTGATTTCTATTATTTGCTCTGGAGGTTTGGGGAGCTGCCCTGTGCCAGGTGCTGTGAGGAGCCCCTTACGCACTGTGTCCCCACCCTGAGCCAAAGTGTAGGGCATGGGGACATCCTTGAGGGAGCTGTCTACACCCGCAAGAACACCTCCAGATAAAGAAGGGAATTCATGGTGGCCGGGGCACACAACTGGTGCTTAATGAGTGCTTGGCGAACAGAAGAGTAACTGGGCAAGTTAGGGGCTAGGGATGGATGGCCCCGGTTACAGGGCCAGCACGTGGCAATGGGTAATTGCTTTTTGCTCGCCCATCTGAGCCCCGTGTCCGTCACGTGCCATTTGCAGGGATCAGGCCCTCTCCTCTTCCCTGGGCTGCAGGGAGAACCAGCAGGCAAGATGGGGGTGGGCGTGGGACAGTGCAGATAAAGCTCAGATTCATGACGGTGTCTTGGGCCCCGGGGAATTTCTTGGAGCTGTGCATTGGTCCTCGCTGTGGTGGCACGTGTAGGGCTCGCCTGTAGATCCCTTGGTTGGAAATGCAGCACCACGAGTGGGGAGAACTTCGGCGCCTCTCCCCGGTGCTCCTGCCGCTGATGTAAACACTTGAGATCAGCCTCGTGAAATGTAAAACCAAAGCCAAGGTTCTGCTTGATCTGTCGTGGGAAAGAGAAAAATCTCCACCTTTGCATGGACATGGGGAGAGGAACCTCGAGAAACAATTAGCTCTTTGGCGGAACTCAATTGACAAGTAACTTCAGTCGTAAGTGCCCGTGAAGACACCTGTACCCACCATGGGTGACTCACCGACACCCACCTCAAGACGACTCTGCCCTCTCAAGCTTTGGCCGCCAGTAGGTTGGGAAAACCATCTCCAGGTTTCTGGCCTGACAGCGGTGAGAGCAATAACCGGGGACTGCCTCAGCTTGACTAGAGGTGCCCCCTTCCCTCCTCCCCGGCACCGGCAGCGCAGGTGAAGGTCTCGGACACGCTGTCTGGGGCTCAGCTGGCAAAGAAAAGCCTCATGGGGAAGCAACCACTTACTTAGCAGAAAAGGTCCTGAAAGGAAATATTGACATTAAATCACAGCAAGAAGGCAATAGGGGGATAAGTGTGCCCTGCAGTGCAGCGGGGGGTGGGGGGGGCGCATGAGGGTGCTGCAGCTGAGGTTCCCAGGAGCATGGGCAACAGAGAGCACAGGAGACCTCTGCTGTGGGACTATCCCCATGCTAGGGAGTGCCCATTTCCACCAGAGGAGGCCAAATCAGCAAGCTTATAGTTAGTCTCCACTTGTCTGTTCATCCAGGTAGCCACCCACTTTCCCATCCATCCATCCATCTTTCCATCCATCCATCCATCCATCCATCCATCCATCTTTCCATCCATCCATCCATCCACCCATCTTTTTTTTTTTTTAAAGATTTTATTTATTTATTTGACAGAGACACAGCGAGAGAGGGAACACAAGCAGGGGGAGTGGGAGAGGAAGAAGCAGGCTTCCTGCTGAGCAGGGAGCCCGATGTGGGGCTCGATCCCAGGACCCTGGGATCATGACCAGAGCCAAAGGCAGACGCTTAACGACTGAGCCACTCAGGCGCCCCCATCCACCCATCTTTTTATCCATCCATCCATACATACATTTATCCATTCATCCATCTATTCATCCATCCATTTATCCACCCATTCATCCATCCATCCATCCAACCATCCATCCATCCATCCATCTATCCATCCATCCATTTATCTATCCATTTATCCATCCATCCATCCATCCATCCATCCATCCATCCATCCATCCATCCATTTATCCATCCATTTATCTATCCATCCATCCATCCATCCATCCATCCATCCATCCACACATACATACATACATAGATCCATCCATCCATCCATCCATACATTGAACCATCCATAATCCATCCATCCATGTATCCATCCATCCCCCCATCCTCCATACTCCAGGGAGGAGTGAGTGAAGGTGCTTGCTGTAGGAGTAGAGGAGCTGGTGTTTGGTCTAGTCACTTGCTCAAAGTAGGTCTTCCCAGGAGGAAACTGAGGTTAGGGAAGGGGAGAGATTCTTTCTTTGCTCCCTTTCTCCCTTTCCCAAATACTGGGCCCATTCATCCATTTATTCATTCATTCATTCATTGGGGACCTGCCACCCCTTCTGCTCCCCCAGGCATTGTGCTAGGTATTGGGGGCATGGAGTGAGGCTGACACCCTGCCCTGACCTCGTGGACTTACATTGTAGCCAATGACACAAATAAATAGGCTACATGTACAATAGTTGCAGGTTGAAATAGGTGCTTTGCAGGAAATAAGCAAACGTGTGTGGAGGAATCCATCTTTAGAGAGCAGAGTCTGGAAAGGGTTCCCTGAGGAGATGAAGGCGAGCTGCTCTGAGGACATCTGGGAACAGAGTGTTCTATCAGTGGGAACAGCATGTGCAAAAGCTCTGAGTACCCACAAGGAGCTGTGTGAAGGTCTGGCAGGCAGTGAATGCTCAGCCAGGGTCATCTTGGGCTTCCACAATGGTGCCTCCAGCTCCTATTTCCCAGACAGCCCCCCTTTCCCATCTCTCCACCACAAAGAGCCATTTTTTCATTGGGAGTCCAGTTCAAAGGTTTCCCAAAACATCATTAACGCTCAACAAAGGGAAACCATCAGGCTGCCTTTGCAGGAAGATTGTGGACAGCTTGCCAGTTATCAACTGGAGATAATTAAATCATGAGTTTACAACAGCCCCCTCAGGACCAGGCATGCTTTTCCTCTTCCCTCCCGGTTTGCTGCCTGCAATGTGGAGAGGGAAATAGGTTTGTCCCCAGGAGAGAGAAGGGAGAGCAAAATATTCCTCATCAGAGAAAAGCGTGGGAATCACGTGGAGCAAGGAGCCAGCCTCCAGGGCTTGAATTGATTTCCCAATCAGCAGGGAAGTGCTATCAGTCGCCGAGGAGGGAGTGTGTCATCCGGGCATGTTCGTGCCCCTGACCGCTGCTGGCTTCTCTGGGAACAGCCTGCCTCCCACAGTCCAGCCTGGGGTTCTCAGTGGTCACCACGGCTGCATCTCTGAGTGATCAGCGTTTGGTCAACACTAGCTGAGGGTTTTGTTCTCACTCGTTCCATTCCCCCAAAGGCTCCACAAGGCACATCCTCATCCATTTTATAGATGAGGAAGCTGACTCAGAGAGGGAAAGGGATTTCTCCAAGTCACAGACTTAAGTGCTAAAACCAGGATACAAATCCTGATTGGGCCAGCGTCAGACCCCGGGTCTGGCCTTCTCTGTGATGCTCCACCGTGTTCCCAAAATAAAGGCATGAGCCTTGGGCTCTGCATCAGCTTGAACATGTGCCAGCCCCATCATGGGTCCCTTGCCTGCCCCTGCCAACTTCCTCTGCGAGTCCCTGGGAGCAATAAGGCTGGGAGCCTCCCGGGGCACAACTTGTATGAGTGGGAGATCAGTGATGGCTGGATCAAGACTCCAGGGCCTGCCTCCCCACCTGGGGACCGTGTCCCTTCCCTGCCGCCCTGCTTGCAGGTGCTCACGAGGCCCCAGAAGCACAGGATTCTGGGGACCCTCGTGAATGGGAGCTTGGCAGCACTGAAGCAAGGACAAGGTGAGCGTCTACAACTGCATAAGTCGCAGCATGGACACTGCAAGAGGCCGCGCTTTTCCCTCTGAGTCAGAACTCGCTTCTAACACAGAAAGAAGGCAACGTGGTTCTAAGAGACACCGACGACCAAGGAACCCTGTCCTGTCCTTTCTTTTAAGATTTTTTTAAAAATTTATTTGACAGAGACACAGTGAGAGAGGGAACTCAAGTAGGGGGAGCGGGAGAGGGAGAAGCAGGCTTCCCGCTAAGCAGGGAGCCTGATGCGGGGCTCGATCCCAGGACCCTGGGATGACCTGAGCCGAAGGCAGATGCTTAACGACTGAGACACCCAGGTGCCCCTGTCCTGTCCTTTCTTATGTGACTTCCCCATACCTGCCAACTGCTTCTGCTGAAAATAACGCCATGGAAGGAAAGGGAGAGATCAGGCAGCCCCAGCGCCTTTTCCTTCCTGTCCTCCCGTGCTCACCAGTAAGCCGGAGACAGAGCGGGGGTAGAACGAGCGCACATTAGGAGGCGAAATCAAAGCAGCTGACTGAGTTCTGTGCAGTGTTTCTCCTGTCCTGGGAGGACTAAAGCACACATGCAGCTTCGAGCTGTGTGATTTTGGTGAATCTGCAGACGAGTTAAATGCTCTTATATTTGTATTTAAAGCTGACGTTGCATAATATAAAGATGAATGATAAAATCCATGGCAATAATTGGAAGAACTTTGCTTACTTAGGACCACTTTGAATGGCAAATAGAAAGCACCGTGGCGAGTGAAGGGGGAGCATTTCAGCGTGGCCATTTTAATGGCACTCGTCCCTGGCTTTGGAACAAGGTGCCCCACGTTTTTATATCGCGCTGGCTCCCACAAATTGTGTAGCTGCCCTGTTTCCAGGGGAAGCAGGGACCTGGTTCTTCCATGACCAGGCCCCTGCCCTATTTGTTGTTGGAAACCAGGCACTAGGATGTAAGGATAAAGAGCCAACTCTCGCTGTGAGCCCCGAGGCTATGACACGTGCTTGGCAAGAATCACTTCACTGAACATTCCCAAGAGCACCAGGAAATGGGAGCTGCCATTATCCCCATTTTACAGATGAAGAAACTGAGGCTCAAGAGGCAAAATGGCTTGGGCCAGCTGCTGGGGGACAAGCTGATGCTGACATACAGATCTGTCCCGAAACCCCAGGCTTTCCTTCCCACCCTCTTGTCCCATTTTGTAGATGGGTAAACAAATCACGTCACGTGGGCTCTTTGCTTTGCAAGATCTATTTCCTCTCAAACTTTGGCTCCAAAAGTCCCTGGCATCCTGTCACCAACTCAGAAAAGTGTCCACATAAAAGTCCAGAGAGATACAGGATGGGGAGGGGAGATTGGAAAGAAGCAGCAGATTTTCATGGTTTATTTGTTAGATATTTCTTTGTGCCCTTGTCTCAGCCCAGCTTGAATCCGTTTGCCTTGGCTGTGCAGGTCAGAGTGTGCCCGGCCACCTCCCCAGGACCGCGAGCGCTACTGTCCGTGTTAATTATATTTTCCCGTCTGCCTATACACTGCTGTTTGTGAGAGCCTGGGTATTCTTGAAATAAATGGCAATATAAAATTGAAAACAGCTAGCATTCCTGAATCAATTTTCACATCCTCTAACTTTGAAGCATAATTCATCTCTCCGTCCTGCGCTTGCGTGGAGATGGGACGGCTTCACGTTTGCCGTGTAATTTCCCGGGGAGCAAATCAGTCATCTGCAGCGTCTCCGTGACTCTGCGCCCCCTCTGAGCCCTTAAATAAGGCAAGAAATGCCAAGTCTCCCCACTTTATTAAACCACGTGGGCAAAGGAGTGCAGGGAAGATGTATAATTTATTTGCTGAACTGGAAAGACAACCGCAAAGAACCCAACCTATAATTGTGAGGATAATCACTCCCATTACTGAGCAGTGGTTGTCTGCTGCATGGGGAGGGTGGCGGGGCGCCGAGCTTGCACGTGTCAGAAGTGTGACACCCAGCGGAGAGGCATGCCTTGCTGCCATGCCGCTTAGAATAGGCTTCTCTGGAAATGCACAGAGATTTAAATACATAGAGGGCGCGGATCTTACAAAACACGCCCCTCGATGCATTTTTACACCTGGCACGTACCCATTTTGTATTTTGCACCTTTGCACGCCTGTCTGACCCGCACTGTGATCAAGACACAGCGCATTTCCGTGCCCACCTGTACCTCCTGCCTCTGTCCCTGCAGATGAGTTTTTCTTGCTCTTGAACTTTGTACCAAGGGAGCGTTGGGCACGTGGCCTTCGCCATCTTTTTTTACCCACTCGCCATTATTTTTCTACCTTTCTTCCTGCTCTGGTGCATTATGGGAGCTTGCTCTGTTCCTTGCTGCGTAGTATTCCATTGTGTGGTTAGGCCACCGTTGATTCACCCATTCTGCTGCGGGTGGCCATTCCAGTTGTTTCCAGTTCTCTGGCCGCTAGGAACCAAGTTGGGAGGTCTGTGTTGCTTGTATTAAAAGCAGGCTCATCCCCCGTGGACACGTGTGTTGTGTGCACTCACACCAGCCCATTCTCCCTTCTTCCTCCTCCTCGGTTTTGACTGCTCAGGAGCCCCGAGAGCAAACACCCACCGTGCCTGACTGGAGGCTTGGGTCTGCTTCTTTCAGGAAGTGAATTCATCATTTCTAACCCACTGGCTTCTTATTTTGCAGCTCCTGTGAAGTCTGTGTGGTCCCGGGAGACTTCACTTCCCTTCCCGGCTCCCAGCAGCACGTTGCCTTTATTCGGAGTTAACTACTAGACCTAATTAAACAGCATCATCTCCTCAGAGTGGCTGATTTTCTTCCCTTCTGAATACAAATTAAATCTCCATGCCATTAACATTCAGGTCAGTTTATCAGAATCAACTTCTTTCAAAACTCAAAGGCCAAAGTGATTTCAAAGTCAGTCACACACCTCCCGTCTGCTGGGAAGGCATGGTGCGCCAGCTTGCATGCTGACTCTGCCCGGGAGCCTCTCCAGGAGGAGGACTTCGTCTGCAGCCAGCTCCGCTGGGCTGGGCTTGCTCCGGAGGGTCCAGGCGATCAGACCCCACGGCGTGGGCCCGATTTGCTTGCTATGTCACTCACTCTCTGCTTAACGGAGATTCGAAATCCTCCTTACTCTGTTTGTCTGGTCTCATCATTGGGCAACTGTTGATCCAGCACCTTCTATGTGCCAGACACAGTACCGGGCCCTGCAGACGCCGCTGTGTGCGGGACACACGCATCGGGGAGACAGAGAGGGAACAGGACACCCAACTCTGGGTGCACCTGCACCTGCTGATGGGGTGTGGTGCCGAGAAAGTGACAGGGGGAGACTGGGAGACTACTGTGGGATTCTAACTCAGGCTGAGGCAGGGACTGACCAAGGCTGAGTCCTAGCTGTCATCTGTGGAGTGGCACAGCTGGTCACGAGCCCTTCAAGGCCTGGCAGGTAAACTCCTTTGCTGAGGGTCTGGGTGGTCCAACCTCGGGCCACTCTGCCCTTCCTTCGCAGGTGATTGGCACCGTATTCTACCTAGAAACCCCGGGCAGGCACCTGGCACATAGTAAGCACTAGATTCGTGGGAGCTATTATTATTATTATTATCATTATCATCATCAGGGTTCTAGCAGGTACTTGTGTGTGCTGAGGACTGGACAAGAGACGTAGCTGTACGGCTGTCTGTCTGTCTCTCTGCCTCCATCTATCATGGTTGAGGGTGGAGGGGAAGCCGTACTTTACTTTGACCTAGAAAAAGTGTTTCCCTATTTTGAAAGTACCCGGCCACCGTGATTAGTTTTTGGAACGCGGCCGACATGGTTTGGGACTCGCTTTGCTTTCTGTCTGGAGGCGATCATTTCCTATTTACTTTGCAGGCCTGTGACCGTCTAGTCTGGCTCGCTTCCCTGTGCCCCATGCTCTGTGAAAGGGTTCTGCTTTGTCCCTGGGCAGGTGGCCCCCCCGCTGCTTGCTCAGGGAGGAAGGGTCTGCTCAGATCCTGCAAAGAGACGAACGGACCTGAGATGGGGAGCTGGCAGGGCCAGGAAGTAAACCTGTAGGAGCATGTGCGTGAGCGTGCATATGTGTGGGTGGGTGTGTGTGTGCCTGAGTGTGAGCGACTGTATGTAGATGTGTGTGTGTGTACGGATATGAGTGAGTGTGTGGATATGTGTGAGTGTGTAGATATGAGTGTGTGAGTGTGAATATGTGAATGTGTAGACATGAGTGAGTAGATGAGAGTTAATG
>NW_023270490.1:7653462-7697489 GCF_011800145.1 Mirounga leonina
GTGCATGTGAGAGTGTGTGGATATGAGTGTGTGTGTGCGTGTGTGCGTGGATGGAGGTCAAGGGAGGGTCTGCTGAGCAGAAGGGGGAAGGCATGCTGAGACCGGGAAATAGAGAAGGAATAAAAGCAAGCAGGGCCACTTTTGTAATTTTATTTCAGAATGGAAACTTCTGAAAAGTTTTTAGATATAAAAATAATGCATGCTCATTGTAAAAAGAAAATCTGATATTTAAAAAGCCATGAAGAAGGGGCGCCTGGGTGGCTCAGTCATTAAGCGTCTGCCTTTGGCTCAGGTCATGATCCCAGGGTCCTGGGATCGAGCCCCGCATCGGGCTCCCTGCTCAGCGGGAAGCCTGCTTCTCCCTCTCCCACTCCCCCTGCTTGTGTTCCCTCTCTCGCTGTGTCTCTCTCTGTCAAATAAATAAAATCTTAAAAAAAAAAAATAAATAAAATAAAAATAAAAATAGAAAATACATAAAAAATAAAAAGCCATGAAGAAGAAAATAAAAATTACTGGGAATTTCATTAATTGGAAAGGACCTCTAGCATAATTTTAGCCTATGTCTTTACAGAATTATTTCGTGATACATTAAACAAGAAGGAAAGGTTTCGAAGAGGTAATATATTCACGGTTCAAAACCAAACCAAATGAAAGGCAAGTGGTGTAAAGTCTTGTTCCCATCCCTGGTCCCCCCACCCCGTTCCTTACATCCAACTGGGGACACCTTTTATTTGTTTTAATGGCAAGGATCTCTATGTAGTTACAGACAAATACAAATACATATTTAATCCTGTTTTATACACAAAAGGTGTCATACTTACATACCATTCTGCACCTCGCTAGTTATACCAACGATGCATCGTAGAGACTTTCCTACGTGGGCACTTAAGAGTTCCCTCATTTTTAACAACAGCGGGATGACGTTCCACCGTGGGGCTGTACCATGACTTCTTTAATTAATCTCCCCAATACTTTCCTTTGCATGCAAAAATACACTTCACTCACATTTTAAACCACAACAAGCTTATTTTAGCCATATGACATTGTTAACTCTTTTTTTTTTTGCATTAACAATCTATAATGAACATGTTTTCATGTTAACCAAAATTTGATCACATCACCATTGTTAACAACGTCACACCATCCCATGGTTTGGATGGATCTTACTTTGTTTTCTATTTCCCTACTCGTGGGCAGTTAGGTAGTCTCTGCCTTTTGCTCTTACAGATGGGGCCAGGAATGAATGTCCTTGTACACATTTATGGATTTGCTTCCTTTGTTTCTTAAAATAAATTCCTGCAAACGGATTGTGTTGCCTGAACGGGCCATGTGTTTTGGGGGCTTTGGGCCAGTTGCCCTCCCGGACAGCTGTGCCGGGCTGCCGTCCACCACGAGTGGATGGGAGGGCCCATCGGCTGCTTGTCACCAGCCCTGCATGCAATCAATCCTTTCTTGAACACTTGAACCATGGTGTGATTCCTGCAAGGAGTGTAACGCTACACTTGTCTTCTCGAGGAGGAATCACGATCCTAGGACCAATTTAAAAAGCGATGGTACACACTTCCAGTTATAAAATACGTAAGTCACGGAGAGGAAGAGTACTGCACAGGGAATTCGGCCAATGATGCTGTAATAATGGTGTATGGCGACGGATGGTGACTCCACTGATGTGGTGAGCCTTGAGTAACATATAGAATTATTGAGTCACTATGTTGTGCACCTGATATTAATACAATATAGTATGTCAACCGTACTTTAATAATAGGGTTTTTTTAATGGGGTGGGTCCCGGGGTGGCCTGACCTTGTGGTGGCCCCATCCGGCCTGTTTCTCTGGAGCCCTGACTTTGGGTCCCTGAGCTGGTTGGGAGACGCTAGGGCAGACCTTCTGTCCTAGAGGATTATTCTGTGCTTTTTGAGTTTATCTTGACTGGGTACTTTTTCTTTTTTTTTTTTTTTTAAGATTTACTTATTTATTTGAGAGAGAGAGAGAGGGCAGAGGAGGGGTAGAGGGAGAGAGAAAGAATTCCAAGCAGACTCCCCGCTAAGCACAGAGCCGGACATGGGGCTCAATCTCACGGCCCTGAGATCACGACCTGAGCGGAAATCAAGTCGGATGCTTAACCGACTGTGCCCCCCGCCCCCAGGTGCCCCTGGATTGGGTACTTCTGATTAGGGCAGGAGTGTTTCAGCTCACTGCCTTCTGATGATGCTCTAAATATATTTAACATTTATGGACTGCTTTTAGGGGCCACGCATTCAATCCCAGATTTCTACGTGGATTGTCTCACCGAATACTTCCAAGAGCTTTCTGAAGATGTGGTTTTCCCTGTCTGCATTTGATGGATGAGGAAGTGACGAGTCATAGCCTTCAGTGGGCTTTCTCAAGGTTCTCCAGAGTAAGGGACAGGGCTGGGTTTTTACTCCATTTTTTATTTTGAAAAATTGTCAACTCTACAGAAGAGTTGGAAGGAGAATACTTACTTCCTAGATTTAACAAAGGTTAAGTTTTGGCCAAGTTTGCTCTGTCTCTGTAAGTGTGTGTGAATGTGGCTGAGTGTGCATGTGGGTGTGTAAGTGTGTGTGTGTCTGTGTGTGAGTGTGCGCGTGTCTGTGGGTGAGTGTGTCCATGTGCAGGGGTGTGTGTGTGTGTGTGTGTGTGTGTGTGAACTACTTGAAAGTGTGACCCCTTGGAGAAGATGATGGCCACTCCCTTTTCCCCTGTGAAAAGTTCTATTTTCTCCTTGAAATTATTCTCTAGGGGGATATTCTGGTGCCTTGCAAAGAATCTGCTCTCCCAACAACCTGTCACCTTGTGGTTTTAGTATCCACTGATGAGCCTTTTTCGAATCAATTATTTCATTGGGAGTTGCGAACGGCGAATCTGCTGATGCTCCTTTCTCTTGTCCTGAGCAGGCATTCTGCCACCGAGAAGAGCATTCTTTCAACCACCGGGACAGGCCAGTCCCTCCTAAAGGGGCTGGGTCAACGGGACCAGGGTATGAGCACAAATCCCTCAACCCCAAGATCCAGAGGGGACACTCTTCCCCTCCTTCCCCATAAAGCATATCAAAGTTTTATCTCTTTCAGATTCTAGAAAATCTTCCAACATCACCGTGACCCTTGCATCTCCCCTGTATTAGCACGTGTTCCCTTTAAAGGTTTTGGGGTCCTCTCCACCTCCCCAACAAGAAAACTGCTAGGAATATTCACTGCAGTGCTGCTTCTCAGAGGTGTGTGACTTGGTCCCTCTGCTGGGGGTGACTGAGTGTCAGGGAGCACCGTGGAGCAGACGTGAGCCCGGGTACTGGGGTCTGAGGGAGCCTGGTTCCAGCCCCCACTGCACTAGCTGTGTGGTTTTGGCTGGGTGACTCAACCTCTCTGAATCTCAGTGTCCCTGCCTTTGTCCTGGGTTGGTGATGTTGATCTCAGAGGCTGGGGATGAGGATCCCTAGCAATAGTGTATACGAAAGGGCCCAGCAGATAGTAGGTCCATATCGAATTGTGGCTCTAGGAACACAAGGGACATCAACCTTAGGAAATGGATGAATGACCGCGTTTCCTTCTCTGGAATTTTGTGAGAACTGAGTGAGTATTTACGGGCACGTTATATAGTCCCTCACACAGGAATCGTCCCACAGGGTCACTGAAGTGTTTGATGTTGTTAATAATAGTAACGGGAAAGAGGAGAGGGGTTAAGCTGGGAGGCTCAGAGAAGCTTGGGCTGGGGCCCCTCTCCCCTCCAGCTGTTCCAGGAAGGTCACAGACCCGGCAGGCTATGTAGGGCAGGTGTGGTCCTGTAACCCCTGAGGGCTCTACCTCCCGTCCTGTGTCCCAAGGGCCCCGCTATGAAGAAAGAAACTGGGTGGAGAAAGAAAGGAAAGAACGTTGATGGAGCACCCATGCGTGCCAGGCACTTTCCTGTTTATTTCTTGGTTTTTGTTTTTGTTTTTTCCTTCACGACAACCCTGCCGTGATGGTTCTGTGGTTTGGGAAGTATCAGGACTCCTGGGGGCAAAGCAGTGGCTCCTGCTTAGGCTCTAACTAGCCTAAGCAAGAAAGAGAATTCACCTCTATAGAATGGCTCATGGAACTGGAGTAAGCTTCAGGTGTGGCTGGATCAAGGGCCTCAGGCGAGGGGGCTACCAGCAGCCTCTGTCACTAACACTGCCCCTGGGCACTGCTTTTCTCTATGTTGGCCTCAGCCACTATCCAGCTTTCTCCTCCTGGTGATGAGATGGTGGCCAGAAGCTCCAGGATTAGCTCCAGGATTTCCTCCCGCTCGCATAGTGGTTTAAAAGAGAATGCTCTTGTCCCTCTGGCTCCAGCAGAAGTTCCAGAGAAGTCTCTCACTGGCTCTCTGGGTGATGGGGGCATCCCTGAGCCCATCACTGTGGCTGGAGGGACCCAGTGATTGGTCAGCTCAGGATCAGGAGCCATCCTTAGGCTCCTATGGGGGGGGGGCAGCTCTATTCCCCAAAGGAAAATGGGGTGCTATTCCCAGAGAAGAGGGGATGGGTGCTGGACAGACAAAACTGCACTCGGGCCTGTGGATGGACTGGATGACGATGATGGGGTGGGGGGAGCACCCACATGTCTGGCCACCAAGAAGCAGAAGAGGGGAATCACCCAGTGATGCTCCAGGCGAAGACCACCGACTCACAGTGAACTCTCGGCTTAAAGCGTGACTTATATTTAGCACGAGGAAAGCTGTCAAGCTCTTAAATATGCATGGGGCTGGAAGAGCCAGGAGAGAGAGAAAGCGCAGATCCTGCATGTGCCAGCGAAGAATTAATTAGAAATAAACCCGATACGAGAAACTGTCTGAGTTCTGTTCTGCTTTTTATCTGGCTGCCAACCGATGACTCGGGGAACTCTCTGCCGAGCAGCAAGCACCTGGACCTCTCGGGTCCCCCTCCCCAAGAGCACCGAGAGCACGCAGACCTGTTCCCCACCGCAGTAGACATGGGAGGACCGGGGGCCACCTCCTCTGCCTTGTCCTGTGATTATCTCTCCCCTCCCTTGGGGCCTGTCTCTGGGGAGGTGGGATTGTTTACGGAGTGTCCGGGCACACAGGGCCTGAGTTATCAGCGCGGACCATCTGTGTCCTTGCTCCCCTCTCTCAGCCCCTGGGCCCCTCTCCCGGCCCCTATCCCCTCCACTGCGCACTGACCATTACTGATGTCCAGTCTCAACCCTGGACCTCGCCTAGCCTGCAGCTGGACACACAGTAGGTACTTTCTAAATGCTAGTTAGCATCAAAGACTCTGAGCAGAAGGGACATGGAGCCAGAAAGATCTTTTGAAAACTTAACGACTTACCATGTCACAGCCCCACCGGGGATGAAGCCCCCCCATCAGCCTGTGCTGTGCGGGCCCCTCGGTTCTGCCTGACCCCCCACCTGTCCCACCACTCTTCTCATGTGCCAGTGTCCTCAAGGCTGCCTGCACCCCAGTGTCCTTGGGTCCGCCTGTGCCCCAGTGTTTGTAGACCCTCACCTGGGCTGGGCTGATCCCCACCTTACTCCCTGTGCCCTACAGCTCCCTCTTTCTGGAACTTTCTGACCCCACATCTGGTTAGGTTTTTTTCTGTGATTTGGATTTGATGTCATTTGTCTTCTTCTCAAGGACAGCCCAGGATATGAGTAGGAGGTCCTAGACCCAGTGCTGACAGCCCCAGGTGTAAATTGGGGGGTCCTGGCTCCTGCCCTGACAGCCCTGGGTGGGTGGGAAGGGAAGTCCTGCCAGAGGCTGGCAGCCACTCTGGGCCTCACTCAGCAGCCCCCATGGTTAAATTACCGTGCGTCCCGGTCTCTCTGGAGCCGAGGTGTCCTGCTAACTGGGTGGTTCTCTGAGCCCCCGGGTACCCCATCGACAACTCCTGCTGTGCTGAGATCGGGGTCCACACCCACCGATGCTGCTCACACCCCCACTTCCCTGGCACGCGGTCCCCGCGACTCAGGCTGGAAGGGGAGGTTGGGGCCCAGGTGCCACTGGCGGGCATGACTGTACCCCAGATCGCTCCCCTGCAGCGCCGGGAGGCACACATACTCTGTGACCGGGGCTTGTGCCGACATCTTGCCTGAGAGCTTGCTGAATCCCATTTGAGGACACAGGGAAGCAAAGTGACCTGCTCACATGTCCGCAGCTTCCAGGGGTCCAGGCCGGGACTGAACCCACACTGGCCGGTGCGTACAGACCAATGTCTTTTCCTCCCAATCTGACCTCGAGGGGTCCTCTGGAACAGCAACCGGGTGGGTGTCCTTTCTAGAACAATCTTTACCAGCAGGTTCCCTCACGCCCTTTGCAGGCACCAGCCGAGCCCTCCACATTCACCGCAGTATGGGGTTGATTTAATTCACACCCAATCATGTGGGTCCATCTTTGCTTGAGTTTCGAGAACCCTACTCAAGATTCTGACTTCATCCATTTTTAATTTTTTTTTTCCTGTGAAGACAGGAATTCAGGGATATTTATCTCGCCGGGTGTGTGAAAGCTTAAATAAAATAAGCTTTATCTGTTGGAAGCTGTCAACTGATAAAAAAGGAAAGAATTAACCATATTTCTATTTAATGAACTCTCCAGGCAGAGGCAGATTTCTGTCTTTTGGCTTAGTTGTTTTCTGCAGAAATCGCCCTGTGCCCAGTCTGAGAACTGCCTTGGGACTCCACTCTCTGACTGCCCACCCCAGCCTGTCTAGACACCCCAGACATCCTGTAAACAGAGCAATTGCTGGGGAGGCGGCAGCATGGAGGTTGGGTGGTATTTGTCGCGTTGGGGACAGCTGAGTGAAGATTCACGGCCATGCCGTGTTCTCCTCGGGACAGAAGCATGCCGGCTACCTTCCCTTCCCGGAGCTCTTTCCTGGGTCAGGGCTCCGTGCGGGACAGCCTCATCCCCTCCAGGGAGCCTCTTATCCTCCTTCCAGGGTGGCCGCTTGAGAGGGCCTGACCATGGGAGCTGGGGGTGACGTGAGCATCCTGCTCGGCCGCATGGACCCTCTCCAGTGCTCAGGAGATCCAAGCTGATGCAGATTAGACCGTGCCTGCCCACGTCCACTGCCACCACCACCATGGGCCAGGCCACCAGTCCCTCCTGCGTGGATCATGGCAGTGGCCCCTCCCTGGTCTCCCTGCTTCTGTCCTCCAAATTATAGGTCAGAGCATGTCACGCCTCCGTTCCAAATACCACCATGTTCCCCTTACTCAGGGCCTTACTCGGGCTGGCTCCCTGAGGTCTGCCACCTGCTCAGCCTCACCTCCTTCTGCCCCGCCCCTTGCTCACTACGGCCAGTCCCACTGGCTTCTCAGCACCTTGAATGGGCCAGGCACACTGTGGCCCTTGCCATCGTGGGGTTTGTGCCACAGGGAGATGGGTAAGTGTCCAGGCGGGACCAGTACAGGGGTCAGAATGTGGCAGGAGAAGCTCAGGGCCGTAGGGGGGCTGGAAGAGGGGCCCTGACACCTGCTCGAATAGTCTGGAAGAGTCTCTGAAGAGGTAGGACCTTAGCCAGGTAACCAGGTCCTGAAAGGTGAGTGGTGGACGGAGTGTGGGAGGACACCCCAGGCCGGCCTGGGCAGCCTTGTGGGGGTCGAGAGAAGGTGAGTGTTTTCTCTTCTCTTCTTGCCGCGCTTTGACTTTGTGATCTTGGCCACGTCCTTCCCCTCCCTCGGCTCCAACGACCCCAGTAGTTCAAGTGTGAGAAGGCCCAGATTTGGCCCCTGGCAGGGAGGGAGGCCGTTCCTGCAGTGGGAAGGACCCTCCCCGCTGCCTGCCTTGGCCCAGCCGCACTGAGCCTCTTGCCCGAGGTAGGCTGGGTAAACCCCGGCCTGACCCCAGGATGGGCCGAGGTCGGAGCTGCGGGCAGATGGACTGGCGTCTGGCCTAGTCCCCCCCAGACCCACGGCACTGGGCTCATAGCTGGTGACAACATTTCGAGGGGACGCCTTGATGCTTTGTCAGGCCGTTGATGAGCCCTCTCAGAATCCTGACCCAACAAGGCGGTGATAAAATATGCATTCTCAGGGCAGGGAGGCCCCAACAGCCCATTATGGGAGACATTACCTTGTTTGAATTTAGAAATGAGGTCATGGGGGCAACATGTAAATGCAGTCTCTGTTTGCCGCTGGGGCTGGCTGGCCGCCTGTTCCGTGTGGAGACACCAAATGCCAAGTTTACATTTGCTCTCAGGATGTTTGAGCCCCTTCAGCGGATGTCTGGAAAAGCACAGTGGCTTGCTGGAGCACGGGGTCTGTCTGAAGCCAGGCTGAGGAACTCTCTGGAATCTGGGAAAAGATGGGAAGGAAACATCCCAAGCTCCTATTTCTAACCCTCACCAAAACTGCAGCGAGGGGAAAGATGTCCCCTGGCCATAGGTTGGCTGGCCGCCCAGTGTGCCGGGCGGGTTCAGGACAAGTCAGGGACGCCAACGCCTGCAGGTCGAGAAAGAAACCTGATGGTTCCAGTTTGCTAAGCTTGGCTCCTCTCACATCTTAACCAGACTCGTCTATCAGACTGGAATGCCACCTACCATGGCGAATGAGTGACCAGCCCATTTCTCCTCGTTGGCAGACCCCACGTTGGGAGACAAAACCAGAATTTTCGCGTGCCGAATCACGAAAGAAGTTTCTCAGCTGATGCAAATGCTTCCCGGCATTGGTCCAAGGAAATATGAATAACGCTCCCATTCAGTGTGTACTGCCTTCAAGTCTTAAAGGCTTACTTACATGTTTATGGTGTTGAATCATTTCAACCACAGGACCTTTGCAGGTGACAAGGTCAAACTTCTATTCACAGCTCCTTGTCTTTGTGGCCTTTATCACAATCCTACTTTTACGTTTGTGCATTTGGTGACCTGGTGAAAGTCCGCTCCCTCCCAGACTGTGTTGCCTGGGAGGGGACAGCTCATCGTCTTGTTTCCTCAGAAATACCACAGGGCCCAGCACGTAGTAGGTGCCCCATGACTATATGTTGAAAGAATGAACAAGAATGCTGATAAGGTCGGCTTTGGCATTATTATCCTTTTACAGAGGAGAAGACTGAGAGCTGCAGTCACACGCTCAGCTGGCTCGGTTGGAGATACTGGCAAGCTGCAGGGCAGGATGCACGCCCAGGCTGTGGCCGATGGGAGGCCCCTGCCCTCTCGGTGTCAATCCTCTGTGCTCTGACTTCATAACACGCCACACAGCCGCAGAGGGCAACCTCACAGCTCAGGTTCTCCCTACACCCTAGCAGGATCATCACGGATGCCCAGGCAGGGGTACGGGAAGGTTGAACAACTCTCCCCAGAGCATGGGGTGAAGGAGGAACTTGAACCCTGGACCCTCTGACTCCAAAGACGATGGGTGTCCCTGCCACCTTTCACGGAGCATCTGCCACGGGTGGGACACTGTGTGCCCCACTTCACGGGACTGTCACCACCGCAGTGTGAGATTTGTGTCTTAACCAGAGTGCCCTGCTCAGCTCTCTATGGGACCCTCGGGAAGGTCCGCGAGCTCCTCACTGTCAAGGCTTTCTGGAACCAACACCTTCTCATTAGGATGCCAGAATCTTCCCCCCACCCTCCATCCCTTCGTCAGTGAAGAGCTTTGTTAAATTGCAAAGAGCACCTTTGTCTTGAGAAAGGCTTGTTGATAAATCGCAGTCTTTCCTTTGATAAGCTGATGGGTTTGTTTCACTTATGAAGTGAAATATCAAAGTTGTCATTCTAGAAAGTTAGAGGGCAGGGAGCAGGTGGGGGAATGAAACAGCTTTTTCAAAGCTGTCAGGAAAGCCTGAGGGAGAAGGTGATGCATTGCAGTGGGGAGAGCGGGGGCCCCAGAGTCAGACAGCATGGCTTCACATACAGCTGTGCTACATGCAGGCTGTGTGACTGAGGGCAAGTGGCTCAACCACTCTGTGCCTCATTCTCCACATCCATGAGATGGAAACAGTAATAGTATCTGCCTCACAGGGTTGTTATGAAGATGAAGCACGTTATGGCACGGAAAGTGCTTAAGCGCAGAAGAAATGATGTATTAGCTATTAGTTTGAGTATCAGCATCACCATCACCACCACCACCATCACCACCATCATCACCACCATCAGCATCATCACCACCAGCAGCATCACCACCACCACCACCATCAGCATCACCACCACCACCACCATCATCACCACCATCATCACCACCATCAGCATCATCACCACCAGCAGCATCACCACCACCACCACCATCAGCATCACCACCACCAACACCATCATCACCACCACCACCACCACCACCACCATCACTATCACTGCCACCATCACCACCACCACCATCACCACCACCATCATCACCACCACCACCACCACCATCAGCATCACCACCACCACCACCTGAATCAGTATCATCATCACCCCCACCACCATCAGCATCATCACCATCACCACCATCACCATCACCACCACCATCATCACCAGCAGCAGCATTATTATTAGTGCTCCCAATAGGCATGAGAACACAGCCAGTGCATGATCTACCAGTTAGGAGCAGTTGGTTGTTGGCGACAAACATCTAATTAGTAGCGGCTTAAGATCAAAATTTATTTCGGTTTCTGGGTCTCGGTTCTTCCTCCATCTTTAGTGTGTGGCTTCCATTCCCATTTGCTTTATGGTCTAATATGGCTGCTGGCATGCCAGACAATACCTCCGTGTCCCAGGCAGGACGGAGGGGACTGGGCGTGTTACAGCTGCTGTGGACTCTCACTATTCCTGCACCAGCTGAGGTGTCTTATTGCATGCCTCCATGACTCTGCCAGAAGCTCTCATGGGGGGCTGGGTTAGGAGCAGCCCTCCATGATGAATGAGAGTCCATAAGTAAGAGCGGATAAATACCCCAGCTTCCTCACCTCTGGGATAGGAGAACTCCAAGATGCGTGTTCTATACTGTTTTTTGCGAGGTCCAGCAGGACTGAGCTCCAGCTACCCACAGCTGTAACCTGCTCATCAATATGCTCTGTGCTGGCTTCCTCCCTTCCTGGCTCACCTCCACACTGCACCACCTTGACCTTGAAAAAATTCATTTGCATTTGAGCTTTCAACTTAGAGTTCGCTTGTGAGAGAACTCAGCCAAAGACAGGGGACAGGGCAGAAGGGGGCACCCCTAGCTGTCCATCTCTCTCTCAAGGAGTCCCTCCTCCCAAAGTTCCAGATGCAACATTCATGCTCATCGCATTGTGACTGAGCTGCAAGGGCAGCTGGGGAACGTAGTCCACTAGGCGGGGGGGTCGCTTATTCAGGAAGGAGACCAGGAACATGGCTATGGGAAGGCAGCCAGCACTCTGTCACCATGAGAGAAATTTCTGCCTTCGTTTAGGACCAAATCTGACAAGGAAGTACAAAGTCCTTTGGACCTTTGCAACCTTCTGAGAAGTGTTTTCATTTATTTCACGCCACTGATGTGGACTGAGCCCCTACTGAGTGCTTGGTTCTGGGATGCCACTGAGAACCAGACCTAGTTCTCAGTCGCATGGTGCTTACTGGGAACCATAAGGAGGCAGCTGCGGCCGGAGGCAGAGGACTGGGGCCAATGGTGGGAGAAGGCGGGCAGGGGCCCTTTGTCTATGGCGCCCAATCCCCAAGCTTTTTCCTGGGGGTGACACCGGGGAGGCTGCATTATTCTGCAACCCAAGGGTAACAACAAAGCACCCAGGTCTGCAGGGCTGAAAGCTGCATGCACATCGGGGTTGGGAGGGGCCTCTGCTCAGTGGGAAGAGGTTGGCGGGGGCCCCCATTTTGAATGTGGCTGGCTGTCATGCCCGCGCCAAAGAGCTCTGAGAGATGGCCCATCATCAGTCCATATGCAGCCTGGAGGTGGCCCCCGGAGACTGCTGCTCACACTGATTGGCCAGAAATGGTTACCTGACCCCACCCAACTTCAAGGTGGTCGGGAAATGGAGTGGGTCAGAAATATCTGGAGAGCAGCAAGGTGGCCACCACCCACTGGGATCATTTTGGTGCATTGCCTTCCAGGGGTCTTCCTATGCTTTTACATACATACCTATGTGCCCACAGAAAATACAGAATGTATCATATTACAACGATCATTCTGGAATGCTCTTATGTCAGAGAACTTTCTGTGCCAGGACGTGCAACTCTGTTTCGTGCTGCAACGAGTGTCATGCTTTGGACACCCCATAGTTTATTTTGCCAGCCCCCTATGGAAGGACTTTTAAGGTGTCAGTTTTTGCTATTATGAACAGCTTCACAATGGTTGTTCCTACCTGTGCTCTTCAGTGCACATCCTTCAGAAAAATGGAGGTGCTGCAGGCTGGCTGGCATACTCAAAATGTCCCCCAGATCCTGAAGGATCATCCTCCAAAGTGACTGCATCAACTTGTACTCCCACTGACACGGACGGCAATTCCCCACATGTCTACCAATGAATAATATAACACAGTTTAAGTTTATGTTTTAATCTGATGGGATGTTCTCTTTTATTTTTTCTAATTAAGAAAAAGTTACTTGTTACCAATTTGAGCCGTGAAGTGTGTGTGGAGCACATTTCAGAAGTCCCCTGTTGGCTTTGTCCTGTTTCATGTCCCATTCTATAGATACCACCGTGCAAAGTTTAAACTGTATCCTTCTAGATTTTTCTTTACGCATTTATGTAATATGCATTCATAAACATATGTTGATCTTTGAGTGCATAACTGTTTTCCCGCCGTGTTATGTACTGTTATGTGTTGTTCTGAAGCTTGCTCGGCCACCTGCCTCCCCCTCCAACCCCAATTTTTAGCATCTCTTCTTACATGTTTTTATGAAATTTACTGGCTGCTTGGGTTTTCTTTGCTCTTGTTTTTCTGTCTTCTCCGGGTGGGAGGAGGGGAAAGGGAGGGGAAGCTGATTATGGGCTGTGTGTTTTCTCTCCCCCTTCCCAGAGCTCCGTGGGGTGGAGCGACCAGTGTCCAGACGTGTCTCTGGGGTGGAGGCAGGAAGAGGAGAAGGCAGGCCGGCTGCACAGTCTCCGATGGGGAGGAGGGGAGGCAGGAGGCTGGCTGAGGAAAGGGATGTAATGCAGACAAGAACCTTTGCAAACTCTGGTGGGGACAAAGAGCTCTCCTGTGGCAAAATTCAGCAAAATGCTATTAAAGATAAATTTTTCATTGTTCTGTCCTGCAGGCAGCTTGGGAAAATACCGTTGCCTCAGCATAAATGAGCTCGCCTGTCTTATTTTATTTTTAAGTGACACTCTCTGCACTAGTTCTGATCCTGGAATCACGGAGCGGTCCCTGCAACAGCCGCAGAGCCCGAGGGGGGCCGCTGCCAGGGCTCGGGGAGCAGGTGTGGGGCTGGCCCTCGGTAGGACGGGGGCCACGTCGGCCGGGGTGCTTTCTCCTCCCTGCCCCCCCAAGGGTTAGGGGAGGGAATCCGAGCAGTCATCTTGCGACTCTGGCCAAAGAAAAATCAGATAAACCAAATGACAGAACACAAACCAGAAACCATGCATGCCCTGAAATCTAGGTCAAATACCTACGTTTATTTGCTTGTTCACAGACCCCTACATGGTGCATCTTACGTGCTGGGCACTGTTGTGAATATAAACAAATATTCATTTATTTTTTACAACCACTCAGCGTGGGGAGCTTGATTCCGTGGCCTGTCATGGAGACGGTGGGGTGGGTAACCATGCGGCTGGGACACGGGGTGTGCACCCAGGCCAGTTCATGGTCACCCCTGGTTCCACGTGGCTCACTTGCTCCCCGGGCCTCGGCTGCTTTCCCCAGCAAAGGAGCATCCTGTTCCTGAGGCTGGAAGGCCCCGCCGGCTCTGTTGGATCATCCCTGCTCCTCAGCGCTACCCCGGCACCATTCCGGGGCGGCTTGGCAGAGCCCGCATCGGGGCCTCAGTTGGGGCCGCAGCTGCTTGGCCCCCCCGGGGGAGGACCCTGAGATGCTCTGGTTTCTCCAGGGGCCACCCCAAGGAGAAAGTATGGGGGAGCAGTGAACACCCAACAGGAAAGGGGGAAGGAGCCGGGATGAGCCACTCTCTCCTCCTCCTGGGGGCAGACTGAGCCCTTGGCCGCTCTGGGGACATCCGGCCTCACTGAGCAGCCAGCCCTGTCTTCTTAATGCGCCGAGGCCCCTCGGGATGCCCCATAACTGCTCTCCCCTGCCCCCCTCAGGCTTGCTTCCCCAGGACTGCACTCCTCAGCGGGCTGTTAGCGTGGCGCTCGACCTCCAGCTCTGCTTTCCAGGGAATCCCAGCCAAGCCACCACCATGGCCTGGGCACTCTCTACGGCCAGGTGCTGCGCGTGGCTCAGCTTTTGTCGCCGTCACGGCAGCGCGTCCTTTGTAAAGGGGGAGGAGCATGGCCCAAACATGTCCGACGTGCATCCAGAATTTGCCCTCTCAGCATCCTGCTGGGTGGCACAGCTGGGCGTGGGGGCTGGTGGTCACCATGCTGTCCGCACCAGCTCTCCCTGACTCCAAGAGCTTCCTGTTCGTCCCCCCAAAAAGCCCGGGGAAGGGGGTTCAACACGAGGAGATTTGGGCTCAGAAAGTTTGATTAACTTCATTTATTCCTTCAACACATGTTTGCTGGGTGCCTCTCTGTGCTGGGCACTGTTCTAGATGCTGGGGGGCAACCGCAGAACTCACGGTCTCCTGTGTGTGTGTGAGGGGACAGACAGTAAATGGTCACAAAGAAAAAAAGTATGACAGATTGTGAACTGCACTACAAAGACACTAGGGGGAAGGTGTCACTTTGGGGTCCCAAGGAGGTGCCAGTTTAGCTGACATCTGAAGACCACCGAGGAGCCAGCCTGCAAGGGGGCAATGGGGAAGAACAGAGGGAACAGCTCGTGCAAAGACCTTGAAGTGGGAACATCTCGGTTCCTTTGGGGAAAACAAAGATGGCCAACATGGTGGGACAGTGGTGGGGATGAGAGGAAGGAATGGGAGCAGGGGAAGGCTGACTACACAAACATGGTTGGACTTGCCAAGGGTGATGGGAAGTTGTTGAGAAGATCTGGGGTCGGGGTGAGGGTCTGTGGAGACACCAGTGAGGAGGGTGGTGGCCTCTTCCCGTGTCAGCTTCGTATTCCTCAACCTGTCACCTCAGGACCCCTCAGAGAAGCCTGGGGCCAGGGTTCCGGCTCTGGTCCACACTGGCCCAAATGGAAATATTAGGAAGCCTGAGGGTCTGAGTGCCTCGTTATTTGAGGAGAGAGTGGAAGATGGGGAAGGAAAGGCTTGGGCAGGTCGTAGGAGGGCTTGGGTGCTATCTTCAAGCATTCCTCAGTGCCGCTGGGATAAAATTTAGAACATTCCAGACTCCTTAGCATGCCATATGCAGCCTCCACGCGCTCTCTAGATGCCTTCCACCTCATCCCGTGCCTCTCTGCCTTCAGCACTGTCCCGCATCTCAGCCATCTGGAAGAACACGCAGGTCCTCCAGGGGTCCTCTCTCCCCACTGGACCCTAGTGCTTACTGTTCCCTCTGCCTTGAGCCACTCCTCTTCCACGCCCTTCCAACAACCACCTGTCCTCTCCCAAGCCTTATCCCAAGTGATCCCTCTGGCAAGCCTGCTAGCCTGGTCAAGTTCGGACCCTCTCCTTGGGGCTCCCACAGCCCAGCCTCCCAAGGGCATATCATTGTCTATTTGCCTATTTGCCCCATTCAGCTTGGCACGTTGCAGGGGCTTGACAAATACTGTTTGAGGAATGAATGATGAATGAATGAGTGACCATCCGTAAGGAAGAAGGAGCAGACTTATTCCTTGTGCCTCCAAAAGGCAGAACCAATGTCAGTGGCTGAAAAGGACAGAGAGGCTGATCTTCATTCCATGTGAGAAAAGCCTCTTTGATAACTGATCTCTTTGCGGGTGATGGGGACCTTCCATCCCACCGTGGGAGCTTCTCAGTGGGTGCTGGGAACACCCAGCCCTCATGGGGGTGAGAGGTCACTCAGCCCTCTCCTCAGCGCACAGCCAAACCTCGGGAGGCAGGAGAGGTGTTTTTCCTTCCTACACCTGGAGCCGGCCCGCACACTGAATGGATGAGTGTGGCTGTCTTCCAACCCCAGAAACTTCTAGAACTGTCCAGTATGACAACTTGAAATGTGCTGGTCTGAACTGAGCCCTGTAGCAAGGCATAAAAACACACAGGAGATTTCAAAAGCTTGGTATTTACAAAAAAAGTGAAAACATCAGTAATTTGCTTGTATGTTGAAAGGCTGATATTTTGGATATATTTGGGTTAAATTAAATATATTGTTAAGGTTCATATCACCTGTTTATTTTTACTATTTATTTTTCTTTTTTTAAAATGGGATTACTGGAAAATTTAAACTGTGGCTTGCATTCTGTTTGCATCATACAGGGCTGACCTAGAACAGCGGTTCCCAACTTTTTTGGGTTCATTGTATCCTTTCAAATACATACAGATAAGGAATTTGTAGCAGCATATTTGAAAGGATCCAAAGACTCGAGAGAGCAATTAACTGTGACAAACTCAGCATCGTCCTTGGGCGCTTGCTGGGCTGGCCCCTGCCTTCCCCCGGCCTGGTGGCATGTGGGTGGCTGGAGGGGAACCTTCACCGCACGGCCCTTGCTGTCTCCTCTGCAATTAACACGCCCCCCGTCTTCGCAAAGAAAGAGCTTTCTGCTCTGTGGGCACAATCCACAGCACGTGTTCTGCTTGGGCCCTCGACCCACACAGCCCTGTGCCCTCCCACGCACAGGTCAATGTGAGATTTTTGTATCCTCTTCGGCAGAAGACATAGTCTGACAATTTATATGAAAAGAAAAGTGCGCACCCCTTAACCCAGCAATCCCCGTTGTACAAATGGATCTCAGAGCAATAAAAGCGTGGCGATGTGGCCATCTAGGTTCCTTTTCTCCGGCTCAGCCCTCCTCTGGAGACCCACTGCCCCAGTCACTCTGGGCGCCGGAGGCCGCCTCCGTCCGACGGGGTGGTGCCCGAGCCCATGTCGGTGGCTGGATATTTTGACTTTCACACTTGCGTGCACAGATGTCGGCAACAGGGTGATCTGTGGTTAACAAAACAAAGCCAGGAACAACCTACATGTTCTTCATACACAGGGATGTAAAGAACGTTTGCTGCTATGAGAAGTCGCAGTTCGAACCACATGAATAGATGTGCAGAGTTGCCATTGTGGGTTTTTAAGGGAAAACAGTGTTGAACGATGCTTATGGCGTGCTTACACTTGAAGGGGGGCTGCCAGGGGTGTTTGTGGGGAAGCAGGGAAGAGGCGTGGATGAGGATGTGTGACTGATAGCGGGACAAGAGGAGGGATGGGAGGTGCCAATATTTTCTGTGTGCATTTTCATTATTTGATGTGTTCCGACAAGTGTGTGATGCATTTATAATTTTAAGATAGAAGAATGAAGGAAAACCTGGATGTCCCGCATTGATCTGAGTTTGGTGGACCTGGTGAAGAAGGGGGGGCCGGCAGGCCACGGCACAGGCCCAGGACCCTGCTCCACTCCCTGCTTCAGAAAATTCAGCACCGCTGCGGTGGTGGTGGTGGGGGGGGGGGCGCTGCTTCTCCCCTCCCCGGGGGACCTAGTTTGTTTTTCATGCATCGGAATGTGCGTGGCGTTCCCTGGGCCGGAGCTGGATTCTCTCCCTGCACCGAGGCTGCCTCCCCTCATAGCTGTTTGATCTGGGATCCCCCCCAAGACCTGGACTCAGGAAAAGAAGAAGACACAGGAGAACACAGCCGAATGGTCACTGCGGTGATGTATGGGCAGTTCCGTTTTAGGGTGAGGGTCCTCCCTGATCTGCTTTCCATTTGGGCCAGTTGGGACACCTTGATTTTTATTCTACCGTTCAACTCCCCAGGAATTCCAGAAATGAGAATGCGTTTCCTGGCCAGCTGCCTCCTGGCTGCATGCGTCCCGACCAATACGGCATGTTTCCTCTTGCTCCCCACCTCTGAGGCTTTCTCAGGCTCACCAGTGTGTTTCTGTTGCTATCTGTGCCGGGGCCACGGGCAGGTGGGGAAAATCCTCAAGAAGAGAAATCACTGCAGACATAGCAGAGACTGAGCTTTGGCAGGGCTCCGGGACCGAGCCGGGCTGGATGCATTCCCAAGTACAGATCTCCAACGTCAGTCGAGCCCAGACAAGAAAGGTCCAATCCAGGAGGCCCCTGGAGTAGATGCTTTGTTGCTGGAAAAGCCGTGGGTGCTGGGAACTGAGTGATCTTGATTCTGGGGACTCAGATCTTTATTTGAAGGCTGGGGCTCCCTGGGCCACATGTGAGCCAGGCAGCTGGGGTAGGCTGCCTTGCAAACTCAACGCCAACTGGCTATAAGAATAAGGCCAATGTATTGGGACCCACTGTAACCAGAGAGTCAAAAGCTGGTGTGGATTTAGCGGCTCCAGCAATTCGGCCAGATGTGGTTAAAGCCTGTTGTACGCGCTGGATTCTTAAACCCTCTGGAACCTCAGTTGCCGTACCTGTCAGAGAGGGGTGGTCATTCAGCATCCACACCCACACTGCTCTAAGGAGCCCGTGAGGACGCAGGTGATGATGAGCTCAGAGTGGCAGGACCCTTGATGCCGGGGCCGCTGGGACAGAGCCTAGCTTCCCAGTGAAGGCCGATAGCAGTGGCTCTGGGATCCGTGTCTCTCTCGGGATCATCTGGACAGCTGTGGGGCCAGGGAGGCAGGCCCTGGAAACTTCCACCAGCAATATAAAGGGGTTCTGCAGGCAGCCCTCGGCCCCGAGGACCTCCAGCTTGATCCGACAGCACAGGCCAGCCCCGGGGCATCCAAGGGCCCCCAGCCCTGCCCAGGAACTAATCACCTGCGAGGAGGTGAGGACATGAGGCGGCTCTGGGATGGCGTCAGTGGACTGTGGCTGACGACTGGCCTGCAGACAAGGTGTCAGCTAAGGGACTATTTAGAGCAATCCCTCCCATCCCTGATTGCTCTGCCCATGTGGATCCAACTCAGTTTTGCTTAATGACCAGATGGATTCAGAAGAGCAAGTTTGAGCCCAAATGATGTCAAACGGCCATTTACACTATTTTCAGTCCTCAAGCATCTGTTTAGTTGTTCGGTGAATGTTTCTTGAGCAATGACAATGCGCCCGGTGGTGTTCTAGGCACCGCGGAGAAGCAGCAGATGAGACAGATTCCGTCCTAGTTCTCACACAGCCCCCACGATCGAGCTGAATAACTGAACGTTGCTAAAGCACCTACTATGTGCCGGGCGGTCAGGGTTCAGGCATTGGAGAGACAGCTGGGAACAAGGTAGACCCATCTCTAGGCCTGATAGTTTGCCATCTATGGAATTGTTTGAACAGTGGAACTCTGATAAAAAGCCTACTATGTGTGCAGGAGCATTCTAGGCCCCGGGAGAAAGCTGGGAACGAGACAGGCCCAACCGTATCTTCACAGAACTTATGATCCGTTCAACCATTCACACAAATAAACTTTGATAAACACTTACTATGTGCAGTGGTGATTGCAAAGGGAGTGTGAGGCTCAGCTCTGCCCTCAGGCTGCTCTCGGCCTTGTGAAGACCAGGGAAAAAGCAGTGTGGGCGGGCACGGGCAGGGCCTAGGATCTGTGGCTTCCTAAGTGTGGTGAGTGGGTACTTTCTGGTGATAAACAGACAAACCCTTTCCACTTTAATTGCTAGCATTTGTTTTAATGTGCACTTGGAAAAACCAAAGTTTCCTTTAATGGGGTATATTTTAGGTAAAAAAATGGGGGGAGATTTAAATAAATATGTTAAGTAAATAAACAGTTCAGAAGAATATGATAAAACTTCCAGGTGGAGGACAAAGGCTGGCGATGGCAGCGTGGGGCCCTAGAGGGGTAGTTAAGTTCCACCTGCAGCTCAGGGGCCTCTGGCTGCCATGTCCCCGGGACCTCCTGCTCGTGGGGGTGCCAGGACGGCCCGCTCAGAGCCACCTCTGGGTGAACAGCCACTTCCTCCCCAGTGTGCACGGCCCTGGGGGCACCTGCGGGCCCAGCTGAGTGCCACCCAGAGCAGGTGGCTCCCCTGCAGTTGGGCGGGTGGCTAGGCGTCCCTGGGCCTTGTGCAGAGGCCTGCTCGGGCCCCCACTGTCTGTCTCCTCTCCTCTCCAGTGTCCCTCTACTCCTCTATCCCTGTGTCCCTCTACCCCTCACTATGGCTCCTAGTAGTCCCTGCAGGTACAAGCTCCAGGTATCTCCCTTTGGGGCTCGAGCCTCCGAGAAGGCCCTGGGGGCCCATCTCCTCCAGCCCTTTCTACAGAGAAAGATCGAGCCTGGCAGGAAGGACACCTCCCTGGGGGATGAGCTTTCCGCCTGCCCTCGTTGCTCCTTCCAAAACCCCTCCGGTGGCTCATCGTGGCCCTCAGGACAGAGTCTTGCTGCCTCAGCCTGGCTGATGGGCCCTGTCCGTCCCTCTGCTCTCCTGTCCTACTGCCCAGTCCCTCTGCGCTCCGGGCAATGGCCACTGGACCCACACAGCTCCTCATCTGGGCCCTGCACTCCCCCTTAGGGCCCTGGCCCTTCCCGCTGCTCCCAGCCCTGCTTCAGCCAGCCAGCCTCCCCTGTCCTGCCAGCCCCAGTTCCTAGGTCACTGCCTGCAGAAAGCCCCTCTGTGGCCCCCAAGCCCAGTGCTCCCATCACAGCGCTGAGCTCCATAGGGCAGGCCCTGGCCTGTCCTGTTCATGCCTGGCTTGCAGGGCCTAGAATGGCGCCTGGAACACAGCACGTGCTCTGTTAATTGCTGCCGAAGAGGTGGGCAGATGTCCTTGGACTTGGGGGTTAGCCTTGGACTTGGGGGTTAGGTTTCTGCCAGACATCGTTTCCCTGAAAGACAGAGTTGCATTCTAGCCCTGGCCCGGGGGACACAGACACAGCACCTGGTTTGTGGCGGGGTGGGGAGGGACTGAGGGCAGGGAGCATCTTCCCGAGCCTGCCTAGCATTCTCCTGGAGTGTGAGTGAGGCCAGACAGGAGGGGTGCAGGGACTGCCTGAGGAGGAGGCTGGGCAAGTCGCTAGGGTCCTGGAGGCTCAGTTTCCCCATCTGCAACCCCAAGCATCTCCACATTTCCAAACGGTGTTGTGAGGACCAGTGCTTGCCTGTGCGGAGTACCCACAGATCATGCTTATTTCCACTCCATTTGTAGTAGCTTCCTATGGCTGCTGGAACAAACTGCCACCAACCGAGTGGTCCCCTCAGAGTTCGGAAGCTAGAAGTCCCAAACCGAAGGAGCCTCTTGCCTAGCTTCTGCCATTCCCGGTGTTCCTTGCCCTTTCTTGGCTTGTAGACACAGTCCCGGCCGCTGCCGTCCAAAGTCTTCTTCCCTCCGGGGACCTCCCCTCTGCCTGATATCAGTTCACCTGCTGAAGCCCTAAGCCTCCAGGTGGTGGTGTTTGGAGGCGGGACCCTCGGTTTGGATGAGGGCCTCAGGGTGGAGCCCCGATGGGATTAGGGTCCTAATCAGAAGGGACACGGGAGGGCTCGCTGTCCCAAGTTCGCTCTCTCTGCCTCCTGAGGCTGCTGCCTACAGGCCGGGAAGACAACTCACCAGAACCCGCCCAGAACCGTGAGAAATAAATGTCTCTTGGCCCAGGCCCCCCGTCTGCGGTCTTCTTAAGGCAGCTGAGCTGACGGATCACACTGTCTCTGTGTCTCTGTTTCTCTCGCCTCTTCTTCCAAGGCCAGACCGTGTTGAATGGGGCCCGGCCCTGCTCCCTGTGCCCTCATCTTAACCTGACACATCTGCAAGGTTCTGGTTCCAAACAAACCTGCACTCTGAGGTTCCAGGGTTGTGAATGTGAGTGGACACGATTCAGCCCAGTACAGTGGCTATCTCATTTGTTGCTCCATCCAGCCCTATAATAACCTGGTGAGGTCAGAATGATCACGCTCACTCTCAGATGAGGAAATGGAGGCTCAGGGGCCCCGGGGCCCCCAAGCGGCTGCCGAGTGACAAATGCAGGACTTGTACCCAGACCCTTAGCAGCCAGAACCTGATGGAGAAGGCAGGGTTTGCCTTCAGGGCCCTGAAATTGCCGACACCTCTCCAGCTCTGCAATCAACGTAATTGGCCATAAAAAAAGAACTCTAAAGAAGAAAACTCAAATTGGCCCTGTGTGTTTACAACCAAAGGTTCTCTCTTGGGAGCAGAGTATGAAATTTTAATATTTTAGGCAGGCAGGCAATGCTTCTTGTCTAGACACGGGGAAATGTTCAGACGCAGACTTCTTTCCAACACTCCCGTTCCAGCCAATACAGAGCCGTTCCCACGCACACCCCCACCCCCTGATTAGGGGGTGTCATTTACTTTTTTTTTAATAGAATTTTTTATTTTATTTTATTATTATTATTATTATTATTATTTTAAATTTTATTATGTTATGTTAGTCACCATACAATACATCATTGGTTTTTATGTGGTGACTCTGCATTGGGATCCTGGTCGCCGGCAGGAGGCCTTGGACCCCAGGGATGCTGGCTGGGCCACTGTCTTTTCCCAGACAATTGAGCTACTTACAAATCAATAAACACAAGGTTGATCGGGCAAGGGCTTCCTCCTTGAGGCTCACACCGCTGTCGGAATGACGGTGAACGTGCAAGTGGGATCATTAACCCTGTAATTAGGTCTGGGGAACACTGGGGGGGGGCGGGCCAAGGGAGTGAGGGACAGGCGGGCGTTCCTGCTGTGAGCGTTGCCTTCTCTCTCCCCCTATTTGCCACCTGGGAAGGTACGTAGAGCCGGCTCCTGCTGGTCAGTCTAGTGGGGTGCCAAAGCTGGGGCTGACCCCCTCCGAGCTGTGCATCCTTTGGCCAGCTCCTCCCCCTTTCTCAGCCTCAGATTCCTCACTTATAAAATGGGCTCTGGCATGGGGAGCTCGCTGAGTTGGCAGAATTTGTCTCTTCGGCCCCAGTGGTTCCCACAGGACCAGCCTGGAGCGCAGCAGGGGCGAGGACAGTCTCTGGGGCGCTCACTCTTCCTGCGGGGGCCGCTGAAGGACTGGGCACTGTGTGGTCATCACCAAGCTGGTCTCTCACCCGCAGATGGGGAAACTGAGGTTCAGAGCCAGGCGGGCAGAGCCAGGGCCAGGACTCCAGACTGCTCACCTGCCAGGCTTTCTCTGCACCAAACATTTCCTTAGCACCAACTGTGCCCTGGGCTGGGCGCTGCCCAACCTGGGTGCTGATCCGTGAAGCCGACCAACCAGACCCTGGAGGCCAGCCCTCACCAAGGCTCTGGGAAGGCAGAGCACTGGGCATTGGGTACCTTTGCGTGCCCCACTTACTGGGCAATCCATTTCCTTGTTTGCTGGAGGGAACTGGGGACCAGCGAAAGGAGGGGTGGGCCAAAGGGGGAGAGGTGACAGTAGCCGCCGGGGGCTTTGCTGCAGAACTGCCGACCTCCTTCCCTCCCGCAGTCCCTGGCCCTGGGCAGCATGGTCTTCTTGCTTCCCTCTGTGCCCCCATGGCAGGGGGGTGGTGTCTGGTGGAAACACCCCATAGAAGTGGCACCAGCAATGTGAGGATCATGTGCTCGAGGTCTGGGGTTGACTTAGTGTTTTATGTGACATCATTTCCTGCCCAAGCCCCGTGCTGCCTTTCTTCCAACGTGCCTGTGCAGCATCTCAGAAGCGCTTGCGAGCAAGTCCACAGATACCTTCCGAGGCTGGTTGCTGCACCATCCCCTTGCTAAGTCCTCACGGACTCTGGCTCTGTGCTGAGGACTGTGTGAGCTCCTCACAGCCTGAGAAGGGCCTGTGAGGGAGCGGTCCCATTTTACAGATGCTGAGAGTGAGGACTGGCAAGGCAAGTGGGGGGCTCGGGGGGACAAGGGCCTCCCAGTGAGCTCCCCAGAACCGGTGAATGTGGTACGTTACCCGGCAAAGGGAGATAAAGTTGCTGATCAGTCGACCTTGAGGTGGGGAGATGCTCCTGGGTTAGCAGGTGTCCCAAGACAACCACAGCGTATTCATGAGTGAAAGAGTTAGGCAGCAGAGTCCCATGGGTGCTTGAGGGAGACTCAGCTGGTCATTTCTGGTTTTGAAGGAGGAAGAAGGGCTACCACACAAGGAATGTGGACGGGGGTGGTCTCTAGAAGCTGGAAACGGGGAAGCAATGGATTGTCCCCTAGAGCTTCCAGAAGGAACAGAACCCTGCCAACACTTTGATTTGCCCAGAGACACCCGCTTGGGGCTTCTGACCTTCAGAATTCTAAGATGATAAATTCGTGTTGTTTCTAGCCGCTAAGGGTGCGGTATTAGCTACAGCAGCAAGAGAAAACTGATGCAGCCAAGTTACTTGTCTAAGGTCACGTACAGTAAATGGTGGGGCTGTATTTAAACCCAGACCTCAGTGATTGGCTCAGGGATGGACATGTGAACAAGGCTGGCGAATCCAAAGTAATCCTAGAAGTTTTGTTGGAACAAACAGGAAAGGAAAACTCCCTTTTCATCAGGACTGCTGAGGACAAACAACAGGTATTAGCTGGAGGTGCCAGGAGTTGATTAGCCACCACTGGGGAAACGTCTATCTGAATTACAGAGCTGGGGTGAGAGGAAAACAAGATGATGACATCATTTGAGCCCCTGGATACCACCATGCCTGAAGCCAACTCATCTTTACATTTCAGGAACCTATAAATATGCCTTTCTGCTCAAGCTGGCTTGAGCTGGGCTTTTTGTCACTTAAAACTGACAGATTCCTGGCAATCTCAAGATTTGGACATGGCTTTTGAAAATCTGAGGGATTGAAACTTGGTCTTGCTTTCCCTTGTGCAGACTCCCCCTTTCAGGTTTTCAGAGAGAACAAAAGGTCAGATGCCAGGAGGCTTAGAATCATTTAACCCTACTATGGCACAACCTTGAGAAGCCCCTTAGTCCCTTTCTCTACGCTGTTTTGCACTGAGGCACAGGGAGGGGAGGTGACTTGTTCAAGGTCACACAGCTGCTAAGAGACAATTGAGACTAACATTTCTCTCCTCACTGCGACCCCTCTCCTCTGCCCTCTGGACTTCCACAAGAAAGGGCTTTGAGTCCATGATTTCTGGACTGTTTTTCCTGCTGACAGGACTCAGGAAAGAATCGAGCTTGTCCGGCCTTGATTTTACCACACTCATAACCTGGCTCCCATTTGCTTGTGGTCCAGGCTTTAGAAGCTGGCATTCTGGCTGAGCTACTCTCCAGGCCAGGACTGGTCTGGAAGCCATTCAAAGGGTCTGCCCATCTGGTAAGGTGTGGTTGTGCAGTTAATATTTCCCAGAGTAGGCTTTCTTCCTGGTCCCCAGACTCTCTGGCCTCTCAAAGATCTGTGAAGAGAGCAATGCGCCAAAGGCGGGTCTCCCAGCCACCCTGGTTTCTCTGTTGGTTACCTGCCACACTTGGAGGAGACAGATGGCTCCACTCAATGTGCAGCTTGGAGCCAAGAGGTCCGCACCCCAGGTTGGTGCGATCAAACCCCAGACATGTCGGAGGCTAGCACCAGCTCCCACGTACCAGCCCAACTGGAAACATCCTTTCCTCCAGCCTTGCCTCCATTAATAAAAAACTTTTTGCACTTCCTTCCTCATTCACTGCAGGGGACCAGCCTCCTCTTACTGCGAGCTGGTTTGAGCAGACTCGCCATTGCTGATCATAAACCGGATGTTTGGGTCCTTACCAAGTGTCAGGAAATTGCAGACCATTCAGCGACAACCCTATGACGTGGGTACAGTTATTATCCCATTGTAGGTACCAGGGAACGCACCCAGAGACATGTAGCGTCTACCGTAGGACAGCACAGCTAGGGAGAGTCAAAAGCAGGGGCAGAGGTGGCATGAATCTTACTTTGTCCATTTGACCAGTGAGACAGAGGCCCAGAATGAAGCGACTTGCTCAAAGGCACACAGCAAATGAGTAGCCAAGGCGGAATCAGCTTTCATGTTTCCTGACTCCTGGTTTCCTCTCCCCTCAGGGGCCGTACTGATGTTTCCCTTGTGAAACCTGCCTCTACCCTCGGGATTGGAAAGCCTCCGTGGCCCCAGAAGCCTTGCCCTCTGGAGGGCAATGCTATCCAGCCCATAGATTGCAGCAACCCCCTCCACCTGGGCACCCCCACCTGCCCCCTCATGACCCCCCAAGAACAGCAGTGGCACCTGGGGTGGGCAGTGGAGTTGCTCAGCCTGATGCTGTGCTTGAAGCTTTAGAAAACATTCCATTCGAGGTGTATTCTCCCCTTCCCAGAGCAAAGATTGCTTTCTCAAGTCTTACTTAGAAAGTGAGCATTTATTCATTCAAGAGCAATATACTACGCATCTATGATGTGCCGGGCACTGCACTAGGATGGGGACACTTGTCAGGACCCTGCCCTCCTGGGGCTCAAATTACAGTAGGAGAAGCAGATTGATGCTCTGGGCAATTTCCCACGAGGAAGTGGTGAAAATGGAGCAGGAAGTTGGGCCGGGGTGGGGAAGGGCCAGGGGAGGCCTCTCTAGGGAGGTGGCATCGAGGTGAACCTGAACAATGACCAGGAGGTGGCCATGAGAACATCGGAAGAAAAGTTATGAAGAGTTCCAGGCATTCTCCAGAAAGAATGGCAGGTGCAAAGGCCCAGAGGTGAGAATGAGTGTATCTTACAGGAAAATCCATGAGGTCAGTGAAGAGGGAGAGAACGGTAGGAAATGAGGTCAAAGAAATAGACCTTTTAAAATAGTGCAAATAACCTACCAATGGTGTATTCTGAGATACAAGCATCCAACTGCCATTGGCCAAGGGGGGTGGGATAAGAGAACTTCGGTTTCTAGCATGACCGCCATGTGACACACACGGCATTTCCTGCCAACCTTGCAACGACCAGCGAGGCGGGCACTGTCGCTGTCCCCATGCGGCAGGTGAGGGGCCCGAGGCTCAGGGAGGTAGAATGGAGCCAAGGACGCCATTCCTGACCCCACTGGTGTCTGGCACCGGTCTTGGGCTGAAGAAGGCTGCTTCTTTTGTAAAAACATGAAGTCCAGCGGAGAGAGCTTGCCTGGCATCTTCGCTTTCCCCCGAAGCCCAACATCGTTCCACTCCTCCTACTTCTAGCCAACATTCTGGAAAGTCTTGGCGGCGTGAGCCCCGAGGTCTCGGGCAGCAATGACTTCCATGAGCCTTGTGCAAAGCCGCAGGGAACGGGCTTCTGCCAACCTCGCCTTGCTCAGGTTGGGGGGGCGCCCTCTCCCACTCGAGGTTGGGGATCTGGAAAGAGCCTCTCGGGGTGCAGGGCTTTTCAGAGAGTCTCAGAAACAGCCTTCATCAGGAAGGAACTGAAAGGGGACTCACGTGCAAATCTATTGACAACCAGTTTGAGGGGAATGGCCCCCACGGAGGCCTGTGAGCTCTGGTCGGGCCATGTGGCTGGGGCGGGGGTGGGGCGTGACCCCCCCAAGTTCCCTTGGAGGCCGTGGCAGCCAGGATCTCCTGGGTGCTGCTCCATGCTGGGCCCAGGCGTGATGGGCAGCTGGAGTGACCTGTGCACTTATCTCAGCAGGAGGCCAGGGGGCCAGGGGAGGATCTGTTCATTCATTTGCAAACATGTCCTGATACTTGCTCTGGGCCGGTCTCGCCTCAGCACCAGGATGCAGCGCCCCTCCCCCCGCCCCCAGACGGAGGAAGCCTGGTCTCCCAAAGCTCACGCTATATCGGCGCAGCGGCCCCCCATACACAGAACAAAGCTGTGTCCCCTGGGAGGGACAAACCATGAGGGGGAAGGGTCGACAAGTGGAAGAAGGCGGTCAGGGAAGTCAACTTGGAGGAAGTGGCCTTTGTGAGGAGACCTGAGTGGAGAGAGAAGACCCCCTTCCCTGGGGAAGGACAGAATGACAGAGGGCCTCAAGCTCCAAGGTAGTGCTAGCTGCTGGCTCTGCCCTAAGGAGGCCCATTTTACAGATCAGGAAACTGAGACACAACGAACCCAAGTGACTTCTCAAGAGCTAAGAAGTGCCAGAGGCAGGCTTCAAACCCCAGCCCCCTGGCTCCAGGGCCGACACACGTAACCCCCAGGCCCGTTGCCCCTGGAAGATAGCAAGGAGCACAAAGTCCTCCCCCTGATACTCACCCCGGCCCGTGGCTCCGAATTAAGGTCCTAGGTACATCTAAAGACCAAGGGGGTGGTGGCGCTGGGCACTACCAGCCTCACCGGTGGAAAGCTGTCCTCACCCCCCACCCCCTGGGGGTGCCAAGTGTTCCCCACCACCGCGGGCTGCCTTTGCCGGGGACCCGGAGCAGACTCCCGGGAGCTCTGCCAGCGGCAGCCCCCCAAACCCCGTGCTGCAGATGGTCGGACGGCTTGTTCCCAGTCGGTCAGAGTCCCCAGGCGGCCCCACTGGACATGGCTCGGCCCTCGAGACACATGTGACTCGCGCAGCCCCAGCCTCGCCTGCCCGGATGCCATGGCCAGGTCAGATCGCTATATGGCTTCTTAAACACTCCCAGTTTCTGCTCTTCCTTCATCATGGGCGAGTAACAAAAAGGTCACCAATCACAGGAAGTGCTGAGTGAACACCGCCACACGGCATCTGTCCACCAGTGCCCCCAGCATTAGCCACGCTCGTCCCTTCCGCCTCCCGAGGAGCCGCCCACGTGTCTCAACAATGTCAAGGCGGGGACAGGAGTGCCCAGGACAAGGCTCTGCCCCTGAATGCCTCCAAAGCCCCCAGTCCCTGGTTCCCCGCGGTGGTCTGGGCTCCATGCTTCTGGGGACGGGCAGGGGCAAAGGCCTTTGCTGTTCAGCCCTGTTGGCCTCCGTGAGGCTCAGTGAACAAGCACAGCTGCTGGGGGGCTCCGGGGGGGCCCCTCTCAAGTGGCTGCACCAGCTTCTGGCCGCCCGTTGCTCAGCCGTTCCTACCTGGCAGGCCCCCAAGCTCTTGCTCCGGCTGAGTCTCACCCCAAAACTGCCCCTTGTCCAGGGAACAGCCCAAAGCTGGCCAGCCTCTGGACGGCCCACCCCATGCTGGTAGCAGTGGTGGCGGCGTGGGGGGCCGTCAGACCACCTGGTCCGGCCCAGCCAGCCCCAAACGCCTCTTCCTTTGAGCCAGGGGGCCGGCAGCCTCAGGACCGGGGGCATCCCAGGCCCCGGCAGAAAGGGACGGAGGGCTTCCAGCGGGCAGTGCAACAGCAAGATGAAAAAATAAAGTGCATTTCTTTCAACTTCAGGCAGAAAAGCATTGACTCACCACCCCACCACCCTCAGTTTTTCTTTCCATAGCAATCACTTAAACTTTTCCCACTTCAGTCCCCAAAGCCGATTAAATCATTTATCGGGTTTGAGTTTTCCTGGAGACAGGCGTCAGGAACGTTCGGTTTTCTCAGGTAGGCACTCAGTGTCCACCCCACCAACCAAGTTGAGAGATTCTCAGGGTCGGAGCCTCCCGGGCCCCCTCCTTTTGCCCGGCTTCATCTGGGTTTTGGGAACAGTAAAAGGAAGCTCTTGAGCAGGAGCCCATGGGAGGTTTGGGGCGAACGTCAGTCTGATTCACAAATCTTGGTACAAATGTTGAAGCTGCTTCATTTTAACAGACCAAATATTATGAAGTAGCTTTGAATGATGGGGAGAAAGTTGCAGAGGGCCACTAGCCTTCTCTAGCCCGATAAAGCACCCTATAATCACGTCCTTTGTGGAATGTCTACCAGAAAGATGTTCTATTAAGGTGCAAAGCTGTTTGTTAAAGGCATCAAACTGCAACTGAAAAACGTAATTTTTTTTTTCCACATACGCTTTCTCCCCTTCCCATCACCAAGAAAATTGAAGTATAAAATCCAGCAAACAATCACGCCTCGTGGAGCGGTGTCGTGTCTGCAGCCTTCCGTGACGCCTGCAGTGGCCTCTAATTAGATTCAGGGTTCTGTGGATGTGGGGGCTCCAGCTTCGTTTCCAACTCGCCAGTTGGAAACTCATCATGCTAAGTGAGATTGTACTATAGGGAAACAGCCAAGCAAGTGGAAGGCTTGTGACACAGACTTGCGACACTTACAAAAGCCGTGTCACCGAACGCACCGTTACTAGTCATCCATCCGCGGTATGTTTGAATGACTGGATTTGCATCCACGCCGGCGTGGCACCGAGGGCTGTTCCTTCTCGAAGGTGCCAAGTTTTAATTGTGTCCTGGCTACCTCTGGCCCTGGGCTATGTCTTTACAGGCAGTTATCTGGAGAAATTTCTTACTCTCTAGTGCAAGGTGTGAAAGCAGACACATACTTGCCTCATTTTCTTGGGACACATGGTTCAAAGACAGCCTGGGGGAGCTGACATCCGGGGTAGAGGTAGCCTCCAGCCTCGGTGGATACCTCATGTGTTACAGCTTATGGCCCTGCAACAAAGTAACCGAAGATGCTTGCCTGGATCTAAGCTGCACAAGTCCAAGGTCAAGGTCAGTTCGCTTCAGTTGGGGAAACTGCCAGATCTGGGGAGGACAGTTGGGGAAACTGCCAGATCTGGGGAGGACAACTCTGCTGTCTCCAGCTCTCTGAATTTATGTCAAGCTGGTTCATCTTCATAGAAGTAGGAAGAGCTTCTCAGTTATCCACCTGTTTATATGAGAATAAGGCCTCCAATGCAGCTGCTACATTAATTTCTAGACCAAGGGTCCGAAGCGAAGACCCTCAATTCACCTCTTCTGTGTCTTTATTTCCCATTTGTAAGGTAAGTATAGAGAGATTTAGCTGATTAATTAATTCCTGTGTCATTCCCCAAATACTTATTTCCAGGTAGTAGAGATTTAAAGAAATGAATAAAACGTGTTTCTATCCTCAAGGAGCAAGGATCCTTTGGAAGGCAGAGCCTGAGGCAAGAATTAAGAGGATAAGGTTCACTGGGGAGATGGGACGTTACTGGGGACTGGTAAGCCTGGGGTAGGGAGGTGGAGGAAGGGGGGCGAGGTGCCGAGGAGGGACACAGTAGGCGGCCCAGCAGGTGTGTTGACAGCACATAGACTTCACTGGAAAGGTTGTGAGGGAGAACCACACAGAGTCTACGGGAGAAAGGGCAAGGCCTGGCTCCCACTAGAGCCTTCCAAGTTGCCTCATCCAGCGCCTCAGCGGCTGCTAGGGAAGCCAGAGGCCATGGCCCAGTGTGTGGGGTTTCATCCATGAAGGGAAGCGGAAACGCAGGGTGGCACAGTGGGGTACCATCCAAGAAGGAAGGAAGGAGCACCTGGGAGAATCTGGGAAGGTATGCAAGGTTTGTGTGCCCGTTCGCAGAGACAGGCCGGTAAAGAGCCCGGTGTGTGTGTGTCTGAGTGGGTGTGAACAGTACAGAGGGAGTCTGGGGGGTGCACCTTGTGATCTGTGGGGTGCAGACAGGAAGAAGGAGCACGTATCCTGGCACCCAAAAGAGGAACAGGATTTGGCCAGAGGACGGGTGGGGTGGGGGGCAGGGCTCCAGGCGCTGGCATGGGTAGGTAAAGGCTGTGGGCTGGAGAGAGCATGCGGGTTCCGGAGAAGCGGGAAGTGGGCGGGGATGAGCGCCCGGAGAGGTGGCAGGGCCGCGGTGGGGGGCGCAGGGGCTCTCACTCCCAGGGCAGTGGGGAGGCGCCCTCCAAGCATCCAGTGCCCTGGCCCATGGCTCTCAGGGGTGGGAATCTGCTTCTCCTTTACCCCCACTTGCTTTCCCTCCCCTTTTTCTCTCTCCTTCTTTCTGGGCTGGGAGCCCAGAGAAATTTACAGCCAGCCACTGTCTGCAGACATCAGGGGTGAGAAAGTCCTGTCCTCCCTGTGCTAGCCTCATGACGAGTCACCCTCACACCCCGCCAGCCGCAGGGGACATCCGCACTCTGCCAAGAGCTGGCAGCCTCGCTCCTCTACTGGCCCGGCAACAGCAAAAGGAGGGCAGGGAGGCGGATGTGGCTGGTGGGGCAGGAACTGGCTCTCAGGTCCTCGCTGGGGCCCCGTCTGGCTGGGAAGCCCATGATGTGAGGCAGGGTCAGCCTCTGGGCGGGACGCACCCAGGGCCATGGCTCGTGTGGGACCCCGCCGGTGTCGGCTGAGCGCAGATCCATCTGATAGCCATGGATCAGAGCTGCCCACCAGAATCTCCGATAGCCACAGGGACCGGATCGGGGATGGGCGTGTGACCCAAGCTGGAGCAGTCAGAAGTCCGACATCAAGGCTTGGACATGCTGCATGAATGAATGAATGAATGAATGAGGAAGTCACAGGCGCCAGGTTCCAGAGGCAGAAGTGAACTTCAACTTAACTCCTCAGAGAGCCTTTTCATGTATGTTTCGTGTATGTTCCCTGAGGTTTCTTAGGCATGGAAGTGTCCACCTGCTGTGCTGATTTAAATGACGTCTTGGGGTACCCAAAGCTCCCAGGTCACGTCCATGGCCCCGCCCCCCCCAGGATTTTGTGGAAGTTGTTCTGTCTCCCAGCACTGTGTGTTGCCGTGGAAAAGCATGAGATCAGCTTCAGATTGCCCTGCTTTTCTGTGATTTGTTTTCCTGCTTCCACGTTCAAGGAAGTTTTTCTCCATCCTTGAAATTCAGTGGTTCACTTAGACTATGTCTCGGTGTCAAGCCCTTTAAATAAAATTTTCTTAGAAAACCATGTGTGTTTTTCAGTGTAAAGTTTTAGAGGTTTTTCTTCACTTCAGGGGAATTCTTCTGTTTCACGTCTTTGAATACCCTGTGGTTGTTGGGCTTAGTGATTCACGGAAGCCCCAAACCCTTGGACCGCACGGCCCGCGGCAGGTGTCTGTCAGCTCTGCGCCCATCGCCTACTGCGTCCGTGTTTATTTATTTTACCTCCAGCCTTCTCTCCATGTTAGTGATGGAGTCCCCAACCGCACCTGTTGGGAATTTATATTGTTATTTCTTTGTTATGTAATGATGTTATTTTTGTTTTTAATCTGTTTCCTTAGGTCAGCTTATATCCTAAATAGATTTCTTGTTTTTATCATGCTGTCTTTGAGCGTTTGTTTTACTGAATGCATGGTTTTCATTAAGTTTTCTCTACAGTAAAGCCACTGAGAGAAATTCTCTTCTGTTTCCGGAGACACATATTCTTCTGGGTTGGGCTCTTTGTCCTTTTATACCTCTTCTTTTCTCCCCACCTCCTTCCCTCCCCCCTCCTTCCTTCCCTCCCCTTCTCCCTCTCCCTCCCTCCCTCTCCTTCCCTCTCCTTCCTCCATCTTCCCTCTCTCCTCCACCTTCCCTCTCCTTCCTCCCTCCCTCTCTCTCCCTTCCTTCTCCCTTCACCTTCCCTCTCCCTCCACCTTCCCTCCCCCTCCCTCCCTCTCTCTTCCTTTCCTCTCCCTCCTCCCTCCCTCTCCCTTTCCCTCTACCTTCCTCCTTCCACCTTCCACTTGGTATACCTTTCTCCACTCCTTTATTTTTAATCTTTAATGTCTTTATATTAGAACTAGGTCTCTTATGGACAACACATAGTTGGGTCTTGTTTTTTACTCTGCCAGTCTCTGGCTTTTAACTGGCCTATTTAGACCACTAATGTTTAAAGTGATTATTCACATAGTTCGATTGCTACCTACTGTTTCAATTCATTGTGTTTATTATTTTTTGTCTTCTCTTTTTCTGTCTTGTCTGGTTTTAATTGAGCATTTTCTCTTTGATTTCATTTTCTCTCCTCTCTCAGTATATCAATTAGGCCACTTTTAATTTTTTTTTAGTGGTTGCCTTAGAGTTCACAGTATGCATTTACAACTAATCTAAGTCTACTACCAACTGGAACTATAGCACTTCATGGATAGTGAGAGTACCTTCTAATAGAGTATTCTCAATCTATTCTTTCTTCTGTCCCCTACAACACTGCTGTCATTCATTTTACTTATCCATAAACTATAATAACCCAATGCATTTTTGCTATTACTATTTTATTTTGTTTAATATTTCTTTATTTATTTATTTTAGAGAAAGCATGAGAGAAAGAGAGATAACACATACATGGGACAGGAGGGGCAGAAGGAGAGAATCTCAAGCAGACTCTGAGTGTGTTACCAGATGTGGGGCTCAATCCCATGGCCCTGAGATCACGACCTGAGCCGAAACCAAGTCAGACTCTTATTAAACTAAGCCACCCAGGTGCCCTGCTTTTACCATTTTAAACAAATAGTTTTCTATTAGATTATGGATAAGAAAAACATTTTATTTTACCTAAATGTATTCCCTCTCTTTCTTTCCTCACGTATACCTAAATTTTCCTTCTCTCTGAAGAACTTGTTAAATTATTTCTCAGAAGGCAGGTCTACTGGTGACAAATGTTGTTTGAGAAACTCCTCATCTGCCCTTCAAATTTGAAAGATAATCTCACTGGATACAGACTTCTAGGTTGGTGGGTTTTTTCTTTCAACACTTTAAATATTTCACTCAAATCTCTTCTTGCTTGAATAGGTTCTGAAGAAATCTGATGTTATTTTTATCCTTATTATTCTGTAGGTAAGATGATGTTTTCCCCTTCTGGCTTCTTTTAAGATATTCTACTTGTCTTCAGTTTTCTAAGGTTTGAATATGATATGGTCAGGTGCCGAATTTTTTACCTTGACCCTGCTTGGTGTTCTCTGAGCTTTTTGGTGTGTATCATTAATTTTGGAAAATCTCAACCACATTATTATGCACATATTTCTTCCATCCCTTTCTTTTTTCTTCTGCTGCTATTCCCTTTGACGTATGTTTCACTTTTTGTAATTGTCCCACAGTTCCTGGATATTTTATTTCTTCCTCCTCCTCCTTTGTTTCTTTTCACTCTTTTTTTCTCTTTGATCTTCAGTTTGAGAAGTACCTACTGTCATCTTTAAGCTCACTGATTCTTTCCTCAGCCATGCCCAGTCTATTGATGAGCCCATCAAAAGCATTCTCACTTTCTGTTACAGGGTTTTGATTTCCAGCATTTCTTTTTGGTCCTTTCTTAGAGTTGCCAACTCTTCGTTTACATCTGTTCTTGCACTTTTCCCTACTAGAACCCTTAGCATATTAATCATAATTATTTTTAATTCCTGGTCTGATAATTCTGAAATCTCTGCCATATCGGATTCTGGTTCTGTTGCCTGCTTTGTCTTCTCAGGCTGTGTTTTTTCTTGCCTTTTAGTATGCCTTGTAGCTTTTTGCTGAAAGCTGGACATGTTGTACAGAGTAACGGGAACTAGGTAAATAGACTTTAGTGTGAGGGTTGATGTCAATCTGGCTCCGAACTGGGCTGGGTTTCATCTTTATGGTAGCCACAGGTTTCAGAATCTTCAACTTCCTCTTGTGTCCTTGCTTTGCTCCCTTTGGGCTTCCCCAGAAATTCCTTCTTAAATTGAGTCAGTGTCTTGCAGGTCTCAGTTATAACCCCCTGTTATTATATTGGAGTCCTGTGGATGTGACAGCAAGGTGATGGGGAGAGGCTGTAATCTTATAATTATATCTTTCAGCAGGTCAGAGTCCCTGGGCTGTGACCTTCGGAAAAGTTTCTTTTTCTTTGATTTTTACTTTTCTCCCCTAAATGAGATAGAGGCTGGAGGAGTGGGGGGGGGAGGGGGAGACTCCTGCTGTGTAGATGCCCCTCCCTAGGTCAGATGAGGCTCTGGTATTTTCCCTTCAGTGCAGACCTTTGCTAAGGAGAATAGAAAGTTTGAGGCATGTTTTAAAATGGCTGATTTCCCTCCCCCTGCTGGAAGCACAGGTGGGGCTCCCAGAGGGAAAACTCACAAAAGTGTGGGGCCTTGTGGGAGTCTGTCATGTCAAGCCACTACACTCAGCCTCTGGCAACTGGTCAGTTGCTGTGGAAGTGTTCTTGCCAGCTACTGGCCCCCGCAGCTCCCAGTCCCCGTGAGCCGTGACTCTGTGGCTGCCCGTCTGCCTCTCAGGTTTCTGGGGCAGCCGTGTGCCCCGTGACCTCGATTCTCTGAAGGATCTAAGAAGAGATGTTCGTTTTCGGTATGTTCAGCTTTTTCCTTGTTGTGAGGATGAGAACGATGACTTCTAAGCTCTACATGTTGGAACGGAAACTGGAAGTCTCTGAATACATTTTTAAATCAAGTTGTAATGTATTTTATTGCCAGTTACTTAAAGCCTCTTGAAAAATTCAGATCAAAGGAACAAATTATTTCTTGCATAAGGCCTGTGTATAATTACCTCAATTACCCCCATAGCCTTCTTGCGTGTGGAGGCATGTGACCTTAGGTCAGCCTCAGAACCAGGCCAGCACTTCTCTCGGCTCAGGTTCCAAGTGCTATGCCATGATCGGGCCAGGACTATGGGGGAACCTCGTCCCAGGGGGCATTGTTCAGAGTCATGAACAGGGTCCCAACAAGGGTGAAGAAAATGAGACACCCTCGGCGCGAAATCTGGGGATGCCTGACTCTCTGGCATCGACCCTGGACCTGTACAGTCCCAAGAAGGACCTCTCTCTAAATTTTGCAGCCCGGGTGCCTTGCTTGATCACCCTGGTCCCAGCCTTGGCTATGAGCACAAGCTCTGAACCCAGACTGCCCGGGCTCATCCCTTTCTGCTGCCCACTGGCCAAGTGATGATGCAGGAGGAAATAACCTCTCACTTCCCTCCCTTGTAAAATGGAAATAAGGCTAAAGCTTCCTAGTGGGGTTATTGTGGGGACTAAGTGACTCATCAAGGGCAAAAACACTTAGATGAAACTTGGCTGCTATAGAGGGCATGTCTGTGTCCTCCTCCCCCCCCCCCAATTCCTATGCTGAAATCCTAACCCCCCATGTGATAGTATTTGGAGGTAAGGCCTTTGGGAGGTGTTCAGGTTATGAGGGTGGAGCCCTTGTGGATGGGAGTAGTGTTCTTATAAAAGAGGCCACTTTCACCATGTAAGGACACAGCGAAATGAATTTCTCACAGTCATGTGACCCCAAGCCAGTGAATGATGCTGCTGATCTCCAGGTTGCTCATCAGTGAAATGGGCAGATGGCCTGGAGGGATTCCCAGGGCTGCAGTGAGCATGGGGTGTCACATGGAAGGGCTTGAGCCCTCCATGCACCCATGATGGGCTGCCTTTCAGTGGGTGTTTACAGTTCAATACAAAATTTATAAGGCCCATTGCCCCCGATTCCTTCTGATTCATGGGTGAATTTTACATTGTCTATATAAAAGCGAAATTACTTCCATGCCCACCAAAACCAAAACTGCATTTCCTTTAGGGGAGAGAAAAGCAACTACTGGCTTGCAGATTCCCCAAGAGACATTTCCTAATTTTGCATCATGGCGACTCACTGACGAGGCTGTCTTGTTGAAAGCTAATCAGAGTCGACACTTTTGCCCCAAAGAAAATAAACTTCTCCTTAATGATGTGACAGAGAGACAGAGCCAGGAAATTTTATCCGAAAATCCAAAAGGGATGAGGAAACTGGCTTCTCCTTTATGCCAAGCATCTGTAATTTTGACAGTTCACTGATGAAAGAAAAAATGTATCAAACAAAACATATCTTCTTAACTAAAGAAGTCTGCCTGGTGAGGGAGGAGGTTTCAGGGGAAGAAAGTGGAATTTTCCTCTCTCGGGTTGAACATGAGCCGATGTGGGTTTCCTTCCCTGCCTCCTCTCTCACCGCCTCTGTCCCCCCACCCTCTTCCCCTTTCTCCTCGTCTCTCTCCACACTCCTCTTTCCCAACTCTCAGCCACGACTGCTCACCTTGAGGCCCCCCTGCCAGTTCCCACCCGTCCACTGCCTTCCCAGCCTTCCCCAGTTGCCCCCGTCCATGGATCCTCTCTGTCAGCCGGGAGCTGGCACACCTCGCTGTGACTCCCAGGTTGGGCTCATGCCTAAAAATGCCATGGAGACCCGTCACAGCCCTGGGGGGACCAGTCGTCTGCATCAGAGAATCTTCCCTCTGGGCTCCAAGCATCTCCTCCTCTGACACATCCCTCTTGCCCAAAAGATCCCAGGTTTTCCCGGCACTCTGGGGTAAGAACTGTGAATGGTTGGCATTAGCTTAATCCTGGCCATTAGCTTCCTTTCATTCAGCGCATGATGCACCCCCAGAGCAACTCCTGTAAAAGGGTCAGGAAGGAAGGCAGTGGCATCTCCACCCTACAGAAACCACATGCCTCCATCTGGTGCTTTATACTGATATTCTTCGGGGGGTAGATGAACCATCACTTCTAACCATCAGGAAGCCAGGGGATGTCCCAGGAAGACTTCAGGGCTCATAGGCATGGGAAGCTCCTCATAGCCAAGCTGTGTTCCCCGCTCTCAAGCTGCCCGGAGCCCTGTTCCTATTATTCTTCTGGGTCACTGAACCAAGTTCAACTCAAACTGGCTTAGGTAGAAAAGTTCAGAGATCTGGTAGCTTCAGGCACAGCTAGATCCAGGGGATCTGACAGTGCCACAAGCAGCGTCTCTCTCTCCGTCCTTTGACTACGCTTTTGTTCATGGAGCTTCCAGTCTCAGCAGGGGCTTCTCATGCCCTCAGCTTAGCAACCAGTAGAGAGAATACATCTCTTTCCCAAATTCTCTTCACAACGTCTGTGGCTGCCTCTCATTGGCTGGGCTGGGGTCACATGCCCATCACTGAACCAATCACCATAGTCAGGAAGTCCGGTGGGATGGAAAGCCCTGATTGGCTAGGCCTGGGTCATGTGTCTTCTCAGGGCCTCAGGGGTGAGATCAGCCCCACCCAAACCCGGTGGGTGGGGAGGGAGGGAGGGAGGAGGCGGACCGCCGGCGAGTGGGGCGCTCTTAGCAGAGACGGTGGGAGGGGGTGTTGGGCAGCACGCGGCACGCACACGCGTCAAAGTGTGCCAGGCTGGGTGTAGCCCCTGGGATTGTGCCCCGCAGCCGGAATCTCCTACACGCGTGAGTCCTTTGTATCTTCCGTGGGCCCGGAACCCGGTCTGGATTTGGAGCATAGACTTTGGGGCGGAACAGAACTGAATCCACATCCCAATCTGGCCATTTACCAGCAGCGTAGACGCTTGCACAACCTTCCTGACTAAGCCTTGGCAACGTCTGCCCCGGGCTGGCTTCGTAGGTCTACAACCTGGGCAGGTGCCCAGGGCACCGTGTTTCAAAGGGCCCCTGCCTGGTTTAACGCGCTGTTGTTGCCATCCTGAAGTTCTTAACAATCTCGGAATAGAGGGCCCCATATTTGCATGTTGCACCCGGCCTCATAAATGCTGTCGCTGAGCCAGACTTGTCCACTGAAGGTTTGGGGTACCGTGCGCCCAGTCCATCCCTGTCCAGAGCCAGGAAATGCAGCAGGTGGGGGGGGTCCCTGAGACACCTCAGCCCTCCCTCTGGCTTGCCCTTTCTACACCATCCGCTCTCCCTCTTGTTGGGTACAACTCCCCCGTTCTTTACTGCAGCCTTAGACCAGCCCACCTCCGACTCCTGAGGATGCCGTTCTGACCTGACCGTCCATCTAACAGCTCCTGCCCCCACTGCCACCCTCTTCCTGCCTGCCCTGGGGCTTGCTGCCCACTGGGCACACACATGGGTACCAGCCGGACTGGAGGCAGTGATGCCTATGGCGACTTTTGACCCATGGGGTACAGGGGCAGATGGGTAAGTGCCACCCCTGCCACCCCGGCTGGGCAGCTCCGAGGGGGCCCTGAGAGTGCCCACACGGCCAGGCCTCCTGGGTGCCTCTCCCACCCTGTGCCCGCCTCGCTCCCCACCCTGCACTCCGGCTCCTGGGGACGCTGCCTCGCCGAGCCCTCGCTCAGCTGCTGGGGGCAGCGCTTCCCCTCACCTTGGCCGCCACTGACCCCTTGACAGCAGTGCTGAATGACGTCAGTGTGGTGGCCTTGGGCGTGCCATGGGGTCTGCTGACCCCGGCCCCCGACCCCTCTGCGCCCCCCCACGCCGAGCTGGCCTGAAAGCAGCTGCCTCACAAACAGGGCTGTGGGCTCAGAGAGCTCCCGGAATGCCAGGTCCCACCCTGATGGGTACAGAGCAGGACTCGGCCTGACCCCAAAGCCTACATATGCCCCTCACCTCAGCAATCCCTTCTGATAGAAGCTTATGGGAGCCCTGAGACAGGAGCTGATTGGGGGTGCCAGGTGGGGCTTGGAGGAGGCCCGCTCGGGACACCCCACACCCAGGGGTGTCCGGGAAGCCCAGGGTTCTTTGGGATTTGTGATTGCTCAGTCCTGCCAGCATCTTGGGTGGATCCATTGAGAACCCCGCTTGGATGGCCTCAGGGTATACCAGTCTTAGGGCTCTTGCTGGGGGCACTTTAGCCTCTGGGCTCCTTGAAAGTCTGGGGCTGAAGTAAGTCCACACCAACCAAACCGTCTATACATGGGGCTGGGGTCCCAGACGAGGACATGAGGCTCAGGGCAATGAGGGGCCTCTGAGACCACCTGGGCAGCCAGCGTCAGAGTCAGAAGCCTGGCAGCCCCTTCCCCTCCCCCCCCACCAGCCTGGGGATGTCCCCACTCGATGCAGAGCCCCCAGCTTCTGAATAGCAGAGCAAGGAGTAGGAATGGAGGCTTCAATCTGGGGGTCCAGCTACCTCCAAACTGGGGCCACTGGCTGGAACCGCCCTTCCCAGAGGCAGTGGTGGGGAATAAATGAGAGGATGTCGGGAAACACTCGGCCAATGCTGACACGTCATACACTCTCAGTCAACAGGAACAGGGCTGATGACCACTCTTCTTCCCAATTTATTACCCTAGTGATTTGGGTCCTTAGGGTCTGCCTTTCCTAGGCTCCCCGAACCCATGAAGGAGATGGCACTTTCTCCTCCCGGGGCCCAGTTGGCAAACATCTCTGGGGCCCCCTGGCTGCCCTTTCCTGGGACCCAGACCCTGGATCCTGCTGCCCCAGACAAAGCCAGCTTACAGATGTCTGCACCACCTGCCGAATGAATCAGTACTTTTGCTTAATTTCTTTGCTCCAGGGTCCTGCCAAATAAGGTGCAGCATCTGAGGGCAGTGGGCTGTGGCCCAGGGGGGTGGGGATCGGTCCCCCACAGAGAAGCTGGCCGGGTCACCCTCCCAAACACTCATGGCTGGGCGTTGGCAATTTTCATTCTCAAGGCCTTGACGCAGGGCCTTTGAGCCCACAGGGTGCAGCTTGGCTGAGAAGCAGCTTCTTTCCCTGGGTCTGTACAGGGTCCCCATCCCCGCCCCGGCCACCACCCCTTTCTACGCCCCCCTCCCCACTGCCCCTTGTGGGCTTCGGCTGGAGCTTCAGGTGAGCACAAACATTCATGAGACAGGTCCCCTGATGCAGACTGGCGTCTCCTTCACTGTTTGTTTTGGTTTGGGTTGGGTTTAGGAATTTTACAAAATGATTGTGTAGGATCCTGCTGTGTTTATACCCCAAATGAAACCTGAGACAGTACTCCTCTTTCCCACAAATATTTCTGAATATTTCCAAAGTCTGTTCCAGACTCCCTGGGGTGTGCGGGTACAGACCTGTGTGGTTACAGGCCTCCAGGGAACCTATCGACCTCTGGGGGCTTCAGTTTGCACATGCTGTGACATGGAACTGGGGGGTATCTTCTCTGTGGGGCTGCTGGGAAACATGATGGATTCGTGCTGAGGACGCTCCTTGGACAAACCTGGCTGTAACTTCTCAAGGGGTTTGCGGGAAGGCAGGTGGAGGGAGAAATCCCACATCTGGCTGAGTTGCTTCCACTCAAGAATGGACCCCATGGAGACACAGCCTGCCCAGGGTCTGGATGCTCGCTGACGCTGCTAAGGGCTGGTCCCGTGGCTGGGGAAGTGCTTCTGGTCTAGGGTGACGCACTTGTCCCAGTTTTCATTTTTTGCACTGAAAGTCCCACGACTTGGAAGACATTTGCATCCCAGGCAAACCAGGACAGTTGGCCACAGGGCCTGGGCTCCATCATCCGTAGACAGGAGGTAAGAACAGGGTCGTTAGGTGACCGCATGAGATCACACGAGTGAAATGCATTATGTGCAGACTGAACTCAACCCACGTAGCCAGCACGGTCCTTTAGCAATGTGAGAGAAGGAACCGACGTGTTGGCCGCCCGTGGCAAGTGGAAGGAGGCCTCATCCATGACTTCATGCCTCCTCTCCTGCCCTGGTGGCCCTGCGGGGGCCGACCACCTCGTCCTCCCAGGGCTGTCCCAGCAGCTAGCATCAGCCGTGTGCCCGCTGCATGTCAAGCACAGAGCTAAACGCTCACCATGGAGTGTCTTCCACTCCGCAGTGTTGTTCCCAGTTCAGAGATGAGAAACCAGTGGCCCACAGAGCTGAAGCCACTTGCCCACAGCAAGTCAACTTCTAAGCCCACCTTTCCCAAGGAGGGAAGAAACCTCCAGGACCAAGGTTGGGAATGAAACCCTGGAGGGTGGTCACTCTCATGGGCCCTGGAGTCATGTTGGCCCCCACAGGAAGCTCTGGTAGGTCCAGGCCATGGGTGTTGGGTTCCCTTTCTCCCACTTAGGTCTGGAGCAGACAGCAGCGTTCGTGACCCGTGGGCAGGGCGGGGCTCGGGGTTTGCTCCGTGTACCTGCCTCTGCTTTTCCCCTCTGTGCCCATATGGCCCGTGTGTTGCCCTGGCGCAGAGTCGGAAACGTGGCTCCTCATACTGATGCGCTGACTTTGCCCGCTTTGGTGTCTGCGGTGCCTGGGGGTGCCTGGCTGGGGGTGCCTGGGGGTGCCTGGCTGGGCTCCTGGGGCTGCCTGGCTGGGCTCCTGGGGCTGTCACTTCTGAGCCGGTCTGTCCCCTCCCCCAGCTCCAGCCCAGTCGGAGGGATGGGCGCTGGGTGGGCCCAGAGGAGCAAAAGGAACTTTCTTAAGCTTCCCAGAAATAGTCCCAACTGTCTTTTACTCAATTCGCCAACTCATGTCCTCTCAAGTCGACTCAGATTAAGTCAATGTAAGTAAACCCAGACCGAGTCAGACCGAGGGAACCCAACTCAGTGAAGGCCAGTCCGCCGACCACACCCTGTCCATCCTGGTCAGGTGTTTCCGGGGGGTGCGCTGGGGCTGGCCTGGGGAGGGCTCTGTCCGGTTACCCAGGGAAAGCGTTCCGAGGCTCCAGGATCGCCCCCAAATGCTAAAGCCGTCAGGGGGCATCTTAGGGAAGAGAGGCCGGGAGCCCAGCCGCTGCGCTTACGGAGTTCGGTTGCGATCTTTGCTCGGAAGTTCACCGACCTCGTAACCAGAGCAAAGTTAAAGTTTATTACGCAGGTGAGACTGACTTACTCTCCTCTCCTGTAAAATGGGAATACTAATGGCACTGTGAGAGTCCAGTAAGGATGGGATGAGATGGGGCACGTAAAAGGTTTAGAGGCCTGGCTGGCCTGGAGGGAGCACCCGGCACGCAGGCGCTCTATTCCCATTATCTCCAACTTTTTAAGGGCAACCCTGTGCCAGGCAAGGTGACCTGAGAGACAGGGAGAAACGTCCTGTCTCCTTGGGTCTGGAGCCAGCCCTCTCTGGAGAACGCACCTTGAGTCAGACCACGTCGGGGGAACTTGACTGCTGACCGCAGCTCTCCGAGGGTGGGAGGCACTCACGGCTCAGGTCTTGTGAGGCGGCAGATCACCCGACACTGCGTGAGTCCCTCCACCCCGACGTGCTCAGAGTAACACCAGCAGAATAACTAGGAGCCTTGGAAGGCAGCTTGAGCCCCTCACAAGCAAGAATTTCCAAAGACAGCGTCTTCAAGATGCAAGGGCTGCCTCGGGTTCCTAGAAGTTTGAGCGTGTAAGCAGATCCAAGCACCAAAGGACTGGTGGCCCAGAACCCTCTGTCCAACCCATGCTGCACGGCGGTCGGGCCTCCAGAGCCCTGACCGATGGGCTCCCTGACCCTGAGAAGCTGCCTTCCCAGGGACACCTCACAGGCTGGTGGGAGGGCCACGTTTGGAGTGAAGACAGATGTGGCCTGAGTCTCTGTTCTGTCCCTTTTTGGGCTCATGCATTCATTTCCTGAGGCTGTCCTAACAAGTGACCCTAAACTGGGGAGCCTAAAACCACAGAAATATATTTGTTCGCAGTTCTGGAGGCCAGAAGGCCCAGGTCAAGGTGTCAGCAGGGCCACACCCCTCCTTGAGGCTGTAGGGGAGAGGGCACCCTTGCGTCTTATAGTTGCTGGTGGTCCCCAGCTTCCCTGGCCTGTGGCTGCTCACTCCAGTCTCCCCACCTCTTTCTATGGTCTCTCCCTTTCCCTGTG
>NW_023270490.1:7697499-7967981 GCF_011800145.1 Mirounga leonina
TCCTCTTCTGTCTCTTATAAGGACACTTGTTGGACTTAGGGCCCACTTAGGGCCCACTCAGGTAATCCAGGAAGATCTCATCTCGAGATCCTAAGCTTACTGACATCCTCGAACACCTCACTTTTCCACAGAAGACCACATGGGCAGATTCCAGGGGCTAGGACAAGGACACACTGTCCAGGGGGCCGTCATTCCACCTGCTACAGTCAGTCTGAGACTTACAGGCAATGGAGGACTGAAGCCAGAGCCTTAGTTCCAATCCTGACTGCAGTGCTCCACTGTGTGACTTGAGGACGTCATTATGTCTCTCTGCCTTACTTTTGTCAGCTACGGAAGGGAGATGCTAATAGAACGTATTTGGAGGGGCTGTTCTGATAATGGCGTGACTTCAGACATGTCCACGGCTTACTATGGTCCTGGCCATCACGTCAAACAGCCACTATACGGAGGCCAACATTGTCATTTATAAATAAGGCTGATACTTTTTTCCTGCTGAGCCTCGGGCTCCCCCTAATTCCCTCCCCCCTCCTGCCTCCAGGAGCCCCTTTCTGCGAAGCTGCCATAGCGCCCCCCTGCGCATCTTCCCAGGACACCTGCTTGCTTCCCGGTGCCTGGGCCCATTTCTTCCCTCAGCCTCTGGGGTGGGGGGAGCCTTCTGTCAATTAAAACTATTGTCTCCCCCCCTCCCCAGTTCCCAACTGCCTTTGGGGCAGAACATTAAGATGCAATTTCTGCAAAGCCACTTTATAAAATGAGAGCAGTTGAATGCTCTCGGGTGTAGGAGTAATTATAATTCCCAAGTTTCTCTGAACATTTTTCTAACTGGATCTTTTTGTGTCGCTGTCTCAGAATAGACACGCTTGTGGGCTTTCCTGGGCTCAAAATAGTCGTGAGATAGGGGTTGAAATCGACATCTGAGTTTGAATTATAACAACTCGGGTACAACTTTTGATTGGATGAACTTCACCAGCCAAATGTGGCTCCTTCTGCAAATCCAGCTTCCTTTTATGGAAGAACAAACTCCCTGCTTGAGGACTGGGCCTCGAGGCGGGCCTTCCTCGGCGTGGCGGCCCGGGCCTCGAGGGGCGCGTCCGCCACGGGCCATCTTCTCTGGTCCAGGCCTCGGATGGAGACGGGGTACCTGTCGCCAGGCTTCGGAGGCTGACGTGTGGGCAGGCCTGTCTCGGCCAGAATCCGGGCCTTCTCGTAATCCGGCCTCGGGCTTTGGTCCCTGTTGGTGGAGTCCAGAGCCTACGGGCCTCTTCGCTGAGGCCAGATGGTTGGAGTCAGAATCTTGCCTCCTCCACTTATGGCCGTCGTGACTTCGGGTGACTTAACTCATGTGCCTCAGTTTCCTCTTTTGTCATGCGGGAGAACCACGGGCACATCTCCCTGGGTGGTTGTAAAGATTGAGTGAGCGGATCCATTTAAGGGTCTTGGAGCTCTGACTGGCAGAGGTGAGTGTTGCTTATTTTGATTGCTTGGCACACAGCAGGTGCACAATAAATGTCTGAGGACCCAAGTCAGAAGTCATGGGTCCTCCTACTTCACAACTCCATGTATGTCTCAAGACCCATGGGGTCTCTAACGGGGTGGGGTCTGCGGGGACCCCAGTGGCGGCCACAGGTGACTCAGGAAGGGCCGTGGGGCAGAGATGGTATTGGGGCCCCCCCAGGCCCTGATGTGCGAGGGAAAGAGGAGCTTTCATTCTGGACTCTGGAATCCCTTCTTCAAAAATGCATTTGAAAAGCTGTTCCCCCTGCCCGGGACGCTGTGTTTAAGGGACCGAGTTTATTCTCCAATGCAGCAGCTTGACTGTGGACACCTGTCACCTTCAGGAACCTGTGTTTCTGGCAGGGTCTGGGTTAGCCTTCACCATGTAATGGAAAGATAATGCACTTAACTTCATTTTCTTAAACAGTATTTTATTGATTGAACCCAAACCGTCTCATCCATGGATCCCCTCCCGCACTCCCTGAGCCTGTGCAGAAAAGGAGGGATGGAGGGAGGGGGGGAGGCAGGGAGGCCTGTCTGGCTTGATTAACCCCTTTGAAATGTGGCCGGAAGGTAATCACGCCGGGGCCCTTGGAGGGCAGGTACCCATCCCCTTGTGCCTCTTCCTGGTGCTCGACACCAACCAAAGGAGAAAGCAGTCATACCTCCTACCCCGAGAGCTCTTCAGCCACGGAGCCTTTTCTCACAAAGGAGACGCAAGAAAGGGGGAGAGATAAAGAAGCCAAGCGGGGCAGCTGTGCTGGAGGCCGCGTTATCCCCACCGGGCACGGCTTGTCCGATGCCCACGCCGCCTGCAGCACAGGAGACCCTGTGCCTTTGATGACAGCCTCGCTCTGTGTCGTGTGACCGAGCTGGCGGCACGGGGCGAGTTGCTGTCTGAATACTTCCCATTATTATTGCATTGCTCGCCCCTGAGTGAAGGCAAAGCAGGAATAACTATGGAATTAAAAAAAAAAAAAAGTGATCACAGTCCCTCCTCGCTGCTAGGACAATTACTGTTTTAAAGTCACAGTGTGTCCCCCTTCGTGGCCCTGTCATTCTGTCTCATGCCTATAACAGCATCCATCTGCAGGGCCACCTCTGTGTCCCGTTTCTCTGAGCACCTGGCATAATTGAATCAGTACGTGACCAGCAAACCACAGGCAAGAAGAGGCAGCAAAGGCGGGAGACACTCTGTGACCCCAGGCTACAGGTGCTCTAAGCTGAATGCGATGACACAGTTGTATTTAACCAAGAGGACGCGCCACTGAAGATCGCTTCTTCCTCTAAAACCATTGCCTTAGTCCAGGTGAATTTACATGTAATTAAAAGGGCACATTTTAACCCTGTAGTTCCCTGACTTTTGACAAATGCGTTCACCTGCATGACCACCACCCAATCGAGATCTAGAACACGTCCAGCACTGCGGGAAGTTCTGAGCATCGTTTTAACAACAGAAGCTATTTTATAAATTGCACACCACAAACACACAGAACTCTTCTTGTTTTCTTGTGAATTGCAGGTAGTTGTTCAGCTAAGAACTTCTGATTTATCACAGCTTGAAACAAGACTATTTTCCACAAAAGGCGGTGGTTCTCCATCACCCCAGTTACCGTCCAGGGGGAAGTGTTCCTTTCTCAGGGAAGAGAGGGGGCATTTTCATGGTGTGGCCAAGTGGGAAGATGGTTGGCACACTGATCTATTGAATTCTTGTCTTGGAGAATGTCACGGTGTCTCCTTCCCCGAGGAGGACCTTCTGGCCCTTGTAGACCCCAGCCCTGGGAGGCAGATGTAGCTGCAGCATCCTGAGCCCAGAGCACCTGCAGTCTAATCTGGCACCTTCCATGAGTCCCCATCCACCGTTCTGAGGCCTCCTCTCTAATTTTAGATGGCTGTTAACACTTGGGTTACTCCAGCCAACAAGGAACGGCGGCTAAGCCCAAAGCAGGTTTGGCTAAAGGGCATAGGATGGGACTAGCGCACCAGCAAGTACAGTAGAAAGATGATTCCCTTCCTTGTCCTCACTCCCCAAATCCAACATCTGCTTCCTCATGAAATGCCATTCCCAGGCCAGCCACTGAGAGGGGGGATGGGATAAGCACAAGAGAGAGGAGGAAGAAGATGCCATGAGGGGCTGGGAGCAGTGTTCCTCATGTCAGGAATGCTGTGCCAGGAAGACAAGACTCAAAGAAGTCAGGGAGGTGTGACACCTTACATTTGAGTGTCCTTGGAGCTCTCAGGCCACTGGCTGGGCTCTCTCTTGCCTTTGAGGCTCTGTGCCTGGAGCTCGGTCTCCCTGGAAAACTCCTACAAGTCCCTCAAGAACCCAGCCTGAATGTCACCTCCTCTGGGAGACTCCTTCTTTCAATTCTCCCAGTCAGTGCTTCTGACTTCCCTGTCCTGTGCTTCTCCAAATTCCTTCCCTTTATGTGCTTTTTTTTTTTTTTAATGGAGTCAATTTCTTTAAATTTACTTTTGGGATCTCAGGGGCAGAGATCTGAATAAAATCTGTCTTCTGGGCTTCAAACTCTCAGCTTTCCCTGCTCCCTGAAAAGCCCCGCCTTTCTTCATTTACTCTCTTCCCTGCTCCCTGCCTGCCTCGCTCACCACCGCTGTTCCCACTGCTCTTCCTCCTGCAACGGCCCACACTTTGCGCTGGATGTGTGTCCTTGAATTTTATGTGTCTCCCCCATGAGAAAAAAACCTGAGGACACAGAATGGCACTGGGTCCTTTCCACTTCCTTCCCTCCTTGCACCCCCCACCCCCCAGCTTTGTTTTCGTTGCCAAAATTCCTGCTGCCATTTTGGGGCCCCAGGGAGTGGGAAGCTTTGAGGCAAGAAGATGGGGCTGTGGGTCCAGATGTTTCTCATCTCCCACATCTGCGTCTTTCTCTGCACATTAACAATTGTAAGAGTTTACTGTTATAAAGTCCTGAGAAGACCAGCCAACCACCGTTGCCAGCCCTGTGTCTCTTCCATCACAGGTCAGCTACGAAGTCTCTGGCTTCATTACCCTCGGGTGAGCCAAGAAGGGGGACTGGAGGGATTATTATTTTAATAATCAAGATACAGATTTCAAATCAAAGCGATTATCCTAGCCGGGCTTAACCAAGGTCTCTCACGAATACTTGGTCAACATGTGACCTCAAGAAGAAGTTCTGTCTTAAATTATTTTTATGGATCGTTCCAATTTTCAATGAATATTTAGTGTGCAGTTCACAAAAAATCTCACTCTTTGGGGGTGGGGGGAAGAAAACTGGCTTTCATTTTACAGTTTTTGTCTCGGTCAGCATTTCTAACAGCGAGAATGACAAGCTTTGCTTGGGAAAGACCAGTGCCGTCAGCTGTGTTTTATTATCGAATATTTCTGGGGGTGAGCTTGGCTGCCGCTCTGTTTATATTACTTGTAAGATTTCATGCAAGACTCTGCGAGGTCGTGGGCTTCATCCGAAGTGTCTGATGTGCTGGGTAATTCATTCCATCCCCTTCATTCCTGGTCCCTTTCCTTTTATTTTTCTCCAAGGGCACGCTGAGCACTGTCAGAAAATGGAAGCTGGTGGAGGGGGTGCTGCAGACCCCCAGGTCCCCACACACCTCCAGGTCGCCCTCTCGGTCTGTGAGGGTGCAAGGTGACTGTCTTGCTCTGGGGACCCAGGAATGCCACTTCACTAAGAGGCTTGTCCCCAAGGTCAAGCAAATAAGCTTCAGTTCCTTCTTGACACCGACCTTTTGGCAAGCACCTCCCCACACTCAGCCCATCAGATCCTGCTGCTGACTTTCGGGGGGTCATTTTGTCTCCAAAACTCTCAGTTTTACCTAAAGCTGGTAAACCTGTCTTGGAGCGTTGAACCTGGCTTTGGAGGTATGAATGGGGTCTCGGCATCTTGCATTGTCTCTTTCCCTTTATTCTTGGTGAGAATGAAACAAACCCCATAAGAGAAGTCACCAGACTACCTGGGCTCCCCCCTAACACCCACCCCAGGCCATTTGTCTATTCATTTGCTTTGTCTATAGACATTGCCGTCAGCTTCTGGGTGGGTATAGAATTAGAGTCCAAATATCAGCAGCCATCGCCTTGCACCCTCAAAAAGATTGCCTCCAAACCCCCTTGCACACTCAGTGGGAGTCCAAAACTCTCTGCTCGGCGTCCGCAAATGTGGGGAGGGGTAGGCGATTCGTCGAGGTCGCCTCTGGTCTGTCCCCATAATGATCTTGGGTTATGGGTCCTCCAGGCCTCGGCGGCCTCTACTCTTTATGGTGCTGGGTCCTACAAGAGCTTTGGGCTTTCCTGGGCTTCCACTGAGAACTGTTACTCCCACAAGATGCACACACCCTTGGAAGATTTTCCTGGGGGTTGGAGACATGGAGAGGATTCTAGCAGCCCTGTGTCTCCTTTCCTCCCTCGCCCTTGGGGGCAACCCTGCGCCCTGTCCTACCAGCTGACCTCAGAGACAGGCCCACGGGTGGCTTCCACGTGGAGGGTCTGACTCTCATTTCCACCAGGAAACAGAAGGTGGTCACGAAATCAGTGCAGCGGGGAAGGGCCCAAGGTCTTGGGGCTCCTCTGCCCTGAAGGGTCACCTGAGCCAGCTTTCTTCCTGAAGGTGGAGCTCCCGGCGTCCCCCCACTTCTGAGAAGTAGGTTGGAAAAGGCAACCGGGGCCCATGCCTGTGCCCACTGGGGGCATCTGTGAGATGGATCTGGAGACCAGGCAGCTCCCTGGCCTCTCTTGAGCCTTCCCTCATGCTGCCCTCTCAACCTTCATCTTCCCAAACCCAAGGGAAGTCACCTGCCTCCTGACGATCTGTGCTCAACACCGAATCCCAGGGCAGGAGCTGGGGCCAAGGGGTGTCTAATCTCTGGAGATCTCTAAGCTCCTTTGTTCAGGTGTTTTCTCAGCTAGCAAGTGGGAACAGTGAGAGTGCTGTGCTTGGGGGGAGAGTCCCAGGGGACGTACCGTCACCGTGACTCCTGCTTTACGAGTGCAGGTAATCAGGCGGCCTGCTGGAGACCAGTGCAGCGTGGCCCCCCCTGCCCCCCACCAGCGGGACACAGAACTATCCACCCAGCAGCAAGCACTGGGCACCTCCTGTACTAAGTGCTCTGCACACTCTGACTTCCTCAGTCCCCACAAATGGAGGAGATGGTATTAGCATCCCTGTTGTACAAAGGGGAAACTGAGGCCCGGGTTGTTTACGTAACTTGCCCACGGCGGTGTGGTTAGCCAGCGGCAGAACCAGAACCAGAACCAGGCACGCAGCTCGGTGGGCCCGGCAGGGTAGACCCGGCTCCTGCCTGCACCACTCCTCCCAATCCCCACAAAAGACCTCACGGTCCACCAAAACTCTCTTGATCACAAAGGACATTCAACCGAGATTAACAGCTCGAATCGCCCGGGGGCCCCTTTCGTTCCAGATGCTTTTTGCGAATTCCAGATGGTTGTTTTGTTGGTGGTAAACTAGCGTCTTCGTGCTCTTGGCTTTAGTTAGTGAGAGCAGGGTTTCTTTCCAGCCCATGTGGAGTGACTCCTCCCCGAATCCAGGTCACAGAGGCAGGGGGTGGGGTAGGGGGGTGGCCAGATGTCCCGCAGCACTCAGGACTGTCCTACAGGTGTGAGACGGTGGGTGCTGGGGCCTTCAGCATGGCCACCTGCTGGGGAGACGTAGGGCCCTGGTCCTCAGCCTGGCCAAAGAGCCTACAGTCCCGAGAAATTACAGCCCCTGGGATTTACACACTTATTTTTTTTTTTTTAAAGATTTATTTATTTATTTGAGAGAGCGAGAATGAGAGAGAGTACATGAGAGGGGGGAGGGTCAGAGAGAGAAGCAGACTCCCTGCCGAGCAGGGAGCCCGATGCGGGACTCGATCCCGGGACTCCAGGATCATGACCTGAGCCGAAGGCAGTTGCTTAACCAACTGAGCCACCCAGACGCCCTGGGATTTACACACTTAAAGGAACGGCTACCCTAGCCCTCATTTTCTGCCCAGGACCGTGGTGGGTGTGAGTGAGTAGGATTAGTTCTTACTTTCTTGTCCTTTCTCTTTTCCTCTTTCAGGCTGGTTATGGGGCTCATTTGAAATACATTTGAGCTCGTCCGTTCGTTCCCTTTCACTCTTAGATCCTCTCCCCCCACTCCATTCTTAATGATTTAATTTTGTGTTTTTGGACATGTTTTTATGTTTTGGGCATCACCATGTTCCCAAATGTCACAACTGGACTGAAAGTGAAGAGCCTCCCTCCTGAGTCCCTCCCCTTCCCCGACTCCATGCTCTTGGGGATCAAGTTAATAGTTTTCTGGTTATCTTTTCTGTGCGTCTCTTTCTCTGTATGTTTTCTTATTTCCTCTTTCCTTACACAGAAGGCAGGACACGCACTACCTGCACCCTTCCGCACTCTGATGTTTAGAGAGAGCACCATCTCCTGGAAATCACCCCGTATTCATTCGCAGAGGTCCTTCTCATACTTTTCCACAGCTGCGTCATGCGCCACGGGGTGGAGGGGCCTTGGTTTCTGCAACTCTGGTTCTGCGTGTGGGCTCTGGGGATGCTTGCGGTATTCTGCAATGGCGACAACCGAGTGAGAACAACCTAGTGTCGGTGCTTTTCCGTACAACGGGAGGCACGTCTTTAGCGTAAGTTCTGGAAGCGAGGTGGCTGGTTTGGGGGTAGGTGCATATATGATTTTGTGTGATTTCACCTTGTTTTCCTCCATAAGCACTGATCCTATCATGCAGCACTCCCACCTGCAAGGCAAGTGAGGGTCTTTCCCAAGCTTGCCAATGGAGGTGGGGCTGAGCTCTTTACCTTGGCCATTCCGGTGGGTGAGAAACGGCACCTCCATGGAGCTGACATTGGCGTTCCCTTATTAGGCCTGTTTCATAATTAAAGGGCCATTTTAATTGAAAATAGAGCTACCATATGATCCAGCAATTGCACTACTGGGTATTTACCCCAAAGATAAAATGTAGGGATCTGAAGGGGTACGTGCACCCCAATGTTTATAGCAGCAATGTCCACAATAGCCAAACTGTGGAAAGAGCCAAGACGTCCATCGACAGATGAATGGATAAAGAAGATGTGGTATATATACACAATGGAATATTATGCAGCCATCAAAAGGAATGAGATCTTGCCATTTGCAACGACGTGGATAGAACTGGAGGGTGTTATGCTGAGCGAAATAAGTCAATCAGAGAAAGACATGTATCATATGACCTCAGTGATGAGGAATTCTTAATCTCAGGAAACAAACTGAGGGTTGCTGGAGTGGGGGGTGGGGGGGAGGGATGGGGTGACTGGGTGATGGACACTGGGGAGGGTATGTGCTCTGGTAAGCGCTGTGAATTGTGCAAGACTGTTGAATCTCAGATCTGTACCTCTGAGACAAATAATGCAATATATGTTAAGGAGAAAAAAAGAAGAAGGTAGCGGGAGGGGAAGAATGAAGGGGGGAAATCGGAGGGGTAGACGAACCATGAGAGACGATGGACTCTGAAAAACAAACTGAGGGTTCTAGAGGGGAGCGGGGTGGGAGGATGGGTTAGCCTGGTGATGGGTATTGAGGAGGGCACGTTCTGCATGGAGCACTGGGTGTTATGCACAAACAATGAATCATGGAACACTACATCTAAAACTAATGATGTAATGTATGGTGATTAACATAACAATAAAAAATTTTTTAAGAAAAGGGCCATTTTATATCCCTCTTTGTGATTTGTGTGTTTATGTCTTTTGGTCATTTTCCTATAGTATTGTTGGTTTGTTTTCCTTGTTTTTTTTTTTTATGTCCTATGTATTTTATCTTATTTATATTTTAATGATTTTATTTATTTATTTGGCAGAGAGAGAGAGAGAGCACAAGCAGGGGGAGTGGCAGGGAGAGGGAGAAGCAGGCTCTCCACTGAGCAGGGAGCCCAACACAGGGCCCAGCCCCAGGACCCTGAGATCATGACCTGAGCTGAAGGCAGACGCTTAACCAACTGAGCCACCCAGGCATCCCTGTTCTATGTATTTTAAACAATATTAATCCTTTGTCTCTGATATATATTGCAGAGAATTTCTCGCAGTTTTACCCTTTGTCCTTTGACTTTGCATGTGGTGCTTTCTGCCATGAGACAGTTTTTAATTAAATTAATAAAAAACGTTGTAAAATTTGTATCAAACTATCAGTCCTGATTTTTCATCAAAAGTCTTTCCCTTTACCCAGCTTAAAGAAATTCACCCATGGTAGAGGGAATTCCTTCTAACCCTGTCTCTGATCCATGCAGAGTTACTCTTGTGTTCGGGATGAGGAATGGATTAATTCTATCTTCTTTCCAACTGGCTATCTAGTTGTCTCAACACATTTATTACTCAGATTGCCTTCGCATTGGGCTCATTTTTAATTCTTTCATGAATAACCTTGGGGGTGGCAGAAGGAGGGGGCGGTGGGGGTAGGGCTTTGATGATATTTCCAAGTGAAGAATGGGCAGCCTTCGCAGGCTGAGAGCCTCTTCCTTCTACCTCCCTGGAGGCTGGAGGATGCTGAAGGCCCTGCTCCCAGGGTAGTGTGGGGAACCGGCTTCCTGGTCCACCAGCAAGATGGCAGGCATCAGCATTCCTGGGGACCAGGGTCCCCTGACCCAGGAAGTGCAGCTCCAGCCTATTCCTGCAGACAGGGGTAGAGGGGGGAGCACAGGCAGACCGTGAGAACCTCTGGAATTTCTGAACAGAAAGTTGTGAGTTTGGCTAGAGCCATCGGAACAGAGTTTCCTTTGTTTGCACCGAACAGATCAATATTTGAAGTTGAGTGCTCTTACCTGCTTGAACTCAAAGTCAGCAAAGGCCGAATTTTGTAGTTAAAGAAACTCAGCAAGTTCCGGGGGCCATGAGCCCCAGGGTCCCCCAGTACTGGAGGCCAGCCTGCGATGCTTTCTCTTCTGTATCACATTTTCTTGGTTGGAAGATTCAAGAACAGGGGGTTTCTGAGTCAGGATGTGGCAGGGCAGGCACAGGGTAGTCGCTGAGTTCATGGACAGCAGAGCTAAGCTCGGGTGTGGCTTCTCCCCCCAGCTCTCCCCTGACTTGGGTCTGATGTCCCGGGCTCGAGTGCCGTGGACCAGAGGGGGCTTTCGTGCTGGCAGGGTTTGTGGCCGGGGAACAGGGCTCTGTGATCAAGGCCACCCACTGCCAGGCTCCCGGCTCAAGGTGAGCAGATGCAGCCCTGACTCAAGGGTCCGGGGAGACCACCCTCATCCAGCAGAGAGGAGCTGGTGGTCAATGTCCACCCACTTTGTTCCTGTGTGGTGGGCTCTGAGCACATCCGCATCCCCGGGGACCCCAGGTGCCCGAGCCAGGCGCCCCACAGCAGACCCCGCTGGGGGACTAACCTTGGCTTTCTTTCCTCTCTTTTCTTTTACCTCAGTGTCCCCATTCATTCCCCTCTGCTGGTGGGATCATGTTTACAAGACTGTCTGGACCCAAGCCTTGCCTCAAGCTCTGCAAAGTAAGACCTATCTTCTTCCATCAGGCCCTGGGGCGGGATCACTCCCTGCTGCAAGGCTACCCTGGACCTTGCAGGGTCCCGGCCTCAATCCCCTAGATGCCACAGCAGCCCCAGCCCCCCATCTGTGAAGACTGAAAATGTCTCCAGACATTGCCCGAGGCCCCCAGCGGCCAAACCACTGTGACTGAGAACCGCTGTCTTAGAACAACAGCCAGAAAGTCAACTGCCAACAAGGTCACATAAAGGAGAGAAGAGGCCCAGGGGACCCAGGGGCTGCGGGGGCCAGGAGGACAGCAGCAGGGGGAATGGTCCCACCCACCCCCATTCTAGTTTCAAAGGAAGCTAGAAACTGGGGGTCAGTGTCATTTTTTTTTTTCTGATTTCAAAAACCGAGTTGGCCAAAGCAAACATATGTGGCGGCTCATTTGGCCCTTGGCCCCCAGCGAATGGCCCTGTTCCCCCACAAATCCCCTGGCCCTGAGACTGACCCCAGGCTTTCGGCTTCATGCCTCTGTTGCTGGGAGCCAGGCCCATCAGGGGCCTGGGAGAGGCAAGGCTTGCTCTTGTTCTTGGAATATTTCCAGTGATTTCCCAAAATTACCGAGGTCTGGCAGCCTCACCCGTGGGGAGGGAGAGAAACCCAGGAAGGCCATTTCCTGGGAACCTCAGGCTGAGTCAGGGAACGAGGCCCACGGGGCTGGGCGGCCAAGGTCTCGCTGTCCATGCAACCCGCAATGGGTCTCTCAGAGCCTAACACACTTTGGGGATTCTTTGCACCTTAAAAAGAAACAGAGCCTAGAAGCTGAACTGCATTAGACAGGGGAGCCCTTTCTGCAGCCCCCCACTCCTGGGCCCGGGGTACGAAACCCAGACTCCAGCTCCCACCTGCACCTGCTCACATCAACTTCAGTGAGACACTGAAATTGCTGTGGTCCCTTCCGTGAGGAAGTCGCTTGAACGCCTGCAGCGGACCTGGTCCCGTGCCTGAGTGACATTCTACCCCCGAACCTGCCAGAGCGTGGGCTCCCCAAAGGTCAGGAGCTCGGTTCCTAGAATGTCACAGCCTCCCCAGCCCCTGGAACGGCACCTGGTGTGTGGCCAATGATCAAGGAACGCCCGCCGAGGACAGAAAGCCCAACTTCGCAGCTGCCGGGCGGGGGGGGGGGGCCGGAAAGGCTAGGCATCAGAGAGGGCAAGTAGCTTTTCCAAGGTCACACAGCTATAGCAGGTGGGGGAGACTCAGGGCTGCGTGGCTTTCAAATCTGCCATCTTAGCCACTTCACCGTCCCCACCACCGGGTCTGCTGGGAGGACCAAAGGCTGAGCTGTCTATTCACTGAGCAAATGAGCACCAAACACAGAGACGGACGGCCTCGCCAGAAAAGACCACACTCTGAAGTGTGCCATCTATACATACAGACTTTCTGGTGTAGACTTCTTACAGCTGCTTTAACAAATTGCCACACACTTAGCAACTTAAAACCGCATAGATTTATTCTCTTACAGTTCCGGATGTCAGAAGTCTGACATGGGTCTCGCTGGCCGGAAATCAAGGAACCGGTGGACCCCTTCCTTCTGGAGGCCCCTATCTCCTCCTTTCCCAGCTTTGCGAGGCTGCCGAGTCCCCTGGCTCAGCGCCCCCTCCCCCAAGCTCAAAGCCAGCAGTGGCATCGCGAGGACCCCTGCTCTGTCGCTGACCCTGTCACCTCCGTTTCCTTCCATGAGGACCCTTGTGATTGCTGCTAGGCCCACCTGGATTGTCCAGGAGCATCCCCACCTTGAGATCTTCCACTTAATCCCAACTGCAAAGCCGCCCCCCGGTTCCGGGGACTGTGGAGCGGACGTCTCTGGGGGCCGTGATTCTGCCCAGCGTGGCCAGTTTGTGGAGCTGGGTTTCCAGAATTGCAGAATGTCTGTGTGAGCCTGGGCTGCCATCACAAAAGACCACAGAACGAGGGGAGTTTAAACAGCAGAAGAGTATTTCTGCACCGTCCTGGCGGCTGGGAGTCAGAGATCAGTCCGGGTTTGCAGACCGAGGAGCTGGAGCCAACAGCCCTGTCTCTCTCCCTCCTCTTATCAAGGCCACTGGTCCTACTGAATTAGGACCCCACTCTTACGATCTCATTTAACCTTAATTACCTCCAAAGACAGTTGGGGTTAGGGCTTCGACATATGAATTTGGGGGACCCCACTTCAGTCCACAGGCCCCCGGGGACTGCCCCCCACCCACCCCCCCTTCCTCTGGGAGCTACATTCCCAGGCTGCCCTGCCCACTGGCTGCCCTTTACAAAATCCCTCAAATGGTGCGGGAGGTTTCAAGTGTCCTCTTCGTTCCTTCCTCTCTTCCTTGCCCCTCCTTGGGGACGGTCAGTAGCTGAGCAACAGAGTGCCCGAGGTGACGATGGCGGGTCCCTGTTGCGAGTGCTCAGGGACTCAGTACGCCGCCGAGCCCACAGCTACACCCAAGTCCCTCTTTGCTCTTTCATGGTATTCTGTATTTTCTAAGTGCTTTAGGACAAACAGTTGTTACTTTTGTTACTAAAAAAGCACTAATAAAATACTGAATAAAAAAAAGAAACAAAAAAGCCCAGGGCCTTCCTCAAGTCCAGTGCTGTCCAATGGAACTTTCCATGATCATGTAAATGCCTTTACATCCACATGGTCCAATTTGGTACCCACTCGCCACATGTGGGCCAATGTGACTGGGAGGAGAATTTTAAATTTAATTTAATTTCCATTACAGTTGAAACAGGCATATGTATGGGTTACCACACGGGCCAGTGCAACTCCGGATGCTTGTAAGATTCCTGGGACCGTGGGGACATGATAGGACGAACAGAGATTATTCCTCCTTCAGAGAATTTCTCCCCAGCATGTAAACACCTGCATTAAAAATGTCCTGTACAGAAAAAGCATAAAATCATTCAACGAGCTATCACCGTGCCCAGCCTCCGGTGAGGGGACAGCGTGGGCCAGGCTGGAGGGCGCAGATAAATGCCAGGCGGGCTCAGGGGGCGAGGCGAGGCTCCCTGGGCTGGCAGGTGGGGGATTCGGGTGGTGACTGCAGGGCAGACGGCCCAGAGGACATCCGCCCTCACTTCCTCCTCCCTTCCTCCTGAGCCCGAAACACAGCATGTTTAATTCAAGGGCTTTTATAAAACCCTGAGTGGCACAAGTGAGGAAAACGTAGTAGAGAGGTCAGCAGGGAGTTTTCCATTCCCATGCAAATAAATCTGCTTGCTCACGGTGCGGGGGGGCTGGGTGTGGAAGACAAGCCCCCCCGCCCAGGTCCTCCCCCAATCCCAGCACCCCCCAGGCAAGGCCTACAGAATGTGGGGAACCTTGGAGAAAGCTCCCTGGTGAGTCAACAACTTCGGGAAGCAACTCCCTAAGTGGCCGCGGCCTTCCCGCCTCCCCTTCCATGTGCAGTGCCGCTCTCCCCGTTTATCAAAAACTAACACCCCCAGTATCCTCTCCCAGACCCACTTGGTCATTTCGTCCTCCACTCAGTCGTGTCTTACAGAGACCGTGGGACCCAATCTCACCTCGTGAGGAGTCCTGTCCTGAGAGGGGAGAGCACTGACCTTCATGGAGATCCAGGGAGGGGCCGGGACCTGGGCAGGGGGCTCTTAGGTAGGATCACACTTCATTCCCCAAATCACCCCTCCCACAGGAGAAAAGAACATGGAGGTGTAGAGAAGTAAAGCGCCTCGCTCAAGGTCTGACCACGAGTGAGCTGGGGGACTGGCATTCTGGAAGATTCTGGAGGATTCTAGAGTCTGGGTTGTTCTGCTTGCCACACCCAGCACATCTTCGCAGGAGAGACAGATACCACCACCCACAGGAGTGGCTGAAAGAGCGGATTCAGGACACAGAAAGGAGAGAAAGGAGGGGCAGGGTGGGAAAAGCTTTGGGTGATTGATCGAATGGTTTGTCTAACCTAAAACCAACCGCAGGAAGTGTTTAGCTACAGTAGTAACGGTGGTAAATTTCTGAATGGCATTCCCTGCACTACGAAAGCTTTCTGAGTATCCATTCTTTCAAATCTGCGGCTTCCCAGTGAAGGGGTACCACTGTTACCCCCCCCCCATTTTACAGGTGGAGAAACGGGCTCGCGATAGGAAAGGATTTACCCAAGGTCACTTGATCGGTGAGGAGTGGCACAGGGCCTCGAACCCAGATCTCTAACCTGGCGCTCTTCGTGGGCGCCCTGCTCCTCTTCCTGGGCTGATGGAGCAGAAGGAAGTGCCACCAGAGCTTAGCCATGTCCCCATTGCATTTTGTGTGCCCTGACAGTGACCGGGCCTCCCAAAACACAGTCCCGTCAAGACCATCAGAACTCAGCCCCAACATGGCCCAGAGTGATTCTGATATTTCCCTTCCCCTCCTGATATCGACAGTCACACACCATCCATCCTTGCTGGCCCTGAGGACAAGAGCATCTCGGAGGATCCGTCTCACCTCTGACGCTGAGGGATGCTACGGAGCCCTCTGAATTAGACGGTGATGGCACGGAATCCACCCCCTTCAAAAAGCAGGAGGCATGAGAGAGAGCCTACCAGGAAGGCAGGACACGCAGAGCTGGGGACCCAGGCCTTGTGAGGGGTGGGCCACCAGATGCCCATGCAAGGTTCCCGGGGGCCTTGGCATCACAGCCTGGGAGGTGCCTCAGCCGCCCCTCACCCAGCCATTGAACTTTATCTCCATGCCCTCCTCTTGCTAAAACAAAAAATAAGGTATTAAGGGTTTAAAAAAGGAAACAGGTTTTGAAGTCTTAGTGACCTGAGCCAAATCTCAGCTCAGCCACTTCCTTACGAGCCACTTAACTTCTCTGACCTTCTTCATCCCTCCTGCATAAATCAGAAAACAATGGTACCAATGGCATGTGTTCATTAGAAATAGATCAATATGTGAGTGCTCGGCCTAAGGCTGGACGCAGATCCCCACTTGTCCCACGGAATGAGTTGTGTTTTGGTCTCAGCCAGCCATGATGATTCTTTTCTACTTTGTCAAATGCTTGCTTTCCTAGCCTCCCTTATAACTAGGAGTGGTCGTGTGATCCGGTTTTAGATGATGAGGAGAAAGGAAAAATTCTACTGGGTTACATCTGGGAACAATTTTCTTCCTGAATAAAAAGGCCGGATCTTTTGGGGAGAAGGTTTTTGGTCTCTGCCCTCTTCTTCCTGCTGGGGATGCTGCATGCAAGGGCATGATGTTTGGAGTTGTGGTAGCCACTTGGTGACAATGAGGCAACAAGCTGGAGAACAAAACTGGGTATATGAAGGGGCAAAGCCTGGACCCTTGATGCTATTGTTGAGTGTCTAAACCATCCCTATGACCATATATACCTGTTTAAGTGAACAATAAATATTCTTATAGTTGAGTTTTCTATTGCTTGCAATCAAAAGCATTGTTAGCATAAGTCGCTGAGGAGCATGTCCGGGAGCATGAGAGCGGTGTGTGAAGGCTGAAGCAGTGAGAATGAGGGGCTCTGAAGCAATGCTGGGCATGACAGAATTGCAGAGAAGGCAGAGTGCATTTCTCAGAAGTGTCTTGTGAATTGCGATCTGGATCCCTTAAGTGTCCTTTGAAAATGCAAGTATCTTTTGATTATTTAGCTGTGTGCTTTGACTAGTCAACATGGAGCCTTGTAGAGCAAGAGGTTATTTGGATTACCTTTGAACCCACAACTTGGGTTCTTAAAAAAAAAAATCAGGGGGGCGCCTGGGTGGCTCAGTTGGTTAAGCGACTGCCTTCGGCTCAGGTCATGATCCTGGAGTCCCGGGATCGAGTCCCGCATCGGACTCCCTGCTCGGCAGGGAGTCTGCTTCTCCCTCTGACCCTCCTCCCTCTCGTGCTCTCTGTCTCTCATTCTCTCTCTCTCAAATAAATAAATAAAATCTTTAAAAAAAAAAATCAGGGATTAAAAAGGAGATAGAACCAGGAGAATGCTGTTCATATGCCATAAGTCGGGCCTTTTCATTTGGAATAACTTAGGGGGTATAAAATCAGTTTACTGCCTGCCAGAGAGACTAGAGAAAGGACACTTATGTCAAAGTAAAATATTCAAAAAGTCAAAAGCATAACTCTCAGAGAAGCACGCAGGGAGAATACATCACAGTAATTTTTTCACGAATGAGGGAACTAGCAGGATGATGAAGTTGGTTCAAAAGTGGCAGAAGCAAACCATAAAAAAGATATAAAACTGGTTCATGTCTTATGTCTTATTGGGGGAAAAAAGGTAAACTGAGGTTATCTTTTCTATTGACCATTAATCATTTGCATCTCTTCTGGACAATCACTGTCAACTTATCAATCTTCTCCAAGTTAACAAGTCGCTTTTCTAATCTGGGCTCTAAACAAGGGTAAATGGTAAGTCACGCAAAGTTACATCCGAGAATCAGATCACTTTTGTTCGGGCACGTTAGACATTGTTCTAGTATGATTCTGGAAGAACACATAATAATCTTTCCCCCTCATTTCCAAGTTTGAGTGATATCTCAAGACCATAAAAGGGAGAATAGATGGATGATGCTTTGTGGCTCATCAAGCCCTGAGGTCTGGTATTTTACCTTTCATATCCATACACATGTATGCACGCACACGGGCACAAATGTGCACATGTGTGGATACATGCACACAGAATTCCTCCTGGGGTAGAGTGCAACCCTGTAAAAACCCACTCCCCATGCTGCCCACTGATACAAGAGTCAGATTTGGTGCCTACAACCACAAATCAATAGCAGGCAGTCAGGTAGTTACTGGTGTCTCTCAAAGAACATCAGAGGATCCTGTTCGTGACCAACAACATGACGAGGCAGACCACATCCACTCTGGAGAGCTGGCCTTCTAGAAGCTCCAGACTTTCTCGGACTCGCTGCCTGTTGAGGGATAAGCTCTCTCCTGTCCACCAAATCTCTATTCTTTTCATGTAGACAAACTTGGCTTTTCTGGGCAGGTCCTCCTCTCTCCCCTTCTGCCTTTCCCATCTGATTTCTGTCCACTACCCTTCCGATTCTGCATTACCAAATTCTGGGACGTGGTTGACAAGGGGTAGTCCTCGATTCCGGGGGCCGGAGCAGGAAGCCGGGTCAGGAGGCGAGAACCGGCACACAGCAATACATCTCACTTATTATATATTGTGTCTACAACCCCAACCGAAGAAGGTTCAGGTGGAAAGACCGCGCTGTGCACTGCACGCACACGTATACACACAACACACACACGCGTGTGAACACACACATACTGTGAAGTCCCACGCAGCTTGGGGCCAGGGGCCGCTCACTTCCAAGGTCCTAGGAAGGGCTCTAGCAATTCTGTGTTCACAATTTTATCTTCATTTTCTCAGCAAAGGCCTCCAACAGTGTAAGCATCAGGCCCCACAGAGCCTGCATCCACCCCCTCCTTCTCTAATAACTGGAGAAGAGTTGCTGTGATAGGCAGCATTTGGGGTTTTCCACCAGCCATGTCTTTTGGGGTGCACACGCCCCCTTTCCTGGTGGTTAATCTTGCTCCAGTGGAGTGGGACCTGCTCCAGCAGGGGGTCCGCCAAGCTGCTTCCTGGGGGAGCCCTGAGACCACTCTTGGTCCCGTGGTGACCAGGCCATTTCCCATCCGACAGCTGGAAAGGAGAGAGGCTGGAGCGTGGCCCTGGGGGTCCAAGGGGGCGATCACAGGACTAAATGACATCTTAATTACCCAAGTCCTACTCTTTGGCCTCCGCTTCCCGTCCCACAGCTGGGAGGCCCCTACAGCCTCCAGAGCTCCCAATCCGGATCCTGGCTAATCGGCTCTGTCACCGGCCTGACGCGCCTCCCAGCCTACCCGAGCCCCTTGGGCCTCTGTCGCTTACTGATTTGGGGAACTGGGGGCTTATCTTTAAAGAGCAGATGGAGAAGTTCTCATTTTTTATTAAAGCCATCCAGTCTGCACGGAAAAAGTAATCTGCAGGCAGCTGCCAGAATAGCTATTTTAAATGCATTTCCCTAGATCCCCAGCTGTCCAGTGGGGCTGGATTTCTGTCCCTCTCCTCTCCTGGAACACCGCCAAGTGCTGGTGTCCTGCTCAAAGCTGGGGGGCCTCCTGCACGACGGGGGGACACAGAGGGAGCCGCGCCAAGTCTTTGCCAGTGTCTCCTGGTTTGCGGCTGTCCGCTTCCAGCTGGCATGAGGACCAGGTGCCCAGTGCCCAGGACAGGCTCCTGTGGACACTCGATGCCCGCTGGCTGGGGTCCTGGGAACGCGGAGAAACTCACAGTGCTCCCTTTCAAGCCCCCCCCCCCCCCCGCCCATCTATGATCTGCGCTGTCAGTCTTCCTATAAGCATCCTTCAAACCCTACCATTCCCAGGCCCTGGGCTCCATGGCGATGTTGCAGTGACTAAGGTGGGTGAGGTTCCTGCCCTCGTGGGGCTCACCTCTGGCGTGTCAGACGCAGGAGAAGCAGCCGACAGATACACACGTGCAGAGAGCTGAGTGTGGACGCAGCAAAGCCGGGCGACGGGACGGAGCAGGGCTGCTGGTGCGGGGAGGCTCCGTGAGATGCGAGCGGGGGTCGGAGGCGGAGAGGCGAAGCAGCCGCTGCGTGCTGGCCTGGGGGGACGGATTCCAGGCTGTGGGGCCAGCACGCAAAGGCCCTGAGGGTGCCCATGCTTCAGGAGGCCCGGAGTGGCTGGACGAAAGCGAGAGAGGCGGCGTGTGACAGGGGAGGGCGGCACAGGACAAGAACCTGGTATGATTCCGCAGTGACCGTGGGGCCCGCGGGGTGACAGAGATGCTCAGAGGCAGGCAGCGTGTGGAGGACGTGTGAGGGCGCCACTGGCAGGTGGGGAGGACAGGTGCAGTTGGCTCTTCGTCTGCGCCCCCCCAGAGGCCGACCCTGACCCAGCCAGGGAGGCGGTTTCTCTGGGAGTCCCTCCCAGGAAGCATCAGTGGGGAGGGGCCTGAGCAGGAAAGGGCAGACAGTGGATAGAGGTCACCGCTATGGGCACCAGGCTCCCCTCCACTGGGGACCCCGGGGGGCGGAGCAGAGCAAGGGCCCCTGGGATGAGGAGGCCAGGATGTTGATGGACCAGCCGGACATCCCTCATCCAGCCCAGGTGAGGCTGCTCCTGGGGGCCACAGAGGTCGCCTCCCCCCCGCCCCACAGAGGGTCACCACGTGCAGTGGGAAGCCCTTCCTGGGTGGGACAGAGCAGAACAGAGAGGGCCAGTGAGTGGGGGCGGGGCACAGAGGGCAGGCCTGGTATCGCCGTGGGGGTATGGGGTCTCCTCTGGGAAGTGGAACCTTGAGCCCCAACCTGCAGGGCTATGGGGCTCGTGTTTGTGGGGTGTGCATACAGAGCTTAGCAGGGAGCCTGGTCCAGTGAAAAGTTCTCCTCCTCCTAGTAAGAACGGGGTGGTGCTGTTCTGCGCTAGGAAAGTGTACCCTAGGGCAGGGAGCGGCCAGAGGGCTGATGAGGAAGAAGGAGGCTGGGGAAAGGGGTGAGGGATGTCACGATTCTAGGAGAATGTGGCCCGAGGAGGGGAGAGCTGCAGGCCCAAGGTCTGCCTCCTGCAGATGCAATGTCTGAGCCGCCCACCTTCGGGGTCCCTGCACACCGCATGCACTTCCCACAGGGACCCCCCCCCCCCCACCACGAGGTCCCCAGGGAATGTTTGTTTAATGAATAATTAAAAGAAATAGAAAATCAAGAGAACCAAGGTCTAGGCCCTATGCTCTTCAAACGAGACACACGGAGAGAGCCACCCTATCCTCTAGGCAAGTGGTTCTCAGCAGGCACAATGGGGCCTTTCTGGAGTGGTAGTCACACTGGGGTGGGGTGGGGCTATGGTCAAGCAGCCAAGGCCGGGGATGCTGCTAAAGCTCCTATAATACACAGTGCAGCCCCCGCCACAAGGAACATCCAGCCCAAATGTCAATGGTGTGGTTGGGAAACCCCCCTCCAGGGGAAAGATGAATGTTCCAGAATGTTCCAGAAACACAGATTGGACTCCTAACACCCAGAGACTGCTTGGCTTTGTGACCCAGGGTGAGTAACTTGCTCTCTGTGCCTCGCTCCTTCTACCTGCAAGCCAGGTTACTCCCCCCTGCCGCCATGGCTTTCTCCCTTGACTCTTTCCAGGGCAAACAGAACCCTTATAGGAATGAGGTTTTATAAATAAAGGCCTGATTTTATTTCACTGCCTAGAAATCCGAGGGAGGGAAAAAAGTCACCTCCGGCCCCAGGCTGAAAGAGCAGCCTCATTTCTTTCTGGAAGCAATCTGCTCTTAAACCCTAGCCGGGCGGCCCGGCTCTGAGCATCCTGCCCTGTAAGGTCAAATCAGTTTGAATGTGGCCGTCTCTCTTCTTCAAAGAGTTGGCGGTCCCGGCTCCCTGAGTGAGAGCCTTTTCATGAGGCCCTCAGTGTAACGAGGCGATTCAGCTGTTACCTGGACAGGTACCCTTCTTGCAAGGAAGTGCAATCTCTCCTCTCAAAGAAATCTAAAAAGCCTCCATCAGGCAACTCTTCCTAAGTGGTTCTAGCAGTTTTCCCTACCTTGCTGGGTTTTCATCTAAAGGGAAGTTCCTGAAAGTCCAAGACAGTGCTGAGTCTCCTGGCCAACCTCACATTTGCCAACCCTGCGCTCAAGGACCATTGGTCCCCGAGGAGTGGCTCTTGAACTGGAAGGATTTAAACCACATAAGGAAAGTATTAAACCCAAAGAATGCAGTCATCTTGTCCCATTGGAGACACCCCGTTGATATTTGCACACAGATAAACCACACATTGGCCAGAGGATGGGTGAGGGTGGGGAGCAGTGATAAATCATCGTGTGTTTCTCCTTAACTCTTGTGTTCTTGAGTAAACTTTCTCCTGGGCTATGTCACCAGCATTGGAAGCACCCCTCTCGGATGCTTTCCCTCCCTCAGATTTCTAGGCAGTGAAATAAAATCGGGCCTTTATTTACAAAGCCTCATTCCTATAAGGGTTCTGTTTGCCCTGGACAGAGTCAAGGGAGAAAGCCCTCTGGGGCAGAAAATGCCAGCATTCTTTCCAGGGCTTCTGTTTAAGTTCTGCTAAAACTTCTAAATACTCACAGAGGTATTGACTTCCAAATTCTCACCCCACTTAGCCTATGTGTATTGGGAAGGACTGAGTGGGAGAAAGGGTGTCTATCATGGGTAAAGGGCTCCATCACTGGGGTCAGGTGGCCTGGGTTAGAGTCTGGCTCTCGGTTAGGGGGTTGCTGTCCTTAGGCACTTATGCAAGTGGGTGGGACCCAGGTAAGAACTGGAGAAAGGGGCCTTGACAGTATCTGCCTTGGACACTTAGATGCAAGAAGAATAGAGCGGGAAACTGGGCTCCCAGGCAACCGGTTTCAGATCCCGGCTGTCCCCCTCTCTTAGGCGTGTGACCGTGGTCACAGGACAGCTGCTGTGAGGCTCAGCTTCCTCATCTGTGAGACGGGGATCGCGGCAGCCCTGCCCTTCTGCTTGGTGGCCTCGTGCCCGCAGGAGTGTGCCCAACAGGCCCACGCAAATCCTGCATAATGGGGCCGTGACACTGGTCTGTAAGCAACAGGAACTCGTGACCCCGGGCTCGCAGGATGGAGGTTTGAAATGCATTCCTGAGAGGCATTTTATTTCTGTTGGATGATGAATTGATAACCATGTGTACTTTCTGTCTCTCTCCGGGCTGCCGAGAAAACAGGGTATGCCTAGGAAAGAGTGGATTCAGGATCCAAGCAGCCCAGGAGATGGAGCCCAGACCTACTTCCTGTCCTGGATGGGTCCCTTGCACCCTTGGCTCCTGAGGGTCATGGCTTTGAAATAAAAAGCCTGAAAAAACGGGATCTACTTAGTTGGGGTCTTGAGTTTTGGTGACTTGATTTGGAGAAGCCCCACCCCGCCCCCATCCCACGACCTAGGCTAATGAGGCGTGGGGCCGGACGGTCACCAAGGAAAGGACAGCCAAAAGGAGTCTGTCAACTTAAACACGGGAAGAATGTGAGGCCAAGAGAGGGAGGACGAGCCCAAGCTCGCCCCGCAAGTCAGGCCACAGCTGGACCACAGCCCCACATGTGAAGAGGCAGGATTCGCGGGCCTCATGCTCACTCACTGGTTCGCTCATTCGTTCCACCGAGGCGAGCGCAGCCGGGACAGACCTGGGTGGGCCTGTAACCCAGCCACTCACTGGTGCCAGGAGCCACGGGGAGAAAAGCAGGGCTGCCCCCCACCACCCACTGTGCTATGTTGGAGTGCACCCCCCTGTGGCCAGGCCTTCCCACTGGGAGACGTATGCAGGTCTCCTCGGGGTCTCTTGCCCATGGAGCCTGAGCCAGACCCCCACGGTTTCCCCTTTCCACATTGCTTATGAAATGAGGTCACTTTTTCTTTCAGCTCATCTTGAAAGGAGTCCTTTCCTTTAAAACATCGGGGTTCCTGCCCTTCATTTTGCCCCCTGCAGACCTCCTGGGGGAAGGCCCCGTCTCAGCCCCTTCCTCACGGCCCCCCAGCCAGTGCATGGACATGACCGCCTGTCTGCCGTGTCACGGAGTGCAGCTGGCCGAGAGTGCGCACCAGCGCCCCCCGACCCCCCCGGTCCCCCCTGCTTCCCCTGCCCCCCACAGACCTGACCTGAGCACAGCTGCAGGCCAGACCGGTTCAAGCGCTGGGGACGCCGCAGGACCTGCCCGCGTGGGTAAACCTTCATCTGGCCACTTCCCAGACTCCATCCCCTGGGGTCAGACCGCCCACCTTTGGCCACCAGCACAGCCTACAGACAAGGCAGGTCTGAGGCCCTGTTCTGTGTGGAGTCCTGGGCTCCCCTCCTCTCATGGACGGTTGTCCGTTGAATGCAGATTTCCCGATTTTATCTCTGATGGGACGGCAGTAGAGAGCTCACCCAGGGTGGCCTGGCTAATGAGGACCCTTCGGGCCTCCTAAGCTGTGTGAGGACAGGAGATTGATGTTTAGGGAAATGCTAACCCCGTTGGGCCCAGCGCTGATCCTGGTGCCTCCCATTGGGCCGGAGAAGGCCTTATACTCTACCCTCCATTGCTTTTCTCCAAATTACTTTTCCGTCCTTGATATTCTTCCTGATGCCACGTTGATTCTCTTTACCAAGCGCTGTTGCATGACGGGGATGGTGAGTGGAATTACAGTCGGAACACCTGCTAGAAGCCTGTTACCGTGCCATGCCTATTTTCATGAATTACTTAATTTACCCTTCCCATCGGCCTTCGGTTTTATTATAATCTCCATCTTAATGGGGGGACTGCTGTGTGATTGTCCATGGAACACTTATCACTGCTGGAAACGTTCTTGCTTTTTTATTTGATCCCCTGTGTGTTGTTCGTTTCTCTGGCTAGACCGTGGCTCCTTGAGGGCAAGTGTCCTCTTCTTCTTGGCTGTGTCTCCAAATCTAGAACAGTGCCTGACACGAAGGCAGTTCTCAATAAAGTTCAGAGGGATGAAACAGGGTGACGGAGAGCTAGAAGGTCATGCCCGGGCTGCTCTAGCTGAGACGTTGCCCCGTGTGCTCAGCGTCACCACGTAGGCTTGGTCCCCGGGGCACATGTCCATGGTGGGAGGAGGTGATGGGTTTGAGTTCTCAGCTCAGACAGAGGCTTAAGCTCTGGGAACTGGGGTGGCGTTCCTGTACCCTCCATGCTGAAGCCAATCCAGGTGGCCCTACTTGACTTTATCCAAGCCCATCCTGCAACTTGGGCCCAAGAACCCTCTCCCCAGAAATCCTGGTTCCGTGCCTCCTGCAGGAGCACATGAGGATCCGCCCCTCACTCCTCTCTCTCTCACCATTCTGCCCACTACAGCCCTTGAGCCTGCGGTTCTTGGCCTTGGTTGCACATGAGAGTCACCTGGGGAGATTTTAAGACCCACTGCTCCTTGGATCACCATCCTACCGAGGAAGTCAGCCCTGCAAGGTGGGTTCCAGGCATCCATGCTTTCAAAGCTCCCCAGGTGATTCCAGTGGGCAGCGAGGACCAAAGACCACTGACTCAGACCCTCCCTGTAGGAAGTGGTGTCGTGGGTGACTTGCTTCCCTGGGCTCCTTCCCTGAAAGTGCCCATGATCTAATCCACCAGCTCTGCTAAAAGGCCTTTTGCAACTTTGCCAATGGGGAGAGGGACCCAGGAGGAGGTAAAGCCGAGTCTCCTTTCAGGAGGCAAAACCTCATCCCAGCTCCTCCCTATTTATAGACCCTTCCAAGGCCCACAGAAGCATCTTTACATATTGAGAGCTTTTCAGGATTCTAGAAATATTGAAACCTGGCTGTTGACTGGAAACTCTGGAGCATGGGCAGGGGGTTGAGGGCAAAGTAGCCTGGAAGGGGGATCTTTCGGTAAAGTTGTTGGGGAAACAAAGGCACAGGCCATTTCCCACCCCTTCCTCGTGAGTGGCAAGTCTGGCACGGGCAAGGGTCTGTGTTTAGAATGGGCTGGAAGTTCCAGCACAATATTAAAACCTGCCACTTGCTGAAGGGGTTGGGGGCTATGCTGGGCGCTTCCTGAGCAACGTCTCTGAAACAGGCTCTGTGATGATCATCAACCGCCCCTCGAGGACACCGAGGCTCAGAGAAGTTAATCTCCCACAGCCAGTGAGCCGTGGCCCTGACCCCAGGCTGGCTCTCCTTACTCCTGCCCCTTTCGGAGGGTCGAGGGGATGGGCTCCTCCATCCGGCAGCATCTCTGGCCTCTGCCTTCTAGACGCCTGTAGCCCCTCCCTCCCCGGTTGTGACAACCCAACCTGTCTCCAGACATTGACAAATGCCACAGGGGCGGGACACGATGGCCCCCAGGAAGAACTGGTGTAGACAGGCTGGGACACCCTGGTCTCATTGGTCTAAGTGGGACCTTTACTCGGGAAGGGTGTAGGTGCCCGACCGAGAGCAGCCACCCCACAGCTGCCTCTCAGGTATGAAAAGCACAGTGTCCCCTGTTCCTGGCACCATCCCTCCTGCCCGACACCTGCAGCGAGCTCCTGCCCACTTCCCGCGGGCCCTGTCCACAACCAGTGGGTGGAAGGAGGAGATAAGCACTGACTCCAACTGGCCCATCTCCGAGGGCCCCCCACATTTCCCTGTCTGTCTGCCTCCCTCCCTGCCCCGGCCCTCGTCACTGGTGCTCCCAGGCTCTGGATAGGGTGTCCCGCTTCCCGAATCTCCCCTGGAACTTCTTGCTCTCCTCCTGGGGCCAACGCCGTCCACCCGTTTCACCGCTGAGCATGGCACCCGCATGCACTAGGCCCTCCGCCAAGGTTTTTTGTGGACGCACTAACCAGAGCGCGAAAGGGCCATTTGGAAAGCACATGTTTGTCTTCCTCTAGGGTAGGTGGGCAAGCCTGACGATTGTAGGGGGAGGGATGCCTTTTTATTGGGGCCCTAGGGAGGTGTCACAATGTAAATATTTAGCAGCCAAAGGTCGGGTGCTTTAGGGTAACCATTCACGCTCTGGCAGGGCCAGGAGGGGATGATGTACCAGAGGCCGAGGGTCCCTGAGTGTTGAGTTCACTCTTCTGGCCTCCCCCTCCTTTGCCCCTTGACACAGATGGTGTCCCGAGGCGAGCCCCAGGGGTTGCCCTGGCTTTGGGGCTTAGCCACCCAGACCTGTGGTCCCATTTTCTGACTTGGAGAAGATGGGGGTTGGGTAGCAGCCTTTGGGGTGGGGTTCATAACTGGTGAGTGCCCCAGCCAGCATGACAACCAACTCACTCGTGCGCACTTCCGTCCCAGCCCCTCCCAGGCTCCTGAACATGCCTCCCAATTCGTTCCCTCAATAGGCTGGGTCAGGGGTGGGTTAGAGGAGGGGGAGCTTTGGGGATGGTGGGCCAGTGGGACCACCGGTCTCCATTTGTGCATCTGGAAAGTATGGTAATCTACAGAATTACCCCCAACACACATGCACACGCGCACACACACACACAGAGTAGGCTCAAGCCTGGCAGTGGCTGGCACACTTGCTGTCTAGACAGGGCTGGGAGCTGAATGGTCTCCTACTGTGCGAGGCAGCTTGGAGCTGCAGACACGCATGCACACACATGCACACACACACACACACACGCACACGGGGATGGCTTAGTGATGCTTCATTAACATTCACGGGGTGATTGATCATTGTCAGGCGAAATTCCCGTGCATTGAGGACCGGATAATCAGCTCCTGCTCTTTGGATCCCTAGCCTTAAACCATCATTTATCTTGGAATTAAGGAAAACGTGGCCCCCGGTGCTCTTCTTCTGCCCCTTCCTTTGTGGGTGTTCCAATCTGCAAACCTGGACGCTCCTCACCTCTGCCCCTCTGTAGGTAGCTCCAGTCACCCCCGAGGCCCCCAGCCGCATGCTGGGGCTCCAGGCTCAGGGATGCGAGGGTCTCCTTCGCAGCCCCCCGAGGCCGTCTCAGACAGACAGGAAGGAGGGGGACACGCATGCGGCTGCCAGAGCCGCCGGCTGCTCACTTAAAATATTCCAGTCACATCGCCGACGGCGAAGCCGTAACCCGGGTGCATTGTAACAGAGGGAGAATTTCATTTTGTTTTTGAAATGCTGTTATTACACACTCGGGAAACCCACAAAGGCACCTTGGCAGGACAGGATCAAATAAATACCTGAACTCGGAGTGCGGCAACATTTACTTAGCAAATGACATTTTAATGCTGTGAGTCGAATTTACATACTAATTAAAATTTCCCTTTAAAACATGGAGACTTTTGGCCTCTCCGCCTACCCACAGTGACAAAGATTAAAAGATTTTTATTACGTCCTGTCAAACAGAGCTCATTGGGAAAGGCGGGCGCCCATCCGCACCATCCCCGATCGCCTCCCAGGCAAGTCCAGCCGCCTGGCCTTCACCTGCTGCCCGGCAGGGGCTGGGGTCCAGGGACCCTGCTCCTTTGAGCCAGGGTCTCAGCTCTAAGGAGCTGTGATGGGGGTGCAGCGGAGACTTAGTGTCTGGTTCAATGCCTCCAGAGAACATGCTTCTGGTCTTTGGTGATCCTGGCATAACTTAAAAGAAAATGTTATAGCACCATGGCAGGAGGGACACTGGACGTTGCATTTTGTTTCAGGGGCTCAGGATCCCAGGGACGCAGAGAGAAGGTGCTAGCAAAGACAAGTGTGCCCCTTCTCTCCTTCCCTTCCCTCCCAAGGTTCCCGTTGATCACAAGGTGTGGTTCTTTGTGCAGCGGCCCCCTTCTGGGCGCTGGACATGTAAGGGGTCCCAGATGGCCCCCCCTTCCACCGGAGGCCACACTGACCTTCCATCAGTTCATGCGCCCGAAATGCCCCCTTTCTTGCCTGTTCTGGGGCTGCTCTGCCTCAAGGGTCCCCGGACACCCTGCTCAGTCATTTGATGAGTATTTATCAAATACCTAGAGTGGTCAAGCAGCATCCTAGGAAGACGGGCAAGATCCCTGCTGCCTCGAAGCCTGCATGTCAGCCAGGGAGAAGAACATCACGTTAACAGGATAATCCCCGAGAACAGCAAGTACTCTGATGCCCATAGAAATCTGTGCGTAAGTCTCGGTCCAAGTTCACGCTCCCTGTCTTTCAACACATTAAGTCGGTCAAGCCTCACATCCACCCATGAGGCAAGTACCATCTGACGTGACCATCATGGTCATTTAACAGATGAGGAGACAAAGACACAGATACTCTAACTTGCCCAAGGTCACACAGCGTCTTTGAACTCACAAAATTGAGCCCAAAAATGTGTTTGTGACTCCCTCTCATAAGTACCTGGGGAAAATAAAATGGGTTCTCAGGAGAGTGAGTGGCTGAAGACTAGGTCTGCTTTCTTTCTTTTTAGTTATTTTTTTAGGTAAACTTAGATTGAGGTAGAACTCACATTCGGAAAAGCGCACAAACCAGAAGCAAGCATTCGGCTCCATGAGCCTTCACAAAGTGACTGCACCATGTGATCACCCTCCATAGGAAGACCAGTTCCAGCCCAAGAAGCCCCCCGCCCCATCCCAATCTCCGCCCCACATCTGTCCCCAAGGATGCGTCTTGTCTCTTCTTGAACTGAATGTAGAGGGAGTCATACTGTATGTGCACTCGGCTGTCTGGTTTCTTTCACAAAACTCCCAAGTGTACGAGATTCTTCTGTGTTGTTGGGCATGAGCACTACTCCACTGTGGAGTGGAGTTTTGGACACTGTGATGCACCCTTTTTATGGGGCGCACTCTAGGCTGTTTCCAGTGTGGGGCTGCCGTGAATAGTGCCGCCCCGAAGTTCTTGTGTGTGGCTTTTGTGCACATATGTACATCTATCCGTTGGGTCTCCACCCAGGATTGGAACTGATGGACCCTAAGGTAGAAATAGTTCAGTTTTACCAGATACTGCCAAAGCGTTTGTTAAAGTCAAATCTGGTTTGCACTCACACCAGCAAGCAGTTACTCCACATTTTAGCCCACATCTGGTGTTGCCTGAGTTTTAAATTTTAGTAATTCTGGTGGGTGTGTATAGTATGTTACTCTGCCTTTATTTTGCATTATCCTAATGAGTAATGAGGTGAATCCCCTCTGATGTGTTGACTGGCAGCTGGAATGTTCCCTTTTTGTGCAGTATCCTCTTTCTTGTGGGTTATCTTTTTCTTACTCGTTTGCAGGACTTCTTTATATATTCCGAATATCCGAGTCCTTTGTTGAATATCTGTGTTGTGAATATTCTGTCCTACCCTGTGGCCTGCTGGTTACTCTCTTATTGGTTTCTCTTGCTGGATAGATGTTCTTAATTTTAATTTTAATTTTGTTTTAAAAGAGTTTGGCAATCTTTCCTCTTTGGCCAATGCTTTTTATGTCCTGCTCAAGAATTCTTTGCCTACTCCAAGGCATAAAGATCACTTCCTATGTTTCCGTCTCGAAGCCTCATACTTTTGACTTTACATTTAGATTTACAAATACTCTTAGAATTGCTTTTTGCATATGATGTGAGGGAGGGATCAGAGAAGGCCTCTCTGAGTTGGAGAAGCCAGAGCCCACTCTGGGCCTGGGGCACAGCAGCGTGGATTACAGTGAAGGCAGCAGAGAGAAGGCAATCTCTCTCTCTCTCTCTCTCTCTCTCGGGAGCATTGGAAGCTTTTACAGGGTTTGAAGCAGAGCGGGAAGACAAGATGGACTGAGCTGCTGGGTAGGCAACAGTATATAAAACCAAAGGGTCTGGAACATTCACATGCCAGCAGGTCAACCACCTGGCACCTCTGATCACATCAAGCCCTTATGTCCTACTTGACCCAGTGGTCACCCATCTTCCCCCGGGACCCTCCCAGACCACCCTGACCATGGTTCTCTCCTCTCCTTCTCCACCCTAGGAGGGCTTAACCTGGTCCCTTCTGGGGACCCAAGCACACACTCTCCCACCTCTGCTCTCTCTTGAAAAGCCAGTTTTTCCCTCACCCTAGTATTTTAGGTTCACCCAGGCCTCTTTCTCAGCCTCTCATCTCCTCTCTAAAGTTCCTCTCCCACTCTTGACTATTTTCACTGACCCAGCAGCTGACTGCTCTCCTCTGAAGGAAACAACCGTTCTGCTACAAGGGAGATGGAGTGCCGCCACCTCCTCCAGGTAATACCTGCCTGATGCCCAAGGTGTTCCTGCCTACCCATCCATGAAGCTGCCTAAAGATGTTCTCCTAGGGACTCAGTCTGAGAACGGTGTCAACGGGAGCCCCGTGGAAGCTGTTGGCAAGTATTAGATGCCGAGACTGTGTAGCTGGCCCGTATGCCTGCGATTCATCTCCATGGAAGGAGCTGTGGGCCCCAAGTCCCCAGTGTCTTTCCCCCTGCAGATGAGACCCTCACAGCCCAGCTGCAGAGGGGGGGACTGCTTCTGTTCGGCCAAGAGATACATCACAGCAATAGATGACCAGAATGGGGGTCCTCTGCTTTGGCAGAAAAGACAAAGCCTTCAACTCTTAAAATAATTCCACATCCATCCCCATCTGATCTCACCTCCAGCATCCTCCCATGGAAGGTGAGCTCCAGGCTGGGCCCAGGTGCTGGAAAGAAATGGTAGGTTTTCTGGTCTCAGAGCCCTCTCCCCACACCACCCCCAATATGCACACAATCCAGAATGCTCCATTCCTCCTGAACATAGTTTTCTTGATTGCTGTTCTTAAAAATATAGGTCTTGCATTAGGGATTAGAATTTTCCAGCAGTCACATGGATAATGAGAACCAGCTGAGAGTCTGTTTTGGAAAAATTAAAGACCACAAGGAAAGGCCCTCCAAAACACAAAACCAAAAGAATGTTCCTGTCCCATAAGTCAGAAACCCACGGATATGCTGTTTATCTGTTTGTTTTTACTTAGAGGAGTGCTTTAAAAGAGCAAGCTCTCTCGTGGGAGGATTTGCAAATGTGATGAGTGGGGGCAGGCGTAGCATTATTTAAATATCTGAAAGTATTGTCTTCTCTGTCAAAGCTGAGGAGCCCCTATCCCGGTTGTCTGCTGCTGCATAACAAATGATCCCAAGCATCATGGTTTCAAATGGCAACTTAGTATTATGGGCCAGCATTCTGTGGGTCAGGTGGACAAGGCTCAGCGGGGATGCACGTGTTTAGGACCTGGGCTGGTCTGACTCAAATGGCTGGGAGCTGGCCCAGCATCTCTCCCTCGCTCTCTCAAGAAGCTTGGGTTTCTTCCTAGCATGGTGGCCTCACAGTAATCAGACTCCTTACATAGCGGCTCCTGGCTCCACGAGGAAGGAGGTGGGAGCTGGCCATCCTTTTATAAGCTGGCAGAGCATCCTTTTTACCATACCCAAGTGGTCAAGCCAGTCACAGACCAGCCCAGATTCAGGTGGAGGCAACATGGACTTAACCCACCATGAAAGAAAAGTCAGATAATTTGTAACCATCTTTAACCACTACCACCCTAAACCTGATGGTACCTGGAAACTTCAAGCCTTGAAATAACAAATGACAAGAATCAAACCAAAAATAAATAGAATGCTCCAGGCAGATCAAAGAAACAGAAAGTAGAAAATGCAATATATTGCCTCTCTATGTCCCAGGGGAAAATAAAAGCCATTTATTCACACATGCATTTACTTATTCACCCATTTATTCGATAAAGGGAAGACCTACTATGTGCAAGGCACTGTCCCAGGTGCTAAAGATGCAACAACAAGCCAGACAGGGCCCTGCTACCATGGAATTTACAAACAACTGTCAGGAGGGGAAGACATTAAACACACAATTACAAAAATATTTAACTATCAAAAGGTGACATCATGGAATCTTAGAAACATGTACTGGGGGGCTCTACCCAGGCAGGAGGGTTGCAAGAGGTTCTTTTGAAGAAAGGCTGTGGACATAAAATGGACATAAAAAGGACCAGCTGGAGTTTTCTGGGTGAGGGAAGGCGAGGGGAGCGGGGCATTCCCAGCAAAGGAAGGAGCCCAGGCAAATGCTCAGAAGCAGGAAGACAGAGAGGAAACCAGGTGGCTGGAGCACCAGGGTGCAAGAGGGGAAGAAGGTGGACTGGACGTGTCTGGGGCCTGATCCTGCAGCTTGCTAAGGATTTTGTCCCATCACAGGGACAATTGTAAGCTCTTGGGAAATTTTAAGCAGAGAGGGACCTGGCCAGACTTGGGTCCTCTAAGCTCATCCTGAGGGCTCAGGGAGGAAACCAGGAGACTGGGGAGGGGTTGGCAACAGTTGTCCAGGTGAGAAGCAACGGGGACTTGTTCCAGGCAGGTGGAGTGGGAATGGAGCACATTCAGGAGGTAAAACTGACTGTCCTTGGTGATGACACAGAGCCTGGTCATGGGAGGCTCCCTATTAATATTTGTGGAAATAGAAGACACATGAATGAAGGGACCGGGTGTCAGAGATGAGACAGAGGCTTCAAGGTAGACCCCCAGGTTCGGGTTTTGAGCCCTGAAGTGGGTTTTGGAGCTGTGGGTGAAGCAGCACTGTGGGAGAGAAAAGAGGGAGAGTGAGCTCACTTTTAGACCCAGTGAGTTTCTGGTGTCTGAGGAGCAGCCACCCCCTCCCTGCTTGGGTGAGGCTCTCTCTCAGGGGGCCTGGGGGGGGTCACTAGGGGCTTTGTTTCTGGGCATCAGCACCAGGCAACTGGCCAGAACATGGCTCCCCTCAGAAGATGGGCTCTGTCCTAGGAGAATGAGCAGTGGAGGAGGCGGGGAGGAGGCTGCAGCCCACCCCAAGGGCTAGACCAACGCTTTGATGTTTCCCAGAAGGAACTGAGACTCCAGCCCCCATGTCTGACGATGCCAGTCTCAACAGGGTGCACACCCAGCCCTGGGCCCCCAGCCTTAATTATATCCGAGACTGTTTACAGTGTGTAATTATTGCCATTAATTGACTGTGGGAGGCCACACTTCTCCCCTGCAGCCAGCTTTCTGACGCTGTAATCCCCCATCCTGCATGCCTGCCTGCAAGGGCAAGAAGGAAAGGTGGCTGGGTTCTGGCTTTATTCTATTACCAGGATGTATTTATTTCTGTGATTTTCTAGAAGGAGATAAGCCAACACAAAGAAACACACACACCTACACACATACACGTACAACAACAATCTCCAGGTCATTGCTTGACTCTGTATTCTAAATGTCAACAAGCGTTTCTGCATCTCACACAGATGCCTGTGCTCCCTCCCTTCCTGCCCTCAAACCTCTCTTTCTCCCTCTAGATCTGTCATGATTTGTGAGCCTTAGTTTTCTCACCTGACAAGTGGGAGGACAGTCATACCCACCTCAGAGGTTTTCCATGAAAATTCAGTGGCTGTCAGATACTAATGCGGTTTCTGGGGTGTGAGTCCCCCACTTGCAGGGACATTGTCCAAGTTGTCACGGACAGGTCCCGTCTTCTGGGTCCTGCTTGGGAACGGATGCATGCTGACTTGGGTTTGAACTTGGCGCATGCAAATCCAAGAAGCATACAATGGCAAAGGAACTCTGGGCACCCAACGGAGGGGAAGTGAGTCCAGGAAAACAGAGAGTCAGGACACATTCGGTGTTGAGGTGCTCGGTGCCTACACACCAAAGCAAGTGCAGAATGAGCTGGGCGGACCTCATCAGTGTGTCCCCTTCACACCTACCCTTGTACAAGTTCCTACCTTGACCGGAGGCTGGTGTGTTTATACCTCCGTGCCCTTGAAGAAGCACTCTGCAAAGGTGAAGGTATGATTAGGGTCGCACACCCTACAGGTGGGGAAGCCAGGACTGGAACTCTACCTTTGGACTCCCAGTCCAGTGCTCCTTCCATAAGAGCGGCCACGTCAAGCCCAGGGGACATGCACCATGTGCTCTTAATATGAGTATGCCCACAAATAAGGTGAGGTCTCCCTGAAATAGTCCCTGGGGAGGAGGGTGCCCCTCGCCTAGGGGTCACAGTCTCCTGGGCTGGCGGGCTCTGTCTGGCTTGCCCTCCTTGGAACCTCAGGTCCTGCTACGATGCAGATGGCCACTGGCTAGGCCACGTGCAAGAGCACCAAGAGGGAGCTTTGGCACTGAACTGACACCGTTCAGACCCACTGTGCTCCCTGCAGGGCCGTGGGCCAGTGACCCAGCCTCTTCCTGCTTCTAAGGTCAGGCAGGCTCCCAAGCAGATCCTGAGATCTGCATGCAAGTGATTTATTAAGGAAGGACTCTGGGATGTGTGACCTCACATGTAGTCCCAACCTCGCCCAATCCCACCAGTAGGTCTGGAGTAGAAGCTGCCCCTTGGTGTGTCCTCACTCCAGCCAAGGGAACTGGGCTTTTGACCCCTGCACCCATCAGTCCCTGGGGACAGTCATCTGGAGGCTGAGCCACGAAAACCCCGGGCTCTGTGGCTCCATCCTGCCAGACTCCAGCAGGTCTCTGAGAGTATAGGGGCAGGCAGAGCCGGGGTGGGGGGACAGAGGGGTCAGGGGGCTTGCGGGACCGGAGCAGAGCACCTCCCGTGTGTGCTACAGGCTCCCATCTCCTTACCTGAGGAATGGGAATGATAGCGAGACCATCTCGTATCGTAACTGCCGGTGGTCCACGGGAGACTTCCACTCAGATGGAAGTCAGGCTGGAAATACAGCAGATTCTCTCTGCTTCCACAATCGGACAAACCAGAATGCACGGGAGGCAGGGAATGACCTCTTATTCGCCCCTTGGGAGCTGGGGCACCTGAGCCCCTGCATCTCCAAACCTTGTAGATTTGGACAGGGTCTGGGCACTTAGAGAAGCCTCAACCGATGCAGTCACGTGCGTCCCCCTCCGTTCCTTCTAGACTCTTCTTCAGGGAGGCCTCGTCCCGAAGGTTTCTCAGGACGCTAGGAGAAAGTTCTTCTAAAGACACAAGGCTGAGGCTTTGTCTCCCCTCAGCCTAAAACACGTCCTCGGCATTGGCAGTGTCCCCCCCTAGGAATTAGTTCACTCAAGAGAAAACTGTTCGCAAGTCCAACTGTGTCTAGCAGGATCAGAGTGTGGGCTCACCAGGAGCCAGCCCGAGGCACATATATCACACTGTGTAATTAGACTAATCATAGTAATTGTATTAACTGTCACTTCTTGAAATTGTACTTTATGTTCTATTATTAACACCCCTATTTTACAGATGAGGAAACAGTCTCAAAAGGCAAAGAACCTTTCTCAAGTTTACCAACCACCACCACGTCTTGGCAGCCTCCCCACCCAGGGACCTGGGGGGCGGTGGGGGTGGGGAACCCAGGAAAGGAGCAGTTTCTCCCGTCATGCACAGTCTGCAGCAGGTATAGTGAGTTAATGAAGCAGAACCTGCCGGGGGAGGTCAGAATGGCTCCGCTCCGCAGGTGGAAAACACAGCATCCCCACAGGGCATCAGGGAGGGGAGCGTGGTGCTTACTAACATATTTCAAAGGGAGGTGGTTTTTCTTGGTATGTCTTGCCCATCAGGGTGTCCAGAAGCCAGGGTCCGGCCAGCCCGTGAGTGTGGCTCTCCCTGGGGGGAGTCTGGCACGCTCCAGAGCATTCCAGGGTCCTGGCCAGGCCAGTGCAATGGGAGGGTGCTACAGACCATGTTGGTGACCCGTCTGGATCTCTCATTGCTTCCCCAGCCTTGCTTGAATGGAGCACTGATACCTGGTTTTGAAACAAGGTCATATTAGGGAAACGTGCTCTTCAGCGCAGGCGTCTGCCTTCATCATCTCTGCTCCCGTCCACCGGGAGTAGACTTCTCCAAGAACTCTTGTGAGAAGCCACTGATCTGATGAGGAATCAGCCCCTCTGGGCTGGAGCACCTGCCTCGAGATGCTTGCCTGGGACTCAACTGCCTTCCTTTTACCTGTCCTTCATGGTTTAATTCTTGGGGTACAGGTGACTGATGTTGATGGTTCTTTGCTGACTTTCTCTTCTCTGTTCAGGAGGCCAACCTGATCCCCTACTCGGGGATGAGTGCTGACCAGCCCAGGTGACTCATGGTTGGGGAACAGGCATGCAAGTCAGTTCCAGACAATGGGATATGAGAAGACATGGTGGGGCTGCTGCCGTAGGTTTTCTCACTTTACAAAGAGACCTACAGGGAGAGATGGCCCCTTCCCTGCCTTGGAATTGTCATATCTGTGTGAGATGCTTGGAGGGGTGGCAGCCTTTTTGTGACACTGAGGGGAAGCATCCAAAGACAAAGCCGGCACACAGAGGATAGCAGAGAAGAAAACACAGTCTTGTGCTGTCCCTGAGCCACTGAATCAACCAACCCTGGAGCTGCCCCGCCTTTAGATTTCTTGCCTGATAGCCTAAGCAATTATCTTATTACTAAACCAGTTAAGGCAGGATCTTCTACCACTTGCAGCAGAAGTCTCCCTAACGTGTCCAGCAAGGCTCATGTCCAGCACTCCTGAGTTCCTTCCTGCCCCTGGTGTCAGCCGTGAAGGACAGTGACTTCTGTTTCTTTGAGGTGCCACCAGAAGCCCCCCAATGTAAATGTTTATTTATGTTCAACATCCAAGAAACCTTTTTGAGCACTTACCCTCTATTCCCATGCCGTATGTTCTAAGTGCTGGAGTTACAATGATAACCAAGACAGACCCTATTTTGCCCTCATGGAGCCCACAGCCTTGTGTCTGAGCACTTGTGTGTGCTGGGTAGTGAGCAAAGTCATGACAGCCAGCTTGTGACCTTGTGCTGCTCGGGCTTCTAGCCTCTACTGTGTCAGGAATGGTGCTGAAAACCCAACAAATGTTGTTACCACATTTAACCTTCAGGACTGGAGGACAGTTACAGTCTCGCCCGTTCCAAAGATGAGACGGTTAAGGTAGTTGCCCAAAGGCATGCAACTTTTCCAAGGACAAGCAGAGAATGGGAGAGGCCCCAGCAAGAGCACAAGCCACCAGCCCACCTGCTTCCTGCCTCCCTGAACCACTCCCTCCGCCCTTAACTTAGCCTTGGGGTTGCCACCTGGGATGGTTGGTTGCTTGGTTGTCCCTGGCAGAAGGGCCCTCCTGTCTTACCCACTTTAATCAGTTGGGTGCAAGCCACCATTTCCCGACACTTCGTAAGAACCAGGAGAGCAGAGGAGATATGGGTTCCTGCCTTCCAGACACCCAGGGGCTAGAGCCACGGTCCTCAGCTCTGCTACACAGTTGAGCCACCAGGAGCTTCAGACCCCATGCCCAGGCCGATCCCAGACCCGTTAGATCACAGTCTCGGGGGGCAGGGGCGGGCCCAGGCCATCCCACATGCGGCCTGCAGGAAGTGAGGGGACCAGCGCTCCAGGCAAGTGAGGAGCCTGCTTGTGCATGATGGGCGAGTCTATCATGAACCGAGTGAGGGGTCAGATGACCAGTTCAGACCCGTGGACCCTGGAAGGACTTTGATTCTTATTCTTGGGGAGGCTCATACTTGAAAGGAGGACTCTGTCAGCGTGTGGAAGACAGCTGGGGAAGACAGGAGGAGGAGGGGCGGAGGCCAGGGTAGAGGCATAGTGATGATGGTCTTGGGCAACTTGGACCGCTTTGCCTGGTGACCCGGTGAGAGGTGGTTGGCAGAGCTAACCGGATTTGCCGAGGGACTGGATGTGGGGGAGAGGAGAGATGAGCAGAAGGTCAAGGAGGACTCCAAGGCAAGGTTCTGGCCTGAGGAATGAGGAGAATGGGATTCCATTTATTGAGATGGGCAAGAGTCGGGGGCAGGGGTTGGGGCTGGGGGTACCAGGAGCTCCATTTGGGGCTGTTGATGGAGCTGATGCTCGGGCATCTGTGTGGGAGTCAAGAAGAGGATTTTTCTTAAAAACTGGGGAAAAATTTACAGCATTTTTGATGCTAGTAGAGATGACCCAGCAGAGGGGGAGATGTGGGTGGTCCAGAGGCAAATGGACAGCAGCTGGTGCCTGAGGGGAGGGCTGGGTGGGGTCTGCGGGGGATGGGGCGGTGCTGTAGAAATCCTCCGAACCAGGTGGGCAATGGGGAGCAGCAGAGGTTTGAGGAAAGAAGTGGAGAGTGAGAAGTAACCGTCTAAGAGAGCGAAAGGTCAGCTCCAAAGCCCATGCAACATCGGCAGTTAAGGGGCAACTTCTAAAATCTTTTAAGCTGCGAAATAATGCGGTTGATGACAATACCGACCTAGGATCCAGAGTGATCTGGGCGCACATTCTGGCATTGTTCAGCCCTGGGCAAGGTGCATCACCTCCGAGCCTTGGTTTCTTCCTCTGTAAAATGGAGATGGTGAGTCTCCCTGGTGGGGTTGTGGGAGGACCAGACGTGGTGACACGGGGAACCTGGCAAGGGACTCAGACGCAGGGGACAGAGTATTCTCACCCGCCTTCCTGAGCCCTCCCTGAACTTCCCGGCGGTTGTCCCAGGCGTTCTGACTTTTCTAGAACTCAACGCTGTTGAGTTCTGACAAACTGACAAACGCTGACAAAGGCAGACGAGAAGGCATGCCCACTGCCGGTCTGGAGAGCGAGGTGGACTCCTGTGTGGCCCGTGGGTTGGGACCTGGGACCCCGGGGCCGATCTGAGTAACAGGCAGAGCTTGCATGCCTAGTGAGGTCGAGTCTTCAATAAATAAAATCACAGACAGAAAGCAAGGGAAGGGGAAACAAGGAAATTGTAAAATCAATAGGTGGCTGACATCAGAATTTACTGTGCTATGTGAGATACTGAAAAACCACAGAGTCTGGGTCTGAAAACATTAGCATTTCAGAAGCGCTCAAGTGCCATGCTGGTGGGCAAGAGGAACCCCACTCCGCATTAGATCATCGAGCCATCGCTCAAGTGTCTGCCTTTTGCTGCATGGACACTAACTCCTTCCTGACATCCTTATGGATGGAACCGTCTGGAACCATTTCCAAAAGCCAGGAACAGAATCAAGAAATAATTTCCCACCTTGGTTGCTGGCGCCCAAAAGAGCTGATTTGGAGTTGCTTTTGTAATTATTGATTTCAAGTGAGATGTTCCCTGACACACAGGCTCGTGAACCTGGAAGGGGTCGGGGGGTGAGAGCAGATCCCATGTCCTGGGCCGTTTTCCACATACAGGGCATCTGGGGAGAAACCGAGCTTGGGGCTAAATGTCTCTGGCTGGGAAGCCCATTAGCCATTTGCTCTCAGGGCTAATTCGCTGGGACGGATGGCAATGACCGAGGATTCCAAACCTGTCTTTCCAGGGGTCTGTAAGCATAGCGTTCAAGTCATATTCCACATTCAACCAAACACTCCTCAGTCAGTGTCCGTTCTGCTGAGTCATATGGAACACCAGGAAGGACAAAGCTAGGGCGGGGTGCGGAAGGACTCCCCTATACTCTCAACTTCCCCTATCCACCCCTTGGCTTCAATCATCCCCCATCTGGATTCCCTCTGCTTTAAAGACCCACTTCAGTGATGCCTCCTCCATAAAGATAATTTAGATCCCCTATGTCGAACAGGATTCTCTCTGTGGCAAGGGACAAAAAAACAACTCAGCTCTGCTTAAATAAAATAGGTCGATTTATTTGCTCACACAACTAAAGAATCCCTGAGGAGACCTTCAGGAGAGGTTTGATCTAGGAGCTCTATGGATGCCACTAGGGTGTGATCAACTTGGTGTTGTCCTACTCCACTGCACAGGGACACATGGGAACAGGGGCACAAGGGCATGGACAGCAAGGGTCTTACACCCTAAGGCTCTAAGCATGAGAGAGAACGTCCATCTCCCAGTGTCCAGGCATGAAATCTCAGGGATGGACTTGGGTTGGGTCTGGAGTTGGAGCTCCTGGTTGGTAGCACTGCCCTCCCCACCCACCCATCCTTGCAATGGGAAAGGTGGTTCCCTAAAGGAGAGGGAGATGAGGGACTGGGGAGAATGTGGGGGGTGCTCTGCCCCACACCCAGGACCCCCTTAATCAGAACCAACCTCTCCCTCTCCATAGGACCCTGGTGGGCAGTGGGGGTCTGTCTTGCAGCATGATCTGTGAGCTTGCCTTGCTTCCCTAATGGACCAAGAGCTCCCGGGAGCAGGGACAGTCTTGTGCTCATCAGTAGATCCCAGAGCCAAGGGCAGGGCTGACACCGAATGAGCCCTCAGCAGCTTTTGTTGGGCTGGACTGGGGGCTTTTGGCAAGCAGCCATGAATGAGAACCACGCCCTTTCTGGAGATTTAGGGGGTTTGAGCCACAGATCCAGAAAGAGAGCCTGCAGGGTCTGCTAAGTGGACAGACAGGCAGCCCCGGGTGTGCTCTCGGGAGCACCCCGCCTCCCCCAAATATCTTGCCCTTTCCCTCACATTCATATTGACAAAGATTCTCTTCTGGACCAGACTTGAGTCAGGCTACCCTGACTTCGGCTCCACAGGGCCCCACACCGCGCTCCGTCTCCACCCCTGCGGAGCCCTGCAGACAATCCTGCTGCATCAGTATGGAAAGAATCCACCCCCTCCACGTCTGATCAGGGTCCTTACTGTCCCCCTCCCCGGGCCAGCCCTCAGAGGGTGTCTCACCCCCTTGGCTGCCCTTAGCAAGAATCCTGTTGGTTCAGCTTATCCAGAGCCCCCCGACCCTGAGATTCCCTCGTGGTAATTTGCCATCCTGACACCCCCACCGCACCCCCACTCCCTGGCCAGGAGTCCCCGCTGCTTCTGGCGGTGGTCAGAACCCTTCCACGCCAAGGCCTCTCCCCTCCGCTGCCACAGTTCCTGAGCAAAGTCTGCTTTTGCTGCTTTCATGACACTCCAGCTCCCTTTTCTTCGACAGTATCTTGGAGTCACGAGGGTTTTCATATCTTTGAGCCAAGTTTCTGTTCCCGTCCTTTGGAGAAGCATGTCATAGCTGACCCCACCCTGAGATGCCACGGCAGCTCGCCCTCCTCCTCCTCCTCCCCCTCCTCCTCCCTCCTCCTTCCTCCTCCCCCTCCTTCCTCCTCCTCCTCTACTGCAATGCAAACTTCCCCACACGTGCATGTCACCCGCTACCGACGTCAAGTGAGGCCAGCAGCCGTCCCCCCGGAGGACGAGGGAAAGGTGAAGCCACCCCTTTCTCAAAGCCTGGCAGGGCCAAGCACGCAGGATGCTCTATGGTTCCCAGCTGAGGGGCTCCATGGCAGCCTTCCGTGGCAGGTGGACGCCTCGCCCCGCCAGCTGAGTCTGCCCAAGCGGAGATGTTAACTTACTGGAGCAGCCGTGCGCCCATGGTGCCTTGATCCAAAGGTGTGACATCCTGTATGGGCTCCCACCCAGAGGAAGCATGGACAGCGGGAGGGGCCGTCCTGTGTGCCCCGTTGGTCATTTACTCCCCGGCCAGGATTCCAAACCTGCCAGTCATGGCAGAAGCTTGGCCAGCAGGGGAAGGATCCAGATGGGGACCAGGGAGGGCCAGGAGCAAGGCAGGAGGTGCCCAGGGGTCTTCCCGGTTTGCAAAACCCAAGGAAACAGCCCTTCCCCGAGCATGTGCCTCGAATCAACCTGTCCCACCCGCGCTCACTCGTGGATGGATTTGTTCAGCCTTTTAATTCTGCCGATCACCTCCCTGCCCGGTCAGATGGGTTCCTTCTTCAGAGCCCGGCGGCGTGTGCACCCCGCCTGGTGGGATGACGGGCACCCAGGGCGGCTGAGCTCGGCCCCCCTCCTGAAGCCTCCGTGGGGAGCAGGGGCGAAGTCACGGAGCTCTGCTGCTGCAGGCGGCTAACACAGGCGGCCCGGGGAGAAAGATGTTGTGGTTCTTTATGTGAACCTTAAACAAGGTGGTGGCTGTTTTTTAAGCAAGCATATTTTTAAGGGATGTTCTGGGGGACTGTGCCTACCACTCACTTACAAACCACATGTGACAGTGTGCCGGGCCTGTGGCCTTCGAGACACAGAACTCCAAACAAGGAGTCTCGTCTGACAGGCGATTTCTCCAGTAAACCCCGTGAGATGTTTCCTGCTGGTGGAAGGCAGCATAGGCAGGGCCCTCGTAGACACTGGCAAGATTCGGGAGCCATGAGGAGGGGGCTGTGGTTCGTCTCTGTGCTGGCTTGGGGGCTGCGGGGAGGAGAGTCATTTTATGAAGTCGAATGTGTCCACAGGGTCAGCTTTTCCGTTCGATGCTTTAAACACCTGCCCCGTGAGTGACTGGGAGGCCTGTGAGAAACTGCTCTCCTGCAGGTTGCTCTTGGCGAAGTGGGGTTCCTGGGAGCTGGGGAGAGGCCTCCTTGTGCTCCAGAAAGTCACTTGTGCCCTTCTGCTTAAGAACCAAGTTCCGAACACTTTGGAGTTTCCTCAAAAAGTTAAAAATAGAGCTACCCTACGACCCAGCAATTGCACTACTCAGTATTTATCTGAAGGATACAACATACTGATTCAAAGGGGCACCTTGCTCCCCAATGTTTATAACAGCAATGTCCACAATTGCCAAACTGTGGAAAGAGTCCAGATGTCCATCGACAGATGAAGGGATAAAGAAGGTGTGGTTTACACACACACACACACACACACACATACACACACACAGTGGAATATTATTCAGGCATCAAAAAGAATGAAATCTTGCCACTTGCAACCTTGTGGATGGAACTAGAGGGTATTATGCTGAGCGAAATAAGTCAATCAGAGAAAGACAAATACCATACGATTTCACTCATATGTGGAATTTAAGAAACAAAACAGAGGAGCATAAGGGGAAAGGAAGAAAAAATAAAATAAGATAAAAACAGAGAGGGAGATAAACCATAAGAGACTCATAACTCTAGGAAACAAACTGAGGGTTGCTGGAGGGAAGGTTGGCGGGGGCATGGGGTAACTGGGGGATGGGCATGAAGGAGGACACTTGATGGAATGAGCACTGGGTGTTATATGCAACTGATGGTATCTAAATTCTACCTCTGAAACTAATAATCATAATAGAAAAAGAAAAGAAAAAAGAACCAAGTTCCAAGGTCCCTGTGACAAGGGCTAGGTCAGAGGTTTTTGAACGTTTGGGTCTTAGGACTGCTTTACCCTTTTAAAAATTATTGGGAAACCCAAAAAGCTTTTGACTATGGAGATTGTATCTATCGATACTTAATATGTTAGAAATGAAAACTAATATATCTTTAAGGCACCAGAATCACAAGCACCCAGAGCAAGGACGTCAATCACACATTGTGGGGCTACTGGAAAACTTCACTGCGTTGCCATGAAAGAATGAGGGAAAGAAGGCAAGTGATGGCTTAGTATTAGGAGGGCAATGGTTTTGAGCCTGTAAACCCTCTGAAAGGTTTCAGGAACCCCAAGGGTTCCCTGGACCACGCGCTTTGAGAATCACTGTTCTTAACCCACAACCACTTCTGTCTCCACTCTCTGCTGTGGGTTCATTGGGCACCTTCCAATAGGAATGCTGTATCTAAGGGGTACATTTCTGAATCCAGGGCCTCTCCAACTTTAGCATGTACAAAAGTCCCTGGAGAGCTTGGGGGAGCAGGAATTCCTGAGCCCTGTCCGTAGGGATTCTGACTTAGTGGATCTGGGTAGGGCCCAAGGGTAAGCATTTCTTACAAGCTCCCAGTCTTTCAGCAGCACTGTTCTGACCCAGAAACTCAGACAAAAAAAAAAAAAAACAAAAAACAAAAAACTAGGTTCTGAAAAGTCTTTAAATATACCTCTGTCTGATTCCGAGCTCCCAACACTCAAGGGAAATTCAGTCTTGGTCATCCTAAGATGTGCAAAGACACTGGGGTCTTGCATGGAGCCAAGCATTTGCAAGCCCCTCTTGTCTTCAGTTCGTGCCAAGTCCCCCAGCTGTGCTCAATGCCAAAGCCCCAAATTCTTAGACTTTCTGTGCCTCGCTTGGAGTCCAGGGCAAAAGCATGATCCCTTTGGCTGCTAGAGCTACATGGAGGGAGGGGGGAGAGTGGACAAGGCCCATGGTTGTCCGGGTGAAGGCAGTGGGTAGGAGGCGAGGTAAGTGGGTCACAGAAGCACATTCTAGAGAAACCCACTGCAGAGAATCAACAGGGATCGGCGATTCTCCAGAGTGTCATGGTTTAAGGGGGCAAGAGCTTGCCCTGGGGGTATTTTTCTGCTGGATGGCTGTTCTGGAAAGACAAGGACCTGGTTTCCTGGAATCCGTGGCCATGGCCGTGAGCGGGGTGTCTGGAGAGAAGACGGAGAAGGGCTACTCGCCCCCCACACCCAGCCCCACCTGGTTCATAGGCTCCTATTGCCTTGTCTGCCCCAGAGTCTGGTGAGTGCCCCAAAAGGAGCTTAGAAGTCACTCTGGAATGCTGCTGGGAGGCCGGGAGCCGAAGTCCCAGGCCTGGAGTGCACGTTAAATACGCACGCGTGGGGCCGCCAGCAGCAGTCGGAGCGGAGACCGGAGTCGTGGCCATATGGGGATGTGGTTGTGGGAAAAAATATTTATAAAATGGCTTTTCCAAATGTTTAATCTACAGCAGATGCATCTTACATTAATCTGTTTGGCTTGGCTTTTGCTGTGGGGAGATGCCGTTTCATTGTGCAGGCCCTCCTGGAGCACAGGAAATGGGGACTAAGATTCATCTGTGACTCAACTCAAAAGGAAGGTCTTTGGGGGGGACAACCTGGGGTGGATGGGAAGGGCAGCAGGGGCGGGAGGTGCGGGGCCGGGAAGAGAAGGCAAGGAAGCCTCCCACATCCTTGTGGCTCCCATGGGTCACCCACAATTTAATTTTCATCCCACAGATGCTGTGTGTTTAATCTCCACTACTGGAATAATAAGCGGACGGCCGAAGTTCTTACTAAAAAGTTGTGCTTTCGCTGTGATTACCATTGAGTAATGTGGCCCCACACCCATTCCTAACTTTTGCAGACAGTCCCTTATTGAAAGTGTTTAATATCATAGATGTTTCTAGAATGGGAAGCGGGACCTCTGCTTTCTCTAGCCTCCCGCTCACTATATGTCAGCCACCTTCTCCATTTCTCAGATCCCAGAACACCCAAGCCCTACCCAACCACAGGGCTTTTGCATATTCTGTTCCTTCTGCTGGGAAAACTCTCCCCTCACCCTTTGCCTAAATAACTCCTGCTCTGGGCTTAAACATCACCTCCCCAGCGAAACCTTCTGAACTTCCAGGTCACCGTAGCTTTGTTGTCATAGAACCCTGCGCTTTCTGCATTACTGTTAAGATACTCAAAACTGCATTTCAATCCATGCAACACTACGGTTCAGGTCTGTCTCCCACAAGGGACCTTGAGCACCACCGCTGTGGACACCTGCGTGACAGCCGGCCTGAAGAGCTGCCCAGACCGACAGAGCCGGAGACGGTAACGTGTGCCTCTCAGGTGATTCCTTTCGGAAGACCTGGGCAGGGGAACATCACAGCAGGAAGGGCCTGTATGTTAAAATGCTGGCAGTCCTTTCAGCCCTTGGATGATCACCTTCCACCTGGTCTGAGGACAGGGAAGGGAACGGGGCCCCCAGAAACTCTCCAGCTCCATTTTCGCCTGTCCGACTGTGGAAGGCAGACTAATGGCTCCAGCGATGTCCATGTCCCAGGCCCCAGAACTAAGCTACCTTTCCCAAAGGGACTTTGCAGGAGTGATTACATGAAAGATCTGGAGATGGAGAGATCATCCTGGGTTATCTGGGTACCTGGCTGGTCTGATCGAGTTAACACGAGTCCTTACCAGCAGAGAACCTGGGAACATCACTAATCATTAGGGAGATACAAATCAAAACCACAAGGAGATAGCACCTCATGCCCATTAGGATGGCTACTATCAAAAAAAAAAAAAAAAGCTAAACTAAAACAAAATAACAAGTATGGGCGAGGATATGGAGAAAAAGGAACCTTCGTGCATTGTTGGTGGAAATGCACCCTGGCGCACCCGCCGTGGAAGACAATATGGAGGTTCCTCAAACTATTAAAAATAGAATTATCCTATTATCCAGTAATTCCACTTCTGGGTATAAACCCAAAATAATTGAAAGCATGTTCTGGAAGAGATATGTGCACACCCAGGTTCCTAGCTGCATTGTTCACAATAGCTAATATGAGGAAGCGAGCCGCGTGTCTCCATCGATGGATAAATGAATAAGCACACTGTGATGTAATACATACAATGTAGCATCATCCAGCCTTAAAAAGGACATTCTGACACCTGCTACCACATGGATGAACCCAGAGGACGTGATGCTCAGCAAAATACGCCAGGCACAAAAAGACAAATCCTGCATGGTTCCACTTATAGGAGGTACCCAGAAGAGTCAGACTCATAAAAAGTAGAACCCTGCGACCAGAGCTGGTGGGGGGGGGGTGGAAGGGGGAGTTTGTGTTTCATGGGATAAAGCATCAAATCTGCAAGATGAAAAGAGTTCTGGAGACTGATGGTAGCAATGGTCACACAACAATGTAAATGTATTTCATGCCACGAAACTGTATACTCAGAAATGATGAGGATGGGACATTTTACGTTCTCTGCATTTGACCACAATTAAAAACAACTTCATTTTCATGGAGAACTTTTGCCGGCTACAGCTCTGAAGAAGGGACAGGGAGATGCCAGGTGAGAAGCCGCCGCACCCCGTTGCTGGCTCTGAGACATGTCCCACAGGCGGGACGAGGAGCCCAGAGGCCCCGCTGACAGCCGGCAAGGAAACGGGATGTCAGTCCTCCAACCTCAGGGAGGTGAATGACCCAAATGAGCAGGACACAGATCCCACTGTCAAGCCTCCAGAAGGAGCGCGGCCTGGCCGACACCTTGATTCTAGCCCCGGGGGGCTTGGTGCAGATGTCTGACCTGCAGGCTGTTAAGAGATACGTTCTTATTGTTTAAGCTGCCGAGTTTGTGCTCATGTGTTAGGGGAACACATGAAACTAGTACTCCAGGGAAGCCCAGGGGAGGGCAGAGGAGATGCCGGGACCTGGGCAGCTGCATCCCTGGCCATGCCGCACCTCAGGGTCCCCGTCTGCACATAAAGGGTTGGGCTCAAGAGTGGTGTCTCTTTCTTTCTTTCCTCCTTTCTTTCTTTCCTCTTCTTTCTTTCTTTTCTTTCTTTCTTTCTTTCTTTCTTTCTTTCTTTCTTTCTTTCTTTCTTTCTTTCTTTCTTTCTTTCTTTCTTTCTTTCTTTCTTTCTTTTTCTTTCTTTCTTTCTTTCTTTCCTTTCATTAGACCAGAGGGAACTTCCCTTGAATGAAATCTTCTGTGAAAGTCCCAAAATGTGTACCGGACAAAATTTTTTCAAAGGTCTGCTTTGTATGAAGTGAGGGTGGGGGTCTGAGCCCTGCTTCCTGGCTACTCCTCAACCCATCTGTAGGGCCCTGCCACTCCCCAGCTCTACAGAGCTCTGGGTCCCTTCCCTCACCATTAACAGATGACCAGCCTGGGGTGTCCAAGGCCCTCAGCACTGACAGAGTTTGTTTTTTTGCCAATCTCAATCTTCTAGAAATACAAACATGATCAGACTCCCTTCTCCTTCCCTTCCTGGTCTCTCCCTCTGCTCTTAGAGAAGGTCCCCGCACTACTCTCCGAAACCCCCACCAACTCAGTCCCTGCTGACCTCTCAGCCCTGACCCTCCACACTCATTACCTGGCTCTGAGTGTTAGCCACATGATCTCCCCTCAGACCTCGTTCTCATCGTGCCTCTTCCCACCACGGGGCCTTTGCACATGCTGTTCCCTGAGCATAAAATGCTATTCTCAGCCTTCATCCCCCAGGCCACTTCTGAACCGACTTCTCATCTCACCTTCTTTTACCTCCTTACCATGGTCAACCTTTCCTTCCCTCTCCCATCCCACCCTGTTAGTGTTCTCGCTGCACCCTTCTCTCCTTTGTGGCACTGATAAGAGTTATAATTTTAGGGGTGCCTGGGTGGCTCAGTCGGTTAAGCGTCTGCCTTTAGCTCAGGTCATGATCCCAGGGTCCTGGAATCAAGCCCCACATCGGGTTCCTGCTCAGCGGGAAGCCTGCTTCTCCCTCTCCCACTCCTCCTGCTTGTGTTCCTCTCTCGCTGTCTCTCACTGTCAAATAAATAAATAAAATCTTTAAAAAAGTTATAATTTTATACTTTTTTGTGTTATTCTTTTGTTAATGTCTGTCTCCTCCCCTAATATAAGCCAACATTCACATAGCACTTACCTTGTCCACACCCTATTCTAAGCACTTTATATAACTACTCATTTTATCTTCAGAAAAACCTTCTGAAGTTGATACTATTATCACCCCCATTTAACAGATGAGGAAACTGAGGCACGGACTTGTTAAGCAACTTGTCCAAGGTCACTCACTAGTGAGGGGAGGAGCTGAGATTTGAGCCCAGACACTCTGTCTGTCTCTGTGTCTCTTCATCTGTCTGTCCATCCATCCATCCATCCATCTAACCATCCATGCATCCATCCATCTATCTGCCCATGCATCCATGCATCCATGCATCCATCCATGCATCCATGCATCTATCTGTCCATGCATCCATCCATCCATGCATGCATCGACTATCAGTTCTATAAGGACAGAAATCATGATGGTCTTATTGCTCTAACCCCAGGGTCTAGCACATTTGTAAATATTTGAAGAATTAAAAGATGAATCTTGATCTTTATTCTGCAACAGTTCCCCACAGAAGAACCCTGTTGGAACCACCAGGAAACAAGGAGAAGAGAGCTTTGGCAGCCTTGACTCCCTCAAGCTGGCCGAGGCGGCCTCCATCAGAGATGTTCCATGACCCTGCCGGCACGCCCTGTCCGCATGCTGTTCTGAAGCATGTCCACTGCTCCACATGCCAATGGCCCCACCTCTGAACTTGAGGAGCTGGCACAGGGTTGAGTCTCAAGTGGAGAGAGGAAGAAGAGCCCCTTCTGAACTCTGCATTCCTGGACCTCACAGCAGCAGACAGAGAGGCTCCTCCATCCCCTTCCAGTCACAAACCACCATCTCCACACACAGGACGGATCCACCCTGAGAGGTATCCAAGCCCTGTTAAGACGACAGGTAAGTGACCACTCACCACAGTTGGGTGGTCACTTGCAGAGCAGGAGCATTTCTTGGCTCTCCCAAACACTTCCGCTGGGAACAGATGGACACCTGCCCAAGGTTATCTCGGAGAGACTCTCTTCCAGGCCTTAAATGAGTCTGAAAGAAGAGCCAGGACTGAGAGCCAGACAGATCTGGTTGCAGTCGTGTTTCAAGCCCAAGACCCTGATCCAACTCCCTAACTCCCCGAGCTTCATTTTGTTATCTGTGAAATGGGGATGTTCATGGCACCTAGTTCATGGGGCCGCCATATGTACACACCACCGAAAACATGCTCAGTGCCACACCAGGCCCCGTAGGAAGCAACCCGTACACGTTAGATGCAGTGATTGTTAACGAGACCCCCTCAGCCTTCAACTGTTTCTTGTCCACCCCATCCCCACCGCCCCCCTCCCCCCCGAGAGCATCTCTCTCAGCCCCAGCTGGGGCGGAAATGAGGAAATGAACCTGACATTCACTCTACACATCCCTTTGATGAGAGTCACCCTTCAGGAGGAGAGACCTCATCGAAATGTAATTTTTTTCCCATTAATCATCCACCCAGACAGCTCTTGGTTCTCCAATTCTCTTAAGCAAATAACAACCAAAGAAAAAAATCTTTTCTTCCAACTAGAAGTGCAGATTTGTGCAATAAAAGCACAGCACTGAAGTGCTTATCTCCTCTCATCTGGCTCTCCTTTCATAACTCACAAAGGTTCCCTCCTGTCTCTCAGGCTCCCGCCCTCTCGTTCCTTTCTTTGAGGTCACACGCACACGCGGGACAGATAGCATCACTGTAGGCCCCAGACAGTTCTCCGCTGAGCCCAGCTCTGAGCGGCTGAGCGGCCCCTGGGGGCCCCCACCGCGTTTTCCCTGGGTGCTGCCCCACCCCCGACTCCCTCTTCCCCAGCCTCCTTAGTCTCAGCCTGTCACTTTCCCAGCCACACAGCGAGCGGAGGAATGGAGGACAGTAGAAAATGTGGCTTTGAAACCTCAGACCAGGGTTCAAATCCTGGCTCAGCTGTGTGGTTTGGGCAAGTCACTGCCCCTCTCTGGGTCCAATTTCACATTGTAAAGTGAGTGTAATAAAACCAACATCCAAGCCTTACTGAATGTCAAGGGCTGCCATTATTGAATGGATCAATTCATCAACTATTTGTCGAACGTCTACTGTGTGCTTGGGCCAAGGGATCCCACCGTGCAAGACCCAGCCTGAGGCCCCTTAGGCACTTACGTCCTAAGGCCCATCACAGAAGAGGAATTCTCAAAATGGAAATTGCAGAGTACAGGGGTCCCCAAGATCATCCTCACCTTGACACCAGTTGCAAGTTTGGGGGTCCCCAAGGGCACTATCTGTTTTGATAATTCACTAGAAGGACTCAGAACTCACCGAAAGCTGATATAAGTCACAGGTACACTTTATTACAGCAAAGGATACAGATGCAAGTCAGTTGAGAGAAGAGACACAGGGGACAGTGCCCAGGAGAGTTCCAAGCATGGAGCCTCCAGTTGCCCTCTCCCCATGGAATCATGGAGAGTGCTAACTTTTCCTGGCAATGATATATGACAGCATACACAGAGTACTGCCCACTGGGGATGCTCGTGAGCCTCAGCATCCAGGGCTTTTATAGGATTCAGCCACTAGATTGGCTGGCTGCCCACGTGGCTGACCTTCTTGTCTCCAGCCTCTCTGGAGGTCAAGTTGATGTCACATGGCCCAAGATGGCCAACAAGTAAACCAAGCCACTCTATGAGGCTGGACACTCTGAGGAATTAGGGGTAGCCTCCCAGGAGCCTGGACGAGGGCAGACCTCTCCTTGAGCGAGGTGAATCCTTCACTGCCCAGAAGTTGAGCTGCAAAATCTCTCAAGGCATGAACTCTGCAATCTGTCGCCCTCGTCCCCTTCCAGCCAGGCCAGTGATGCCACTGGATGGACACAAACGTGTCCACTGTTAACTCCAGTTAGAAAAGGGATAAAGAAAGAAACCAAACAAATGCTCAGGACCAGGGCACTTTTAAACAGAGAAAGACATGCCCATCCCGTGGAATACAGAGCGGCAGATAAAATGAGGAGGCCCTGCTCTGTGCGTGATGTAGAAAGAGGCCAAGGGCATGCTGTTGGTTGGAAGACAAGTTGTCAAACCCTCGCTACTGAGAAGTCGTGTGGCCCTGAGCAAGTGATTTAATCTCTTGACCTCCTCAATGTCCTTGTCTCTAAAATGGGGCAGCTCTCTGCCCTCCCCCAACCTGGGAGCCACATATAGGGAGCAGCAGGTGTGACGTGGGGGCTGTGCCGGGACAGCTCTGAGCTCCACGCCACGTCTGCATTCTCAAGTCCCCAGGACGGAGTCCCCCGGAGCAGATGGGGACAGATGGTGGCTCCTCTGTGTGACATTTGTGACCGGGCCAGTGCCTTGATCACTGTCATTAAAAGTTCTTGATAGACTGAATGGTTCATTCATTCATTTATCTACATTGAGGCCCCATGCTAAGTGACGTGGACTCAGGCGTACTGAAGCCAAGCAAGGTCTTTATGGTCAAGGAGTAGCCAGTCCAGAGCAGAGGACACTGGGGACTGAGCCCAGAGACAGGGGTGCACTGGCCCAAGCTTGCGCAGCAAGGCCTGAATGCCCTGCTCAGGAACGAGAAAGACGTTCTAGCAAAGCTGCATAGAAGCTGGTTGGGTGAAGAGGACGGGGCAGGGAAATGGTGTTCCTGGCCGGGACAGCTGTGTGAGGAGGAGCTTAGAGGCCTGGCAGTGAGGGGGTTGTCAAGACTTCGAGGATGGAAGAGAGCCCAGAGTGGCCGAGTGGGAGGTCCACGAGAGAGGGAGTGGCAGAGACGAGGCTGGGGAGGTGGGCAGGCGTCAGCAGGGCAGGGCTCCACGGACTCAGTTGCAGAGGGGGTACTTTACCCTGGAGGTGATGGGGAGGCCTGAAAGGTGTAATTCAGGGGTGGCATGCTGGAGCTGTGTGCGAAATGCGCTTCTGCTCGTGGTGGAAGGAAAGATTCCAGGGCTGAGAGAGGAAGCAGGAAGGCAGCTGTGGTCACTGGGCCAAAGGGACGCTGTCCCGGTGCCACCCGGCCGCTTTCCACCCGCCCTGCTCCCTCCAGCTGCGGCGAGGCTGTGCGGACTCAGCTCCTCCTGGCTTGTGAGAGCTAACTGTCAAATAGCCAGGAATTTGTGGGCCAGTTGTTACACCACTGGTAGCTTTGAAATCGGCCACAGAGGGAGTGTGGACACCGCAGAAATGGCAAAAGCTACAAATCAGGACTTTGGTCCTCCCACGCCCGGAAAACTGGTTTCCCAGCACACTGTCACTCCCTAGGACTACCACCCCTTCTCTGGAAACATGTCCTTGGCTGGGGGGAGCCTCCCCACCCACCGCAAGGGCACCCCACAGCCCACGACTGATTGACAAGGGGGTTCGAGTGTCTCGCCTCCCACCCGAGGCAGTTTACACTCCTGGGGTCCTTCCCCGTGGGACCCGGCTGGGGCTGGACACTGGCTGAGACCTCACCTCCTTCCCTGCCGTCGCTGCCTCTCCAGCTGCTCTGGGATTCGGCACCTGCACCAGAACCCCTGTCTCAGACTCTGCTTCCTGGACCCAGACTGGCGACCCCACCTCCCACGGCTCCCACATGGGTGTGCCCCCGGGGGTTCCCTCCAACCACACCTGGGCCCCATAAGACCAGCAGGGTGTCTCTGCCAGGGCTGGGGAAGAACCAGAACCAGTGACTGCCAAAGTCAGCCTTCTGCAGCCGTGGAGAGCCACCTGGATCTCCGTTTTGGAGACAAAAGCTGCTCATGAGCCACAGCTCCTGAGCGCTTAGAAACGAACCGAAATTCAGTTTTGAATAACAAGCCTTCAGTCGTTGGGGTGAGGTCAGTGTGGAACCACTGTGTCAGTCCCAAAGAATGTTCTCGCCCCCTGCCCCTGCCCCCCCACCCCGCCTTTTGGGTGACCGGGAACGGAGAGGCATGCCCGTGCAGCAGGTCACCCAGATACACGGCCCTCCGCTCCTAGCAGCCACTGCATGCTGGGGGGAGGTCCCTCTGGACGCTTCGTTTTGGTCTGTTTTAAAGCTGTTGGTGTCTTGAGAATCACTCCAGGTTCACAGGAACCGGCCTCGGCAGCGTTGGCCTCACAGACATCCACAGTGGGGACCTAGAGGGGACCGCAGGCTGTCCCCAGATGCTATGTGATCTTGGGCAGGTCCCTTCCCCACTTGAGGCCTCTCTCTTCCCATACACAAAACTCGAAGCTTCCCCTGGATTAGCATTTCCTGAATCACCCCCACACTTTTGGCCCAGCCACCATTTCTGCGAATCACCTCAGGTTTTTCGCCAACTTTTAATTTAAAAGGAATTTAATTTAATTTAAAAGGAATCTTGGTATCACCATCCTACATGGAAATGAGCGTCCCTTGCCATTAATAGAAGGTAACTACAGAAGCACATGCCTTGAAATGATTATTTTAAATAATAATTTCTCTATTATTCACAACTCTGAGAAATAAGTATTTTTTTTTTTTTTAAGATTTTATTTATTTATCTGAGAGAGAATGGGAGACAGAAAGCATGAGAGGGGGAGGATCAGAGGGAGAAGCAGACCCCCCGCCGAGCAGGGAGCCTGATGCGGGACTCGATCCCGGGACTCCAGGATCATGACCTGAGCCAAAGGCAGTTGCTTAACCAACTGAGCCACCCAGGCTCCCGAGAAATAAGTATTTCTAAACTAGTATCACTCTGTGCTGGCCTGGTGCAGCTGCCTGCTGAAGTCTTCGGGCCTGGGGCCCGTCTCTCGGGTCACAACGGAGATTAGAAGCATCAGGAGGCGCTAAAGGCTCTTCATGCCCCAGGAGGCATCCCCCTGAACCACCCAGAGGGATGGAAAGGGGCATAATTTCTGCACCGCCTGAGCCAGTGTCCTTCAATGCCACGTGCATGCACCACTGAAAACCGCTTCACCCTCAACCAGGGACCCTATGCTTTGGAAAACACTGGTTTGGATCTTCCCTAAAAAAAAAAAAAAATCTAATTTTGCATAATACTTGGGAGGTCTAGAATCTTGCCAGAGCTCCCCTCAGAGCTAGCTCAGTGTTCGTCCCAGGGTTTTGCACAGACGGCTCGGATCAGTGACCCAGAGAACCTGCTATAGAGGCAGATTCCTGAACCCCACCTACTGAGTCAGAATCACGGGCTGAGGGGCCCCAGAGTCTGCCTGTCCCCAGCCCCCCACTCCTGGATTGGAGTGTAAGGAGTGGCGTTCGGGTTAGAGAAACAGGACGGATGCTTGTCCGGAGGCTGACGAGAGCAGGCCCATGCTTGAACAGGTGCTGAAAAAGTCAAGTTTCAAGAGCCAGGATCTGTCTGGGTTACCCTCCCGGGGTCAGCTGCGGCACATCCATGCACAGAAACGGTTCTCTTCTGGGTGGGGGTTGAGCTACCCGGCGGGCTCCTCCCAAGAGCCACAGCGAATCCCTCTGCCTCTGTCCTCAGAACGGGTTCACATCAACCCACCACAAATGCGCCCTCAGGGGAGACAACCTGGGGTTGAATTTTGCTGACGTCAAGCAGCGAACACTCATCGTGTCCTCAGGAAGGATGAGGTCTGTGCCAGGCTGAGGCCAGGTTCCCGGAATGTTGGAGAAAGCAAGAGCTCTTCACACTGGGGCGTGTAAACCCAGAACCCGCGAGCCAGGCTGGACGCCCGGCCGGGCCTCTGCCTGTGCCCCAAGAAAGCACCCCCCACGCAGAGCTCCCGGCTCTGCTCTCTGCGCCAACATCAGCTTGGAAGTAGGCCGCGCGCTCCTGCTCTCTTGGGGGGCCTCCAGCTGGTCGGCTCCGAGTCTGTTTTGTAACCAAGACGTTTCTTCTGGCCGTGGGGCCTGAGAACGCAGGGCGCTTTGGGGCCAGCCCCATGCTGTTCCCTGGGCTTTCAGGGGAAGATGCCATCTTGAGAGAGGGGTCCAGGTGGGAGCTCAGTGCAGGTCTGTCTCTGAAAATCACCTGCATTCAAAGCCCAGGCAAAAACAGGGGCCCGTCCTGAGGGCTGCCTGCCCCTCCTCGCTGTCCCTTCTTCCCAGGGGGGTTGGAGGATGGAATGAAATGATGTCTACAAAGCACCAAGCACGAGAACAATAGAAGGTGTTCTGGGCTGACCAGTGTCCGCCCAGAATTCACATCTACCTGGAGTCTCAGAATGTGACCTTATGTGGAAACAGGGTCTTTGCAAGTATAATTAGTTAAGTTGAGGTCATGTTGGATTAGGGTGGGCTTTAAATTCAGTGACTGGTGTCCTTATAAGAGTGGAGGGACACGAAGACGTAGGGACATGCAGGAAAGGGGGCAGGTGACAATGGAGTCAGAGATTGGGGTTTTACTGCTACGAGTCAAGGAACAGGCAGCCAGCAGGTGCTAGGGGGCTTGCATGGACAGATTCTCTCTCTCTCTGAGCCTCTACAAGGCACCAGATTTCAGACGTCTGGCCGCTAGAAACATAAGGAAATAAATTGTTGTTTTAAGCCAGCCACCCAATTTGTGGTATTTATAACAGCCCTAGGAAATTAATACAGGAGGTAATTTACTGAGCACTTACTACATGCTAAGCATTTTGTCAAGTGCAGTACAGACATTTCTCCAATCTGCCCGACGATCAGACATAATAGATACTCCCGCTATGTCTATCTTGTAGCTGGGGAAACTGAGGCTCAGGGTGCTTTGCTGCTCAAGCGCACCCAGGTAAGTGGCCTACGATGTTCAAAATCCTGTCTCTCTGATTCCAAAGCCTGTGTCTGTTCCATGAGCTCACTCAGCTCACAGACGCAGGGATCCAGCGGGGCTCAGCAAAGTTCCTGGCACAGAGCAGGCCCTCAGGAGATACGGGAGGACTGCGTTCTGTGATCCAGTGAACTCGGAGGATTGGGGGATTGTATGCCCTTCATCTGTCAACCGAGCAATACACACTGCAGGCCTACTGTGTGCCTGGCCCTGGGGACACAGCGGCAAACACCACAGTCGTGGCCCCGGCCCTAGTCCCCAGCCCTGGGGAGCATGCCGCACAGGGCAGGGACTGACGCCGTGGAAGATAAAGAAATCACTGGTGTGCTAACCACTGGGCCGAATGCTCTGAAGGTAAAAAGCAGGGAAGAGCCTCAGAACAGAAGACAGTTCTGCTGGCGCCCAGCCCTCTCTCCGAAGGCCTGTCTGCCAGGACCACGGAGGCTTGGGGCAGCTCCTTTAAGAAGTTTCTGGAAGGGCCCCCAAATTTATCAGCTGTATTGTTTGCTCTCTAGAAAAGAATAAGAGGATGGCAGCCCAAAGGCCTCTGGTCCCGCTGGTCTGCTCAAGCTCATCTGGGCTCTGGTGCCCCACACCGGCAGCGAGCCTGGTGCGCAGGAAGCTTTCCCAGGGAGCACAGCGAGCGGCCTGGTTCCTGAGCTTCCTAGCTTCCTGGAGGACAAACTCTCCTCCCTGTTCACCTCAAACCCATGTCACTCTTCAGCATCCGGGAACCATCCCTGAATCAGGAGGGGAGGGCAGGGAGGGGCTGGGACATCTTTCGGCAAGGTCTTAACTTCTGTTCTCTAAAAGGAAGGCAGGAAGGGAGGGAAGGAGGGAGGAAGGCAGGGAGGCGTTGAGGGAGAGAGAGGGAAACAGACTGAAAAGGAAGAAGGGAAACAGACTGAAAAGGAAGAAGGGAAACCTCTATGTATCTTGATTTTTATTTGACTATAAAAGTAACACAACTTTGCTGTAAAAAATTTAAACATAAAAGAATCTGTTGGTCCTTAGCCTTTGGTGGGCAAAGAATGTTCTGGGGAAATGATTAAGACCACAGGTTCTGTGGGTGACCCCCTGCCCTCGGGTGATTTGGGGGCAGGTGGCCCATGGGGTGCACTGTGAGAAATGCTGATCGGCAAAGTCAACATGCACCTCTCCTTCTGAATTAGATGGATCTTGCAGGGAGAGGACTCCCGCCAAAGAGAGACTACGGCAAACTGGTGCAGCCCCAACAGAAAGAGCCATTCCTGAGGGAGTCTGAGTGCGGCCTTGCTGCTGAGTACCCAGATGGAGGGGAGTCCCAGGGGACCACAGCATTGCAAATACAGAGAAGATCTGCAGACTGGAGGTTGGAGAAAATTTCCCAAACCATTTCTGTTGTCCCTCAAAACCAATAGTTAACATTGGTGTGGCCCAAGTTAGGAGGGTCTCTCATGAGGTTTGTCCTTGGTCATATAAATGGAAATTTGTCACAGGGTCAGCCCTGAATGTCCATCATTCAAGGACATGGTTATGCCCACTCTCAATGCACCCAGGATCGTTCTGTTTGGTCCCTAAGTAAACAAGTCAAACATTCCAGCCGGAAGGACTGACAAAAAGTTTCCGGCTCCAACATGGATGAAGCTCGAAACTAGCTGTCCTCCGTGGAAGAAGCCAGTCACAAAAGGACAGGTGCCGTGGGCTTCGCTTACAGGAGGGTCTTAGCCCATTGGGTCCGCTGTAACGAAATTCCACAGGCTGGGGGCTCAAACAACAGACACTCATTTCTCACAGTCTGGAGGCTGGAAGCCCAAGAGCGGAGTGCCGAGCATGGCCGGGTTCTGGTGGAGATTCACGAGGACAGGAGGTAGACCGGTGACACCGGGGGCTGAGGGGAGAAGGGAGATGGGGAGTTGTTTTGTGGGGACAGAGTTCCAGTTTGGGAAAATGGAAAGTTCTGGAGATGGGTGGTGGTAACGGTGTCACAACCCCATACAGTGTACTTAATATACTTAATGAACCGTACACTTTTTAGGTAAACTTTGTGTTATGTATATTCTACCACAATTTTTTAAAAAGTTCCCCCAAAGGCCACTCTTGACTTTGCAGACATGACCCTTGGGGGTTAACAGTGGACACTGATTTGCCTGAAGCTTCCATCAACAGCTTGGAAGCTTCACCTCCTTGCCTAGAACCCGAGTTGCTACAGATTGGGGTCCCAGGCACCTCCAGTTCTTGCCTCCCCTCAGAGCCCCCACCACGCCGTGGCCCCCAGCCCCTGAGACCGCAGTGATGGACTGCCGGAGCCTGGCCCCAGCAAGGCCACCCCACAGGGCTCTCTGTTCTAGGACCAACAGGACGGGGCCACGAGGACATCGCCCAGAGCGTCTGGCTGTTTCCACTCCACATTTTAAGAAGGCTTTGAGCCTAAACTGAAGCCAAGTATGCTTCAGGTAAATATTTGCTTTGCTTCTCTGTGCCCCCAGGGGACCAGGCCTGGGGCCAGATGAAAGCAGCAAAGAAAGAGGAATTTATGCACTGAGAAAAATTGGGCAAGAAGCAAAGCCAGATGTTCTGCCCAGCTGTTCCGGCCACAGCCGGTCACATTCTTGGGGACCACGCTGGCCCTTTCGCTGCATGGGAGGCGGCCCCTTGTAAAGGGACACCACTTCCGTCTCGTGGGGAGAAGTCAAGAGCACAGGCTTGCTGTCGGAGACCTGGGTGCCAGCTCTGCCCTCCGAGCTGACCTGGAGGGCACGGCACTCATACTGGGGCTGGGGCTGCGTTCCTTGCCGGGCGTAACTCGGCCTCCATGGATCGTGAGGCTGAAGGAGGAGGAAGAGGAGGAGGGAGGGATGGTGATGATAGCAGCCTTCTGTCCAACCAATCCCGGTCAACGAAGCTTTGCGGGCAGGTGACTCAGATGGCCAGTCAGGGCCTTTATGGCTGGGTTTGGAGGTGGAGAAAAAGAACACCTGCAGACACTGGGGACTGCCATTCTACCGTGGGGCAGGGCAGCCTCTTCACTGGAAGACAGCAGAAGCCAAGCAGAATCAGATGAGAAGAGACAAAGAATCCAGAAGACAGAGCTTGAGTCCCTGGATCCAGCCATACCTGCAGCCAAATACTCCTGGAATTCCTGATAAAAATGAGCCAGCAAATTTCCTTTCGTTTCTCAGCTAGTTTACTAGCTCGGTTTATTTCTTAGGCTTCTGCACCTGCTATAGAAAGCCTAACTGATAAGCAAAGATGGTCTGGAAGGAGAGAGTAATCTACCTGGGGTGCAGGGCCTCTCAGCTGTGGGCCTCACCTGACCAGCTCATTCAACAAGTTACTGAGAACTGGGGAAGAGGCAGGGCTCATGATGATCCAGCTGCTCGGTCAGGCCTGGGGTCTGCCATGCCCTGGCAATGTGGACTAGGGGAAGTCACTTCAGTTCTCAGAATCCCCCACACCTGCAAGATGGAACAATGATAGTAGCACTTCCAGGCTCATAGGGCTGCAGGGGGATGCGAGCGAGAAGCCATTCGGAGCCCCCCTCAGGCCTCCTATTCCCCATCACCCGCACTCCTCACACTGCCCTGGGGTCATCCGCAGATTTTCTATCTTCTTCCTTGAACTGGGAACTACTTTGGCGCAAGGGTCTTGTCTGTCCCATTCATCATAAAGACCCCCCACTTTTGAAAGTTTTGCACCCAGTCAATAAATACGTTGCTGAGGCTTTGCACCACTGATTTGTGACAGTTGCTCACCCAAGAAATGCTTACATGTGTAAATGCTAACTGCCCCCAGGACCACCCCCCCCATAACCTGTAAGATCATCACTTTTCTGTGAACAGTGCAAACAACAGGCATCCCTCTGCCAGGTTCCAGCTAGCGGGTCCGTCTGCTGTGGGTTTGTCTCCCCTGCCCCCCTGGGAGGTGTTTGGGGCGGGGATGCGGTCTTGTTCCTGTGAGAGCAGAGGGCAGGGAGACACTGTGGACTTCCGCATTCAAATTTACATTTCTAAAGCTCTCCCTGAGTTATTTGGTGTGTGTGTGAGAGAGAGGGGACAGGAGGGGGACAAGTGACCGCTGGGCGACTGGTTGGGAGGCAACATGGCCCCCCAAGTGGAGATGGACAGCAGTGGTCTGCCCTCAGGTGGGCAGTGGGGCAGGGAGAGTGGACCAGCCAGGACTGAGTGTGGGAATGGGGACCCCAACTCTGGAACCTGGCGGCCTCACGCACCCTGGACACCACCACCTGCAGACTCGCCATCTTGACATGTGACTGGAGCTCTCTGGGCCTCTATTTCTTCATCCATGAAAGGGACTCATCATAGAACCTACCGTGCTGGGTGCCCGTGAAGATTATAGAAGCTGACATTGCAAGGGCTGAGCACAACCCGAGCCCTTCCCGTGGGCCTTACCACCACAACCACTCCACGGGGACGCCACCAGGAGGTTCCCGGGGCCTGGGGCAGGGACCGTGCTATTCATCATTTACGCCCAGTGGCCCACACACAGGGAACATGCTCCAAACGCTGGACGATCCGAATCACATGAAACAGAAGCAGATCATTTGGGAAACCACCCCAGGCAGCCCGGACCTTCCTTTGTTGACGACGTGTCCCTTCGGACCTGACCTTCCCTGGGAGTCCACGGGTGTTCTCAATCCTGGGGACACCCTCAGTGTTCCCGTTTCAATTTGCGGCAGAGAACAACAGTCAAAATTTTAATTTACAGGTTCTCCGTAAATTACCGCCTGGTCTGATTTATAATTCATAGTACAATATTTATTTCTAACAGGAAATTAATTTTGGAAACTCAGTGGGTGATTAAATTAAATTGCAAAACCATTCCACTTGCTTGGGAGGGGGGAAGTGGGTAACTGGTGATTATATTTAGAGATAAATGGGAAGAGTCTGTCCTCAGAACACATGCGGCGGGAGGAGGGCTTGCAGCTCACCCTTGCTCAGAGGAGGGGGTCTTCCAGCACATCTACCCTGCACGCCGGGGGCTCGCCCGTTCCTTGCGGCTCATTCCTCGTGAACTTATCCCTGAGGAAAAGAAAAATGTAGGCCGAAATTACTTGCATGCAGTTCAGTGTCACTCCCCGCTTTTCCTTTTGGCTGTAAACCAAGTGTTGGGACAGACAGAGGAGGTGTATGCGCTGGGTTAAGACAATTGGTCTCTGTGATGGTGAATTTTATGTGCAAAACAGCTGATAAAACCTTATCTCTGTGTGTGTGTGTGTGTTTCTGGAAGAGATTAGCATGGGAATCAGTGGTCTGGGTAAAGAAGATGCCCTCCCCGTTGCAGCTAGGCAGCACCCAATCCACTGGGAGCCTGAACACAGCAAAATGGCAGAGGATGGGCAAACTTGCTCTCTCTGCCTGAGCTGAGACATCCGTCAGTGCTCTTGGTCCTTGGGCTTTGAGAGGTAGACCAGGGCTCTTCCACCATTGACCCCCTAGCTCTCTCACCCCACACCCCACTGGTTTTCAGGCTTTCGGACTAGGACTGAATAATACCAACAGCTCTCCTGGGTCTCTTGTTTACAGATGGCAGATCATGGGACTTCCTGGCCTCCATAACCGCATGAGACAATTTCTATCCTGTATGTTCTCCTTTATATGTCTTATGGATCTGTTTCTCTGGAGTACCCTGACTAATACAGTCTCAGAGGGGGACAGACCCGGGATCTAATCCCAGCTCTGAAAATGTTTGGCTGTGTCACTCTGCCCCTGTCCCCTCCTCTGCAAAATGAGGATAATGACAGTCCTTAAGTACTTTGCAAGTTCCTTTAGGATTAATTGGAGAAATAGGTATTGTACAAATTACTTATTGTGTAACTAATTACCCCGCAGACATTGTGTCACATTTTCTGTGGACTGGGAATTTGGATGGAGCTTATCTAGGTGGGTTTGGCTCAGTGTCTCTTGTGAGGTAGGGGTCAGGATGTCGACAGGAGCTGTATCATCTGAAGATAGGCTGGGGCTGGAGGGCCCATTTCCAAGATGGCACCTCACGCGGCTGTTGGCAGAAGGCCTCAGTTCCTTGCCACGAGCATCTCTCTGTAGACTCCTTGAGGGTCCTCAACATGACGGTGTCTTTGTCCAGAACAAGTGATACAAGAGAAAGGGAGTGGGAGTGAAGGACCAGTGTGCCTAGCTGCCTCACCCCTTGGGAAGGACGCCCTGGAGGCGTGCCCTATTCCACCTCCCAGGGGTCCAGCGAGATTGAGCCCCAGTTGCCTGCAGGGTGACCTGCGCATTAACATACCCTGTGTCAGCCTCCAGCCCTTCCTTCCCTCATTTCCTCACACCCTATGGGAGCATCCCAGGCTTACCTCCCAAATGAACCCCTTGACTAAAGTCCTTGTCCTGGGGCTGCTTCTGCGCCAGTTTCAGACAGCTATGGACTCCAAATGCAAAAACCCGAAGACGTTAATGATGGATTCGGTTTTGCACACACACGTGTGCATGCACCCCCCACACACACACTCACATTTATGTGCACCCGCTCATACATGTGCACGCGCACACACACACACCAGCCAACACGGTACCCGGCCCATAACAGATGCTCAGCAAATTCTCCAAATAGGTGAATGAATTAATGATTGGCTTTCCTCTATCCATAATCTCCCTCGCACTCCAGCAGTCTGGACATCAAACAGAGATGCCTGAACAGACAGGCAGGTTTCCCCACGGGGAAGGACCTGTGCTCATTCCAGGAGCCTATCTGCTGGCGGGAAGGGGCAAGGAGCCCCTTATCTTCCATTTTGCACCCCCAGCAGGCTGCCCAGTATCTGCTGGGGGTTCCCCCCCACCACCAGCTCGCTTGCTGGGCCCCCCACCCGGCCCATCTGTTCTGCATGTGTGAGCATTGTCAAATTGTTTGAATAAATTGTCACTCCGATTAAAATGTTTATGTCTGCAGGATGACTCGTTTCTGCCAAAGTGTACCTAAATAGTCTCGCATTTGCTGTAGTTATTGACATCTGTGTCTGGTGTCCCCGCTGACGGCCAGCCAGAGATCAGGACCCATGCAGTCGCTTCCCTGTTCCCTCACTCACACCCTGCAGCCGCTCAGGGCTTGAGCCCAAGTCAGTGGGAGGGAGAGTAATGCTGTGTTGCCTACCCTGCCCTTGACCAACTGCACGCATAGACACACACACATGCACACACACACCCTTAATTTTAATACTTATAATTTACTTTTAATTTTTTATAATTTAAAAAAATACTTCTAATTTTCCTGAGATCAGATTTAGAAGGTAAGACTCTCAGTGCCTTCTCAAAGCTGGTCAAAGCTGGTCTGCTAATCACGTGCAGACAAGGGACATCCCACGATGGAGCCCATATACCCCTGGGGTTCCAGACATTGCTGGTCAAAGCATCAGGCTGGCTGCAACATACAGAGCTTCCTCGTGGTGACCTTCACTCTGCAGGATGGATGGAAAAATGAACTAACAGAATAACAATAATACTGCCCAATGAATATCTGCTGGAGTACATGTGACACTTACATCCATTTGCTGACAAAGAGCAGAGCGTGGTTCGGCCAGAGTGGTCAGGATGGACTTCCCGGAGGAGGTGACATTTCAGTGTGTACAGGCTAAATGGAGATGGAATTTTATTTTATTTATTTATTTTTTTAAAAGATTTTATTTATTTATTTATTTGAGAGAGAGAGAGAATGAGAGAGCACATGAGAGGGGGGAGGGTCAGAGGGAGAAGCAGACTCCCCGCCGAGCAGGGAGCCCGATGCGGGCCTCGATCCCGGGACTCCAGGATCATGACCTGAGCCGAAGGCAGTCGCTTAACCAACTGAGCCACCCAGGTGCCCGGAATTTTATTTTAAATGCAATAGGAAGTGATAGAAGGGGTCAATCTAGGATGTGGCAGGATTCTGTTTAGGCTTTCAGGTCACTTTTGTCTCCATCGAGCAGGTGTGAGAACAGAGACTTCCAGGAGGAGGATTTTGCAGAGAAATTGGGACTGCCTTGGCCAAGGCTCCCGGGAAGCAGGCTCTGAGATGCAGGTAGGTAAGCACCAGAAGGATTATTAGGGGCCCTTGAGATCCCACACGGGTGAAGAGGTTGAGGAGGAAGAGGAGTGGGTGGAGGTCCAGGCTCCATGACAGCCTCAGCCTGCCCCAGGGGGACTCATCCTGAGTAGGGCCGTGTTGGCCAGGTCTTTATAGCCCTGCATCCATCAGTCAGTGGACACTGGCCAGCAGGGGAGGGATGAGGCATTGGGCAGGTCAGCAGTCTAAGCTGAGGCAAGCCCCCGGGGCTGACCACGGAGGTCTGCCTGCTGATGGAGATCCTAGCAACTGAGGCAGCCAATCCCTCCCTGCGGGGATCTGGGAGGCACATCTGTGTCCATCACAGGCAGGCATGCTCCTGCACCCGTGACAGCCGTTGAGCCCAGAGAAGCATCCACTGGACATGGGCGCAGAGGTGGCGCCGGCCCCGATCAGTGTGGGGCTGGTGTACTCTTTTAAAATGCCCGCTGCGGCCGTATCTCAGCTCTGGGAGCTCTCCGCCTCCCTCTGTGCCCACCTCCCAGGTCAGGGACAGCCCCCCTTGGCTCCTCGCCTGTCAAATGGGGTGGTTTACAGGTCTTCCTGCAAGGACCGAGAGAAAAAAGAGGATGTCATCGTAACGAGGTCAGGACAGCACCTGGCTTATGAAAAGTGCCGAGAGCCGGCCAGCCACCCATCATCGTCCTCAGCACAGGCCTTCCTGGCCTCCACCACCGACATCTGAGGCAGCCCATTCCCTGTGCCAGGCCATCCTGGGCTTCGCTGGATTTCAGCAGCATCCTGGCCTTCACCCACCCACCCCATGCCGGGAGCACGCCCCCTGCCCCACCAACTCTTGACAACCAACACTGCCCCCGGACAGCACCAAATGCCCCCAGAGGGCAGGAGGATCCCTGACGGAGAAGCACTGAGCCCACATAAGATGGACAAGAGCCACGACAGGACCCTGGAGTTAGAGAAGCGGGGGGGAGTCCTCAGGTGGGGAGGAGCAGAGAGAACATCCCAGGCTGTGGGGTGAGCACAGGAGGCCGGGTGGGGTGCCGCGCGGCTGGACCAGCTTCACCTCCACGCAGGCGCTCGGTAAATACCAGGACATGAGTTACGCAGAGGTGTGCAGGAGGCAATGCTCATCTCCGGCTCTGCCTGACCCTGTCTCCCTACTTTCCCCGCAACCCGGTCCCCGCAACCCGGTCCACGTGGAATATTCCACAAGGGGACACAGAGCATCTGCACCCCATGGCTTGGCCCGCACCCAGCGCAGGAATGTCCTTCCCATCCTGCCCCTGTGCCGTTCCTCGGGGGGTTCCTGCCGCCTTCAGCTGAAATAACACTAGGCCTGCATGGATCCAAGCCTCTGCAGGAGAGGGGCCGTGGAGACAGCCATGCCCCACTCAGCCTGGGAAGCCTCTCTGAATTTCTGTTTACCTGACCTGCTGGCCAGCATCCGGCCGTGAGGTCCTGGCTCCTGTCGGGCCTACAGCCTTGCCAACCCAGGTTCAAGGGCTTGGTCTCTGCCAGCTTTCATACCCTTTGCGGCCATTCCCGGGCACCTCGAACCAGCTCTGTCCTTGCCCCGTCCTCTCTCTCAGCCCCCACCGTGAAGGCACAAGGGGACCAGGCTAGAAAGAAAGCGCAACGGCCTAGACTCAGGGAGCTCAGGCATGGAACACAGGAGCCCTTCGGGATACATGTCACCCTTGTTCCCCCACATTCGTTTGGCTCCGAATTGGTCAACAAATAGATTCTGAATATGAGCACTTCTTTCAGAAGATCCCACCGTGCTGCAACCCACACCCTTTCTTACCCAGATACCTGCAGTTGCCTCCTCCCGGGCTCCTGAGCCTGCCTGGGCCTCAAGTCTGCATCTCAGCAGCCAAAGAGATCCCATTAAGGTGCAAGTTGAGTCCTATCAATTCTTTGCTCTCGATCTTCCCACCAATCCACATCTCATGACGTCTTGGCCGTGACCTAGGTCCGACACCACCTTTGCCTTTTTGCACACTCTGCCCACTTTTCCCCCAGCTTCCCTCTGCTCCAGCCCCCCTGCCTCCTTGCCAGTCCTTCGATACCCCAAGGTCTTTGCACTGGCTGTTTTGGCCACTTGCAATAGGCTCCTTGCTATTCCAGTGGGTTACTCCCTTATTTTCTTTAGATTGTTACACAAATCCTGCCTTCCCTTTGCGGCTTTATCTAACCACCGTACATGTAAATTGCGCGCACACACTCACGCACACACATACACATCTCCCTCCCGCCTTCATTTTTCTCTGTAGCACTTACCAGCACCTGGCAGCAGTAAGTCCAATAGCCTCACCACTGCTTGCTCTTTAGAGACAATTCCAGCTCAAGTTTCCCCTTTTTCTCTTTATTGACTACTCTGGGCTATGAGGGTCTCTTTCTCATGGGTAAAGCTCCGTGTGACCTAAAAATACTCATAGTAGCTGCCATTTATTGCAGGTTCACTGCATCCCAGCTCCACGCAAAGTGCCTAATGACACTGTCCCGCCAAATCCTCAAGTCAGCTCTCGGAGACTGGAAGGATTATTATCTTCATTCTGTAGATTGGGATGTCATCCCTCACGAGCATTTAAGTACCGGGGACTCACACCCACAGCCGTGGAACAGCTCCCTGAACTTCAAGTCCAAATGCCACCATTCACGTCAGAGCCAGGACAGGTGGGCTCCACCCTCAGCCAGGCCAAGCCCAGGCTCCTTGGGCTTTACTTGGGCAGGGAGGCTTGGTGAGGGTTTTGGGGTCTGGGGCATGGGTGGAAGCCTCGCTTGGGACAGGGGACAAGGGAACTCAGACGTGACACTCCACCCTCCTGGGTCTTTGGCCAACACCTCTCCAGGCTCGTGGATTCTAAGACTGTCCAGGCCTCCTGGGAATTTCTTTAGGGCTAAGAGTAGAGATCTGGGCTCTTTGGAGCTCCAAGGCAGCTGTTCTCCAGGCACATTAGAAGGAGGAAGCCGGCAGGGAAATCAAAGCTTCATCTACAGTCCTTGAGGGATCTGAAGATCAGGCAGGGTGATTTGGCTTTTTTTTTTTTTTTTTAATATTTTATTTATTTGACAGAGAGACAGTGAGAGAGGGAACACAAGCAGGGGGAGTGGGAGAGGGAGAAGCAGGCTTCCCACTGAGCAGGGAGCCCGATGCGGGGCTCGATCCCAGGACCCTGGGATCGTGACCTGAGTCGAAGGCAGACGCTTAACCATCTGAGCCACCCAGGCGTCCCAGGCAGGGTGATTTGGCTTTTAGAGCATTTATAGCCATCTGTGCATGCGTGCATGTGTATATTAATATAATGTATAAATCTCACTAAACATACGTAGGCATTTGTTGCTCGACATCGTAGTAGAGACTGTCTTCCTTGTTTTCAGATGATACGTCATGATAAGAGTGGAATCATTCAGCAGTAATCATGCTCAGCACTGAGCTGAGTTGGCACGTGTGTTTGTTCTCTCACTGAATGCTCACAACTACACTGGCCATGGGTACGGCAACACCCCCATTTTACAGGTAAAGAAACTGAGGCCGAGGAAGCTTGAGTAGCTTGCTTGGGATTGCAGAGCTGGGGTGGCTGTCCCAGCACTCCCTCCTGGAGTCTCCCAGAGCAGAGGTCCGGCTCCCTGGTAGGCCTAAGAAGGGCAGGCTGTGTTCTCCCCTAATATGAGATATGCACCACCCACAGCCCCCGAGAAGACCCAGGTGACAGGCAGACAGCACTGGAGAGAATACCGTCTCTCAAAGAAAGCTCATTCCCGCAGGTCCTTCCACCTTCGTGGAGAAAGTCTCCTGGGGATGCTAGCATGTCTTTAACCTCCTTCTGACACATGAGTAACAGCAACCACAAAAAAAGGGAGCCTTGTGCTCAGAATCTTCACAGGCACCATCTCCGGCCAATGTGATGAATAACTTCGGCCGTATCTTCGTTGTTCTTATTTTGAGGAGTACCAGCTATTGGTGGCATGTGATACTGATTTCCCAGATACAGTAGTCACAGGAAGTTCTCACTTCAGATACATTTATTTGACTTGAGAAAACAGAGTGCCTCAGTGTAAAGAAATCTATGAAGGAAATAACTGAGGCCGATTGGACCCAATTCTAGCCCAAGTTCTGCTGGAATCAACCATAGGGCTGCCAAGGAAGGGAGAGAAAGGGTGGAGTTCAAGGTCTCTCCGCCTGGGCACTAGTGAGGTTTGTGACCAGAGCATTCATCCTCGGGGGGCGAGGGTTGTTCTGTGCATTGTAGCACTGGACAGCATCCCTGGCCTCTCTCCACCAGATGCCAGCAACACCCGCCACCCCCAGGCGTGACAGTCAAATGTCCCCAGCCGCTGCCGCATGTCCCGGGTGAGAACTGTCGTTCTTGGAATCCTCCTGGCCATTGACCCTCAGAGGAACCCAGCAACAGGGCTACAAGCTAAGAAGGCTGGAGGGGAGGAGGGAGGGCAGCCGTCCCGTGGGGCGCTCCCACACTTACGTCTCGGCGCTGCTGGGGGTCACTCTGGGACGCGCAGAGCCCAGGCGGGAAGAAGCAGAGGTGCAAGAGCTATTTAGGGTCCTGCCTCTCCCCGGGTTTGTGTAGCCCAGTTCCCGGAGAGACTGCAGCTGCACTGTCAAAAATACCCAGGCTGGGGTGACTTGGGGAGCTGCTCGGTTCCTCTGTGTAAGCGGAGGGCGCAGGGGCGCGCCAGGGAGGGTGCGTGGGGGGCGAGGGCTGGGGGCGGGGAGACATTCGGGAGGGAGAACAACAAAGCAGGAGGAGCAATCGGGATGGAAATAGGGTCTGGAAGAAGAGAAGGACGGGATGCAAGGATTGTTTTATCACCTGGAAACTTAGTATGATGCCAGAAAAGTTCCCTGGGACAAAGAGGGAGCGGACCGGGAGGTGGTGCTCCCTGGGTCCCCACTGCGGGCCTGGGGAGCGCTGCTTCTCAGCGTTGGCTGCAAGGACAGCCGGGCCAGCTGGGAGCGAGGGGGCATCACCCCTTCTTCCCCCTCCCCCCTCCCCCTCTGCCCTCTCCCCCCCATCCCCGTTCAGGGTTGCGCACGCGCGCACACACACCAGGGCGAGGACCAGTTTCTCCTCCAGCTCACAGCCTAGCAGGGTAGTCTCAGGGAAACTGCTTCCATTTTATTTCTAAATTGCTTTCTCGGCTGCCCGGGCTTCTTTGTGTTTCCCTTCCTGTGGGCCTCCGTGCCCCCCCGCCCCGCCCCGCCCCGCATTCTGTTCTGTTGGTGTGATTTTTAATGTTTCTGCCCTATTGATACCACGTTAGGGGCTATACCAGAGCTGTCTGAAGCAGCAAAATCCTCTTTATCACTACGTGGTTCCTAAACTCGGGGCAACGGCACCCCAAGGCGGGCTCTGCACCCAGCGACCTCGGCCCTAAGTGCACAATCCTGAAAAACACCGTAGCTATGTCCACGCAGCTTCACAAGTTCTCAGAAGGAGGAAAGAGGTAAGCTATCCCTCAGACATAGACAAATGAGGAAAATGCTGAGCCCAACAAACTAGTGGAAAAGTTCAAGATCAGCATTTCTGGAAGTGGGCGTGGCAGAACCTCGGTGGCAAGATGTTAACAGATGTTGCAGGGAAAGGGGGCTACCTGTGGAAATGCAGAATCTAATCTGCAAATGCACACCAGCCAATCTCTCAAGGGCATCGACTAGCCAGCATTTCCCAAGTCTATTTGACACTGTACCCCCTTTTACTCTTGGGGCGAGCGCCCCCCAAGGACCAGCCACTTTTGCAAATGCTGAAGCAGGAAAGCTGGGCATGGCCAGGAACGCGCCCAGCTTCACCCAGACGCAGACGCATTTTTCTACCTTCCAGCCTGGTTTTGCTCGAGCAAATACACAGAAGCCTCTGGAATGCCAGACCCCGAGAGACACCTGGCCTGTCTGGGCACTGCTGTTTCCCAAGTGTCTAGCAAGGCGTTGGGACACAGTCAGCTTTCAGAAACTATTTCTGAAGAGTGAATAAGTAAATGTTAGGATGCTAACCTGGTGGATGACCTAATTGTCTCTGTGTTATCCCCACCTGAGATCTTCAGGGAGGCGCTTTGTAAGAATCGCATCTGCTCTGGTGCATGGGCGATAGATGCTGGGGGCAGCCAGCACCACCCCTTACCTTTACTCCCATCTCTCAAAATGCGGTGCACGCAGGCCGGGCGTACAGTGAGGAAGACGCAGCACAGATGCACAACGTGGGGAGGTGTCAGCCTCAGGGTCGTGCTCGCCCAGGGTCCGCACAGACAGGGACCCCTCTTTGCATTTGGAGCCTGGACTCCTTGCCGGCCTCGCCCAGAGCTGGTCTTCGTGGAGCGCAGAGTTCACACAGAGACTTGCCAGGGAGACTTACTGCTCCCTGAGGAAGATACAGACATATATTGTAGAAGAATGAGAGCTGTGAGAGTTTTCCAGGTAAGACACAAGCTCTAAATAAATTCCAACCTTGCAGCCCCTCCCCAGGTCCCGGGGAGACAAGCCCTGGCTTTGACTTCTAGTGGAATCTGGGGGGAAACGTTAGAGAAGTTCCAACCCAGCTGGGATGAAGATTAGAAGACAAAGGGGTCATTTAGTTCGCGCTTCGAGCTCCTGAAAACCATGTCGTCGGATGAGAAGCAGAGAGCAGGCATGGGACTGGGACACCGGGAGGTCGCAGAGATGCTCACCAGCAGCACCTCTGCAGAGGGTGGGGAGCAGGTGGGGGGGTGCGGCCAGGGGCTAGGGTGAGCTGGCAGGCGGCACAGAGGAGGCATAAAAGTCCGTGGGGTTGCAGCAGGAGGAGTGGGGCACAAATGGGGAAGGGAGGTGGGAGCGTGTGCTGGCCTGGCTACAACAGCTCTCCACTTCTCTACACGTCCCAGACCCAGACCCTCCACCTCCCCCTGCACAGCACCGCAGTCTCGTACCCCTGCACTCCATCCCCAGGGCTCCCACCCTGTCCTTACCCCAGTGTCATCTTGTATGTGCCCCGGGTCCCTGTGCCCCCTGGCTAGACCCCCCAAGTCTCCAGCATGCTTGTGGGACCCTCTTCCTCCCACCCCTGTCAGCCCCTCCCACACTCAGCCTCCCAGAGCTTTCCAGACACCCTGCTCTCTGTCTCCTCCGAGCCACTGTTTCTCCTGATTCCAGAAGATGTTGGACCATTCTCATGGGCCCCTAATAGTCCTGGGTTCCCTAGGCACTGTGCTTAGGGAGAAATCGACCCCGTCCCAGGGGTCCTATCGAGATGCCCTGTTCAGGTTTTCTGAAGATGCCCACCCTTGGAAGGACTGGTCTCCCCACCTGACTTCGCCAACAAGCAATGCCCCAGGCAGCCACTTCGGGCTCAATTCATCACGACCTCAATTAACCAAACTCAATTAGCCATGCGGATAATGCTGGGGAAGGAAGCAAGCCAGCCCCACACTGGACAGTCTGTTGTGGCTAAATGAGCATGAACGTGGCCATCTGCCTGGAGAGATAAATATTATCATCACCATAAAAGCAGGAATGAGTTGTTGAGGTTGTTGTAAACACAGAGAAAGTCTGCAGCCACTCGATGACCATGAAGCTAGAGTTTAGATGCTAAATCTGTCACCAGGAGCCTCTGTGGGGCTCATTCCAGGGGCAGGCTTATCCTAGCGTCTGTTTTGCCCACATCGCCAGCTAAAATTACTCCAGCCCAGCCAGTGTTATGAAGGAAACTCTGGCTCAGTCCGATTTTTTATTTTCCGTTGTAGGTTTTTCTTCAAAAAGCATTCTGATGAAGGAAGCAATGGTGAAGTAACCAACAGGGTTTACAAAAAAAAAAAAAAGTTTCTCTCATTTTAAAAAGTAGTCTGGGGGCGCCTGGGTGGTTCAGTTGGTTAAGCATCTGCCTTCCTCTCAGGTCATGATCCAGGGTCTTGGGATTGAGCCCTGTGTCGGGCTCCCTGTTCAGCGGGAAACCTGCTTCGCTCTCTCCCTCTGCTGCTCCCCCTGCTTGTGCTCTCTCTCTCCCCCTCTCTCTCTCTGTCAAATAAATACATAAAATCTTAAAAAAAGGGCGCCTGGGTGGCTCAGTTGGTTAAGCGACTGCCTTCGGCTCAGGTCATGATCCTGGAGTCCCGGGATCGAGTCCCACATCAGGGTCCCTGCTCAGCGGGGGGTCTGCTTCTCCCTCTGACCCTCCTCCGTCTCATGCTCTCTGTCTCCCATTCTCTCTCTCTCAAATAAATAAATAAAATCTTTAAAAATAATAATAATAAAATAAAATCTTAAAAAAAATAAAAATAAAAAGTCATCTTTTTTATATAATTCCACTACTTTACAAAGTCGGTCGGTTGTGCCAAAACCATCGTGGAAGGGAGGTAGGCTGAACCTCCCCCCCCCCGCCCCCGCTGTATGGATGGATGCTGCTTTGCTGGTCACGAGGTGCCTTTTACCACACTGCTTTATCTTACACATCAGGTGAGAACACTGAAGGTCAGGGGCTTCTGACTTGCCTGCGGTCACCCAGCTGGACTTGAACTTGGATCTCCTGACTCCAAATGCCACAGCCCATCAGCTCCTCTGCCTCCCCGTGGTGCTCACTTACCGTTCCGCGAACCTCAAAACTGTCCCAGAGAGAAGACTGCTTTAATTGTTTGATTTCTCTTTCCCCTCGCGTGGAATTTAATCCATAGTTTAAATAGGGCATAAATCAAAGTTGCAGAATTAATGAGATGTCTTCTAGGTGCTGGATCTGCTTTCTGGCTGACTGATAAATGCCAAGGCAGTTCCTGAATTTAGGTCCATGATGGATGTAGTCCTGGGAAGAAAAAGCATGTCTGGTGAGCCAGCTGAACCGCTGGTCTCATGGAGACGCCTCCCGAAGGTTACAGCTGAATAAAGTCATGAAAGTCACCCAGGGCCCCGTGGGCCAGTCACCCGGAGTTCTCCACCCCCAGCTGGGCCATGTAGTGTAACCCATGAAAAGATAGCCCTGTTCCTGTTGTCTTTATAATCCTCTATGCCGACCAAAGTATTCTTCAGACCCACTCGACAGAACCATCCCACCACAACTGTGCGCAGGGTTCTCTCCAGAGCACAGCAAACCCCAAATTGTGCCTGATGCCCCAGTCCCCTGGCCTGAAAAACCCAGACCATCCATCCCCACTCAGGGCCTCCAATGCCAGTGCAATCTTAAAGCTCAGATTGCTGCAGAATCACAAAGGTAACCTCCTTCCCCTGGGGCTGTTGGCATTCTGGCCCAGCTGCCCTGGACTGCCAAGGCAGGCGGATATCTTAGTGGGGCCCATTCGAGCTCATTCAGGGAGGACAAGCCCTTGAACCCAGCTGAGATGTTCTCTTGAGGGCTCTAATTTATAAAATTGTTAGCAATGGACCTGTGGAAAAAGTATATTCAGAATTGATAAATGTAATCAAGACAGTGAGAGACCATTTTAGAACTTAATGGAAGAAAGGTCTTTTAGAATAATAATACTCAGAGCCTGGAGAGTGGAGAACAACAGAGTCTCACACATTATTAAACACACCTTCACGATGAAAAGCAACTTGTTGATGTATGTGCACCTGAAATATATTTAAAACACTCATTGACTTTATTCGGTAGTTCCACTTTTGGGAATCTGGCCCAAGAAAATAATCAGGAAATGAAAACAGGTTAATATAAACAGACATTAATCATGGCGTTATTTGACTTTTTAAAAAATTAAATGTCCAACCCTGCAAAAAAAAATGGTTAAATAAATTATAGAATGTCCTTGCGGTGGAATATTTATACAATTATTAAAACTGATGTCTACGAAGCATTCTTAATAAAGGGAAAATGGCATGCTTGGGACATAATGCTGAGTGAACACCGGATCCTTAGCCCATGTCACCCAGAGAAGACGTGTCGTAGAGAAGGGCCTGGAATTAAATCTACTGAGAGATAGATCAGGGGTCGAACACGTGGAATTTCCCATTCCTCCTTTACACCTTTCGGATTTTTTCTTCCCAATTTTAAAAATTAACTTGATTTCCTTTCCTTATAGGAAAATATACACTCGAACTACATTAGTTATTGTTGGGGGATGGAGGAGGTTTTCGAGACGGTGGCCATGAAGTTGCATAGTCTCATCAGGAACATGGTGTCGCCGAAGTGCAGTCAGTTCTGCCTTGAGGTGACATATGGCTCCTAAAATCACCACGCCATGCAAAGTGACACAATCACAACCGCAGGGCTTACGGTAAAAATGGGGTGAGGAACGCAGCACGCAAAATGTCATCAGTAACACATTAAAAAAAAAAGACACCTTGATCCAGCCGGGAGCACTTGTCCAGGTTCACCTAGTATTTCTTAAGGTCAGTGTCGCATCTGAGCAAACACGAAAGGCCTGTTGTGTTCAGACTAATCTATCGACCCCACTGGAGCACATCTGTGTTTTCCCAAGCCACTGTCGGAAGCCCCACTGCATCCAGCCAACGGTGGGGCTGTCAGGGGAACGCTGGCTTGTTTCCGGCATCCAGATCATTCTTTTCCACGGTACATTTCTACAAACTTTTCCCGCTTTTCCTCCATGGTAGCCTGGCTCCAGGGGTTCTACTGAGGTACATGGGGTGGGTGGGAGTCGTGGCATGCCGTGGCGGGGAGAATAAGATCCAGCTGAACCCAGCAGAAGAGAGGCCCACGATGGGGGGTGCGCCCTTCAAAGCTTCAGGATGAGGGAGCGTCCGAATTCCACTCCAGATGGCACCTGCCCACAGCCTGGGCTTGAGCAGTTTCCTCGGTGTCTCTGGGCTCAGCTTCCTGATCTGTGAAATGGGGACAAAGGTAGTACAACCCTCCCTATGCGACTCTGAGGATTGTATGATGTCAGGCATAATCAGTAAACTCAGTCACCTCCCTCCTCCTCCTCCCTCAACATCTACCACCTCCTCCTCCTCCTCTTCCTCGTTGCGTGCTCTTCCCTCTTTCTGCTCGCTCCTCCTACTCTGCTTCCTCATCTTCTTCGTCATAGCCCTCTTCCCCATCATCCTCCTCATTGCCATCTTAGTGCAAAGAACTAAGGTCATGACCCACCAGTTCCTGAGACTCTGAAGATGAACATGGGGGCCGACGTCTCAAGAGCACCAAGTTCTCAAGGCCCTCGTGGGCTGGGGCCTGCCTCCTGGTCCTTCTGGAGGCCTGGACTTCACTTATCACAGGGAACAGACTCTTCCTGGAGGAAACAGCAGGAGCAAAGCTCGCCTTGGCCTGGTTTCATCGTGTGAAGAGTCGTCCTACTGGGTCCTGTGCAGTGGCCTCTGCTCTCTGTAGCCCTGCATTCTGTGGGCCCAGTATGAATCCAGGGGGCCAGCTCTAGGGAGGTGGGACTCCAGCTCAGAGTGTGGTCTGCAACCACGGGCAAGGGCATCACCTGGGAGCTTGTCAGGAGGGCAGAGTCCCAGGCCCCACCAGGAATCATATCTGCATCTTCATGGGATCCTCAGATGATTTGGATACACACTCTGTTTGAGAAGCGCTGGTCTTACAGGACCCAAGAGGCCACAGGTCCGGATTCAAGAAGAAATGACTCTTCTTCGACACGTCTGTGCTGATACCCAAGTGACTGTTTTTCTTGGTATGCCTGGTGATCAGGCGCATGTGTTCTGGACTCAGATGAGACAACGCTAGAATCCCAGTCTGCCTGACACAGTGGAGTGAGCGGCTTCACCTCTCAGAGCCTCAGTTTCTCTCTCTGTGGTAGGAAGTAATAGTAGTCCTGCATCACTGATCCGAACCATGTCGGACACCCAGCACAGTGCACAGCAGGTGGTGAAACCATAAAAAGTGATATTAAGGACATCACGATGTTTGGAGAAGGATATTGCAAGGTCCCTAACGAGTATCCACTCTCTTTCTTCTTCACTAAAAGAATCTCAATTTTGCTTAGGCAGTAAGGTACCTGTTTAAAAATATTCACCTTCCTAGACCTCTTTGCAATTAGAAATGACCATGTGGTTCAGGACAGTGGGAAGTCAGAAGCAATCCTTTGGCAGGGTTTTAAATTTAAAATTTTTTTAAAAAAGGAATTTTAGCATTTGCCCTCTTCCTTTCTCTCTCTGAGACTATGGATGCAATGTCTGCAGATGAAGCAACCACTTTGCTCTCATGAGGCCAAAGCACACACCATAGGATGAGTGAGAGAAAGAGGGTGGCTGGACTCCTGTAGAATTATGGAGTCATTGTTTGCATTACCTGTTTCTGAGCTTCATGTTACATGGGGCCTAGGGGTTGGGGGTGAGCCTGATTTTGTTGAGTTGTTGTTGAGTTTCTGTTTCATGTAGCCTAACACAATCTGGATCAGCACACCACCACGACAACAGCTATTGTTACTGGCCATTTCTGACCCTCACTAAGGCCTCAAACTGGATCCTTGGCAAGCATTTGCTAATTGAGCAGTTTGAAGGAAATTTAACTTGAGAAATAGAATTGATTGCCGAGATTCGTTAAAAAATCAGAATCAAAAGAAAACATGACCCAACTATCTATCCACCAGTAAAAGCAAACACTTTGACTTGGAGCGCTTCATCTTTCTTTTTGCAGACACATTAAGTATTTACTCAGTTATCATGGGATCATGCACTGCACTCTGCCTTGCTACTTTTCTTGTAGCTCATGGTAACACTTTTTTCATGGCATTGAATTTGCTTCCCAATAAAAATAATAAATCAAGCAATGAGATGACCCCGATCCTTCAGTTACTCCAGATCTGCCTACTAAGGAGCAGGTCTTTACATTATTAAAGCAGACCTCTGCCCCACAGATACCTAAACGAACCCTTCCTATTCAAAGTGCGTTAGGGAAAGACTTCGGAGCCGCTAGTGAGGGGTGTTTTCTGGATGGCTTCTTAGGATGCCTTGGAGGACATGTGGAATCATCTCTCCCTTAATAAATACTCATTATGTTCTTTCTAAGTATTTCTATGAAAAATTCATACAGATTTTCACAATGAATATGCACTTTTGCACAATTATAGGAAATGTGAAACTTTAATTCTGAAATTCCACCCCACGGCCCTGGACGCAGCCCCTGAGCTGGCCTGAGCCTCACGACTTTGTGCTTCCGTTCCTGTGTTCGTGCAAAGTCCAGCCCATGTGGGGAGTCCCGTCTTCAGAGGGGCAGTGAATCAGAAATTACTTGTGAAAGTGAATCCAATACTGATAACGTGCTGATCACGCTACTAATCCTATGTTGCTCACTGAATAAAATAACCCAAGAAACAATTCAGAGAAGGCCTTAACTCACTGCCACAGGGGCCAGGCTGGCTGGGGAGCTCATATTCCCATCCCCTTCCTCGGTGCTCCCACACCCGGCCCCCACCACACCGGAGGGGCAGATGGTCTGTCCTCAGCCCCAGCGAAGAGGCATCTATGTGTCCCAATGTGGAGTCGGTACTGCTAGATTTAAGAGAAATCAGAAATACGGATTTTTACTTAAAATCTTCTCATTTGTAAATATTTGCCACTTCTTAAAATCACAAACACAAAACAAAAAAGGGCCCCAAAGTAAAAGTGCTCTACTTTGAGCAGAAAGGGCAGAATCTCACCACCGCCTGTGGTCTCTGGGTCAGCGCTGCCCTCCCCACCACCCCGTCTGGTTAGGGGAAGAACACGCTTTCGGAAGGAGGGACACCACATTCTGGTAAGAGCCTTTTAGCTTAACACTCTTGTACCCCGCGCTTTAGGCACAAATGAGGCAAATTAAGGACATTCAGCTGCGAACGAGTGCACATTTTTTTCCGTTAAGGAGCTGAGCAAGTCATTACGAGCTCAGTGCCGTGGGAGGCGGGGAGGCCCCTATAAACCCCGGAGGTGCAGAGGATCCACGACCTCATTCTGTCCCAACCCCAGTCTTCAGGGCCGAGGCAAGGAGCAGTGACGGGGCCGCCGCCTCCAGCCCCACGTGGCAACAGCAAGCCCAAGGGGGTTGGGGGCTTGCTTTTTGTGTCCCCCCAACTGTCCAGGCCTCCAGACCCAGGTCTGGGACATGTAGAGGAAATTCCAAAGAGCAGTCTTGTCCCACTTCATTGGAGTGGTGCTGTGACTGATGCCCTCATCTGCCTGGGGTGCTCTAATCCCGGACGGACACCAGCAGCCGTCTACCCTGTTTGCTTCCAAGGACTTGACTGAGTTGTCTTGCCTTGCGTTTAATCAGTCTGCCAGGACTGAAAGTCCCATATCCTGGGAAGCCCCCCGTCCCGGGCAAACCAGGACTGCTGGCCACTCCGAGTCTATCCGAACCCCAGGGAATTGGTTTAGAATCCACAGCTGAGAAGTCCTGTCAGACTGCAAGAGGGAATAATCTAGAAGGCCTGCAGAGAAGGTGTGGTTCCTCCATCTGCCGAATGCACAAGCCGCCGTGGTTTCATGTTATTTATCCCCGACTGATGGTGAATTTTTGAGGACAAGGGACTTTGTGCTTTTTTTTTTTAACCTCTTCCGTCTAGATTTTCCAGAATCTTTCAGCTAAAAGTCACTGAATTCTGCTTCAGTTAAAAATGCTAGAGTCTGCAAGTCACACGAAACTCAACTAACAGGGGAGTAAACAAATGGAGTTTATTTTTCTTGTATGTCGAGGAGTAAGGAGGGGGGCTGCTGGGTTGGGGCTCGGGTTTGGTGACGCCCTCAGGGACCAAGGCTGTCGCTGCCCACCCCTCCAGCACTCCAGGCACCGCGGCTTTTTGTCCTCGGTTTGGGGGCCTCTTGGTCTCAAGATGGCCGCTGGAGTCAGACATTTTCAAGACGAAAGGAAAGCAAAAGGGGAAGCCAGTGAATATGGCCTTTTTAGCAGGAGAGCACACTATTTCTCAGACGCTCCCTGTCAGACCTCAACTTGCGTCTCATTTGTGGATGCAACAGGGGCTGGAAAATACGGTGTCAGGCAAAGGGGCATGGGGAGGGGGGGTCCCCTTGTAGGTGCTCAGTGGTCTTCACGCAATGGCCTTCATCATGTGGGTTTAGACCGTCTGTGTGTGTCCAGCTCCCCTGAAGCTGATGGAACCCCGGACGGCAATGGACGTGCCTTGAACGTGCCTTAACTATCTCCATGTATCATTGGCTCTAGCATGCCAGGCACAAAGTAAGTGCTCAGTAAACATCTATCAGATGAGTGAATACATGAGCGTACCCTCAGTGGCCATGAACCTTATTGCCTCGACGATGATATCGTTCCCAGAGCTGCTTGTCCCCAAGCATTTGCAACATGGTGTCGTTGGCTTCATCTGATCACTCTGCCACCTTCCAGCTCACTCCATAATGACTTCTCTTTCCGAGCTGGAGCTGGGTGGGCTTCAGAGAGCCCGGGGCAAAGTCACACAGAACAGGCCAGCTTGTGTCCGAAATTCGGTTCTCTGCGGAGCCTGGGTTTGGAGCGCGACTCTCGAGCTGGTTCTCCGCGGGCAACCACGCCCATAAGGCTGACCACATCAAACACAAAACAGAGGGAGAGCCAACCTTTTGGGTCAGGGTGAGCTGCTTGTTCTTGAAGGAGTCACCAGCAGCACCAAACTGTGGGTCTCAGGGCACTCACGGCCCCTGAGACGGGACGGGCCCAGGGAAGAGGCGATTCCGCCCCATCCGTACCATCTGACGGCTGCGAAGGCACTCGGTCTCCTGCAGACATTTCACGGAGAACCGGGCCGGGGCTGCAGCCAAGAGCAGGGACACTCGACCGCCTCGTTGGAGAGCTGGCGGGGTTGTTTGGGCTACATCTTTCCCGTCATGAGCCAAATTGAGGCATCTAAAAGCCGGGGAGGGTGTTGGGTCTCTCCAGGAACTGATTTGGACGGGACAAATACAGGCTTTATGTGTTGGCACAAGCCCTGGATTAAAAATAGCAGTGATCTAAATCAGGTCCCGGCAGCAGGAGGATGCGGTCCAGCCGCCCAGCATCTCTGGTGGAGGGACCAGAGTGGGGCGGACAGGGAGTCTGGGAACCCCTGGGTCTTGGTGCTGGAGGGTGCAGGGGTTAGAGCAGGTAAGGGCACAGGCTTCAGTGACATGTGTCCTAGGGCAGGTCTCTTCCTCTGTTTCCACATCTGCAGAAAGATCCTGAGGGTTAAAGGTGGGAAGGTGGACATCAAGGACTCAGCAGATGCCTGGCGGAGTGGCTCTTAAGAAACAAATCTTAAACCTGGTCATTAATAGGATCAAGTCCCAACTAAAGTGCCCTGAGGCCTCCCCCCTCCACCCCACAGGAGGTGGTAGAGTTGCCAGATTGAGCAAATAAAGATACAGGACACACAGTTAAAATTGAATTTCAGATAAACCAGAATAATTTTTTAGTATAAATATGTCCCAAATACTGCATAGGACATACTTCTACTAAAAATTTCTTTTCTTTTTAGTTGAAATTCAAGTTTATCTGGGCATCCTGTGTTTGATCTGGCAACCCTACCAAGTAGGGACAAAGTGGGGAACAGAGGCTCTAAGGTGTCAGATGGGAGGAGGGACTCAAGATATCTGAGCACAACGTGTCAAGTCAAGTCCATGTCGAGATATCTGAGCACTCAAACCAAAATTCCCAATTCGTGAAATCCAACTACCAAGACCTAAAAGGAAAAAAACCAAAAATCCTCCTTTAGTCCATAAGCAAACCAGTGTATTGACCCATGATGGGGAAGAAGGTGTCCCATCTTCCCATCTTCAGCTTCCTGGCGGAAGCCTCTCTAGATGAGTTGGTCCTGTTCCATTTTGCATATTAAAAGAGTAAGGTTCGGGCGGGTGGAGTGAAGTGTGAGGCTGGTGGATGGCCACAGCCCAGATCTGCCTGATGTATAAGCCAGTTACCTTCATCAGGCGACCCCACTGCTTGACAAGATCTCACCTAGAAGGCCAAAGGCCACCCTCAATTTCGGGGTGGGGGGTAGCAAGTATCAAAAGATATCAGGAGACCATTCCACCATCTTCATAGGGTTGTTGGGTGGCTTCGTAACTTCATGTGCATTAAGCACCTGGAACTTCATCATGACTGGACAAATACTTTATTAGTATTAGATGATTTATTAGAATCATCATCAAGGACACAGTAAAGCTTCATCATTACAGTATCATTCCTGAAGTCCGACAGAACTGGTTCAGCCCTAGATTCACCTCTTACCAATCTTGGGCATGTCTTTGAACTTCTCTGTGCCTCAGTTTGCTCCTCCATAAAATGGGTACATTATAGAACTTAGCTCCCTGAGTTGTTGAGGATGACACTGAGTCACACATGGAAAGAATTTAGCATAGTGCCAGGCACAAGTCAGCACACAAGGGTGGGCTAGCTGCATTTTAAAAGTCAGGGAAGTTGGAGGGAGGGCCTTTCTCAAGACCCTCCCTGAAGTCTGGACACATGGTGGGTCTTCTCTCTGGCCCACCCTCCCCAGGCCCACTGTGTCCAGACTTTTCTCTCATGTTTCCAAGACAGCCCACAACCCTTCTCTCTTTATTTCTATACCAGGAATAATGCAGACCCAGAAGTCAAGTGCCTTTTCAATTTTCAGTTTGAAACTGGGTCTTGAGGAAAATGGTTGTCCTTCCAATAAATCCACACAAGTCATTGTTAATGACCCTGGACAGCACTGCCCACCCAGAGTGCCTGCCCGTCGGAGGTCAGACAGTGGTTAATGAGCTTGCCATCATTAATTAATCCATGAGGCAATGCTTCTGTAATCCTGCACACAGCCAGAAGGCAACTCCTCCCCCCCGTTCCTGGGACCTCCCCCCTCCCCTTGTACAGCTCTGCTCTCTACAGTGTCTCAGCCTTACCCAAACTTCAGGCTCCCCAAGGGACCAACGTGTCAAGTGCATTTTCTGAGCTGGAGGGATGGTGTGTTTCATAGACATCTTTACAATTTCATAGACATCGCGCCCCGGAGTGTCCTTCAGCTGAGAGCTGAAACTCATCCACTCAGGGCTGGGAGACAAAGAAGTCAGACCCACATGGGACCTCTGGGACAGGGAAGCCTGCAGTGAGGAGGGAAGGTGCTCCTAACAGCCCCTCTCCTGGGTCAGAAACCAGCTATGAACTCTCCTTACCCGTCCCTTGACCTTCACACCCTGTGAGGTAGTTCTTAGCACCCCCTTCTGCTGAGGGAGAAATCTCAGCCCTGGAAAGTGACATGGTCACCCAGACATGCAAGCAAGTAGCAGAGGGAGGGAGGGAATCCATCTGCCAGGCTGTGTTCTTTCTACTAATGTAACTGGTCACACATGGGTCATACACATGTTTGAAGTCCACTGCAGAGCCAAGCTCCGGGACATCATATGTGCATGTCTGGGGGGCTCAGTCAGCTAAATGTCTGCTTTCAGCTCAGGTCATGATCCCAAGGTCCTGGGATTGAGCCCTATGTCTGGTTCCCTGCTCAATGGGGAGTCTGCTTCTCCCTCTCCCTCTGCCGCTCCCCCTGCTTTTACTCACTCTCTCTCTCTCTCAAATAAATAAAATCTTTTTTAAAAAAGATTTTTTAAAAAAGATTTTATTTATTTATCTGACAGAGAGAGATCACAAGTAGGCAGACAGGCAGGCAGAGGGAGAGGGAGAAACAGGCTCCCCACTGAGCAAAGAGCCCGATGCGGGACTCGATCCCAGGACCCTGAGATCATGATCTGAGCTGAAGACAGATGCTTAACCAACTGAGCCACCCAGGTGCCCCTTTAAAAAAAGATTAAAGTGAGGTAAAGAACTGAAGCCAGGGGTGCCTGGCTAGCTCAGTCGGAAGAGTGTGCTACTCTTGGTCTTGGGGTTGTGAGTTCAAGCCCCACGTTGGGTGTAGAGATTACTTAAATGAATGAATAAATGAAAACTTAAAAGAACTGACAGACATTTGCAAGGTTTCGGAATACAGAATTCTTCACAGTTCAGGTAGTTTTTAATCTTTGCAGTAGTCTCTCCCACACCTAATTCTCTAGCAAGATTTTTAGCAACTCATATTGATCAAGTCATTCCAAAGCACTTGACTTATTTTTCATAGAAATGACTATTATCTTTCTCTTCACACTCATGGTGTTTCATCTTGTATAATAACTCCATTGAATTACAGAATTAAAATTACACATATAACTGGAATAAGCAACTTCAAGGAACAAATCCATCTGACTCTTGGTAACCAGATGACTCGTTAAGAGTCCCGGGAGCAGAAGCGGAGGGCTCATTGGGGTGTTGCTGACCATCCTCGGACATTTAAGGTGCTGTGGGCATCCACATGATGTTTACAGAGGCAGTGGAGAGTTAGTCTCGTGTCTTGTAATGTAGAGGCAGGTAAAGAGAGCTTCCACTCCCGTGTCCCGATGGGTGGTAAGGGGGCTGTGGCCGCTGCAGTAATTTCTACATATTTAGTGGGAGTGCCCTGCATTAACGTCTGACCTCACAACAACACTTCGAAAGTACCATATTTGCAGTCTAAAGATTAGCTAGTGCATATGAAGTCACTCAATTTTACCAGGAAGCTTTTCTGAAAAATATTAACTCCTACTCCAAGTCCTCCCAGAGAAATGCCAAGCAACCAGGAGGACTGGGTTGGAGGTGCTCCTCTTGCTCGTTTTTTGCTGGGGCAGAAGGTGGGCCAGGGGAGGAAAGGGGCACATTGCTGAGATTTATTCCATTCCATGGCTTAGGGTGGGCTTGATGGTGTCACATATGGAGGCACCTGATGAACAGAAAAATTTTTTTTAAAGATTTTATTTATTTCACAGAGAGAGACACAATGAGAGAGTGAACACAAGCAGGGGGAGTGGGAGAGGGAGAAGCAGGCTTCCTGCTGAGCAGGGAGCCTGATGTGGGGCTTGATTCCAGGACCCTGGGATCATGACCTGAGCTGAAGGCAGACGCTTAACGACTGAGCCACCCAAGCACCCCTGAACAGAAAATTAATCTTATATACTTGCAAATGTAGGATTTTAATCTCCATTTTAAAGATGAACAGACTCAGAAGTGAAGTGACCTGCCCAAGGTCACACAGCTTGTAAAGGAAAGAACTGAGATTTTACCTCAGGACTTTCTGACTTTAAATTGTGTGTGCTTTCCACTGAACAACTATTGCCATTGAGTTGTGTTGGGTTGAGCTGGGTTGAGTTGAATTGGTTTGAGTTAGGTTGGGTTAGATTGGGTTAAGCTGGGCTGGTTAGGTTGAGTTGGTTTGAGTTAGGTTGGGTTGGATTGGGTTGAGCTGAGCTGGTTAGGTTGAGTTGGTTTGAGTTAGACTGGGTTGGATTGGGTTGCACTGGGCTGGGTTGGGCTGAGATGGTTTGAGTTAGGTTGGATTGGATTGGGTTGAGCTGGGTCGGGTTGGGTTGAGTTGGGTTGGGTTGGGTTGAGTGGGATAGGGTTAGGTTAGATTATATTTAGTTGGCATGGGGTGCATTGAGCAGCACTGAGTCACACTGAGCCCTCTGCTTGGTACTCTTGGTCTCATAAGATAGAGGTAAAATATCTCTATAGACTTCAAGCTCCTTGAGGGCAGAAACAGGCATAAATACACAAGAAACAGACCAGAATCATATATGATTCATTGTTAAATTGTGGTCAGATTATCAAGCTAAGTCACATTTCTCCCTGAGCAACCCCACAGGATATGATGCACCCCTGTGAGGCTTTGGGGTGGAGGGGTCCTTTCTGTCACTTTGTCCAAGATCTAACTATCCTCCTGGCCATGTGTCACAGAAGTCCCAGTACCAACCCCTTCATGTGCAAATCACACACCACAGCCCATAAGCTCAGCAGAAGTTAGTAGAGAGAATGACCTTCTACTGAGCATCTTACATGTGCAAGATGCTGTTCACATACCCTCCTTTTCATTCCAAAACCTCACATCAGCTTTTTTTCAGAAAGCATGATCCCTACCTTTTTACACACAAAGAAACTTGTCCAAGTTCGCACAGCTGATCACAGACAGCAGTTAGACTTAGATCTAGGTTTGTAGGACTCCCAAAGACTGGCTCTTCCACATTCTCACAGGCCCATTCAGGAAGACGGAAATCAGCACTAGCAGGTTGATCCCGCCTGGGGCAGCTGGAAGGGCTCCCTCTGGAAGGAGGAGGGAGAGTGGCGTGAGAATGACCTTTTGAGCAAAGAAGCCTGTTGCCCTGCAGCACTTGGGACAGACGTGGCCAGCAACCAGACCAAGAAGGTGAAAGGTCCAATGGGCAGGTCTTCTAACCCTCACTCCATTTGATTTATAAGCCTCCATGTTCTCAGCCATCTCCTACAGTTGGCATGAGCATTGAATGAGATAATGCATGTCAGGTGTTTAATCCTGAACCCGGCAGAGAGTTTATCTTTTCTTGGTGAATTAGGCAAACACTGATGGAGTGTCTACACTGTGCCAGGCTGGGAGGAGGATCAGAAGGCACAGTCCTGGAGGCGTGGCACCGTGTCTGGGGCCACATCCCTACCCTGCCGCTTCCACACTGGGAGGTGATAGGGAGAAGGGTGATAGTACTAGAAGCTCAGGGTGTCGTGAGGGCTGGAAGCAATGGTGTTCACGGAGCGCGTGGTACCCGGCCGGGGCAGAGACCACCCCTGGGGGCCACCACTGTTACCGCCTTCTCAAACATTATATTCAACTATCCTCTCAAAGTCATGGCTGAACCCTCATAGGCCTGGGAATACCTTCCCTCTGGAGAGAAAGCCACCCCAGATTATACGTGTCGTTTTAAAGTGCAGCCTGCCTCGGACAGAGGGGTGGATAGATGTGTGACAAAGCGAGAATGGTTCAAGGCAGCATCTCGATGGTGGGCATCTGGGTGTTCGCCGTCCGGTTCCTTCAACGTTTCTATCATTTTGAAAATTTTTATGGTGCAACCTTGGGAGGGAAATGCAGTCTGCCCCAGCCCTCCAGGGGAGGGTGGTTAAAGCATCATTTCCTCGCATTTCTTTTAGTTTCTTAAAACCTTTTGCTCATAACCACACAGTTTATAAATGTTTGAACAATTATTACTGGCAGGTTCACAAACAAAGCCCCCACACAGCAGTGTGTTGTTCCACAGATGGGCAAGTCTGTTAGATGAGGTGATTTTTTAAACCCAGGGCAAGGAGGGTGGGGATGTGTGTCCGTAAGAGATGTCTCAGACTGGGCTCTTGAACAAGCACATTGAGAAGATCTGGCTTCTAAGCGACTTCCCCCAGAGCCGCCTCGGTTTACTGGACTCGGGTTTAAAGCTTTCCAACCCAAGGCTTCTTTGCAGGAGGTACAATAGTCCTGTTCTCACTCCTGGGTTTTTAAGTCCAAATGGCTTATCCAAGCCAAAGACTGACCCCAGCCCAACTCGGGGACCTTAACACAGTGATGGAGAGTACAGGGTTTGAGGGCTCAGCCTCTAGCTGGACCTCCTGGGTCTGAATCCCACTAACGCTGTGATAGGCTGGCTCTCTGCGCCTCTATCTCCTCATCTATAAAATGGGAACAACCATTGTTGGCTTGTTGGAGGATCAGCAGAGATACTATATACAAAGAGCTGAGACCAGATGAGAGCAGCATGTAGTCAGTGACAAATAACTGTTCCCTATTATTAGTAGTAGCTGGGTAATGTGTCTGAGTCTCATTTCTTCATCTGTAAAGTATCTATGGAGATTATATACTATATTTTGTGAGGATAACCGGACCCTCCTCCTAGGGCTTCTGAAGGATGAAAGGCCATTGACCATGCAGGGGAAGTTGCTTAATAGAATGTCCTGGCTCCGTAAAAGATTGCTACATGAAAGATCCAATTTGAGGTGTACAATGGGACACTTGTCCTCGCCTCTGCCACGGGAAAGCGACATGCTTGAGGTTGAAAATGTGAGCAATACTATGAAACGCACAAAGGGAAAGAGCCACAGAAAGAAACCAGCCGGTCTGCTTCTCACGTGCCTGGGCCCTGTTAGGCTGGCTCCCAGACGGCCGTGACCTCGATACGGTGTGTGTGCCGCCGGCTGGCCCGACCCCCCTTCTCATGACCGCGCGCCTCACTGGGATGACCTACATTTCCACGGTGGCGGCCGGAGCAGACATTCCAGGGTAATTAACAAACACACACACAGACACACACACACACACAGAGCCAGCTCGGGCCTGGCACTGGCTGGCACGCTCGCTGTCTAGACAGAGCTGGGAGCTGAATGGCCTCCTGCCGTGGGACACAGCAGCTTGGGGCTGCAGCCGGGGCAGCCACCCCCCCCCCCCACTTTAAACAGAGGCATCCAGCCAAGACCCCTCCAAGGAAGGCATCCTCAGGAATCATCAGGCAAGAGAGCCGTGCAGGAAGCTCAGAACACCGTTGTTTATCATCATGAGAAATAGAAGTATCCTTTCAAAAAAACAGCTAGTGAAGCCCATTCTAGGGCATCCCGAAGCGGGACCTGGGAGCATCACCGACAAGCCTGTTGGAGGAATCCGTCTGACAGCACGCAGTGACTGTCGGCAAATGTTAGTGTCGAAAAGCAGGATTCGGAATGGCGTGTCATCGGGGGTGACAGCTGGGTATGCAGGAGGTGAGCGGGAGCATCGCGGGGACGGCACCCCCAGGAAGCTCAGTGCTCCCTCCAAGCGTTACAGCCGGGCGCCAGGGCTCTTTGCACACTTCTGCCCATGGCCGGCGTGCAAATACAGTAAGTACTCATACCTGTTGGCATAACACCAAGATTCTGACCCTTCACCTGCCCCAAATCCCAGGGCAGCCCACTGGCATTTCCCACATGTTGATCATGTGGGGACGGCCTTACCAATTTGGGCACCAGCACTATAATTTCCTGAGAATTATTCTTTCAGTTGACACACCCTTTTCACAAAAAGCAAACTTATTTAATTTAATTTATTTATTTATTTATTTATTTGAGAGACAGCGCGTGCATGCGCATGCAAGGGAGGGGGAGGGGCAGAAGGAGAGAGAATCCCAAGTGGACTCCACGCCCAGCATGGAGCCCAAGGCAGGGCTTGATCTCACCACCTGAGATCACCACCTGAGCCAAAACCAAGAGGCAGACACAACTGACTGAGCCACCGCCAGACTTATTTTTAAATAAAAACCTGTATCACAGCTATGGATGGAGAAACAGAAATAGAAGGAGGCTGTAAAGATCAACACATCGATATTAAACATTTTTTTAACTTGCTTCTGTACCACTGGACTGATCATCACACCTACCGACACCGTACCTGGCGTCGGCCAGGACTGTCTGGGATCCGCTGCTAATTTACAGAGTGAGGACGCTGAAGTTCCAAAGGGGACGTGTTTTCCCTCAGGTCATTCGGGGATCCAGGAGCCCTGGACTCTGATTCCGACACTGCTTCACCTGGACCGGGCCTGACGATCACCTTCCCACCTGTCTGTGGAACCATGGGGGCGGGGGGCAGGTCTGTCTCCATGGAGACAGGAGCAGCCCCACATCCTGGGGCCCAGCCACTGAGCCCCGGGCACCCGGCCCACCTCCCAGCCGTGGTCCCCCTCCCTGCACGTCCTCAGTCGGGCATACGCTGTCGTCACAGGTGCCCCAAATGCTAATCAGAAAGCCAGACAATGATGCACGAGCTTTATACGAAATTTTTTCAGTTTTGTGGTGCTCAGCCTCACAATCCATCCCATTTCACCTTCAAGGGTGCCTTCACCTTCTCTTTTTCTTTTTCCAACAGTTCCAGCAATGGGACCAGTCAGGATCCTGTTTGTGTCTAATCGTGTACAAACGTGTGGCTGGTCTACATCCTTCTTCTTCCATCAGGAGCCAGAGTCCCCTTTGCATGGATGCCACTGGGCATGTGACCCAAGCTGGCCAATCAGAGTCTTTGGGGGAATGAAATGGATTCTGCAGGAAGCTTGTGATCTTTTCTCTGACTTCCCCCAGCTGTGGAGGAAATGGAGGCTCAGGGCTGTTGGAGGCCATCTCTGTTGTCATTTGGAACCCGGCCTGCTTTGGAATGAAACCAGCTAGAAATAAGAAAAGCCTAGAGATTGTGGGAGAAGAGTCAAGTCTTGCTACTGTCAAGTGACCCCCTAGATACAACCGTGCCTGAAGGCTGCCAAACCGCTCAACTTTGAAGACGCTCGTGTCAGCAAATTCTCTGGGGTTTTGTTGTTGTTGTTAATCTAGTTTTTTATATTTCCTTCCCTTGTTCAAGTCACAGTCAGGAAACATCCCTCTGGGTATCTTGGCCACCTTCCTTCCCCTTGACCTTCATGTCCTGCCTTAATCCAGACACAGCCTAGATGCTAGATGTGACAGAGACAGAGGAACTCTGATGAAACATTTCATCTTTCAAGACTCAGCTCAGGCTTTGCCTCCTCCAGGAAGCCTTCCCTGGTGCCCTAGCAGGCTTTCCCAGGCTGTTCAAAATCCCATCTCTCACCCCACAGCCTTCTGTGTGGATAGCACTGTGGGAAAGAGCCAGACTCTGGAATCCAGAAGTCCCCAGTTAGAATCCCAGCTCCACCTCTTACCTGCTGTGTAACCTTAAGCAAATAAGTAACCTCTCAGTTCTTTGGTTTCATCATCTATAAAATGAGAGTTCACATCAGTACCTAAACCACAGGTTTGTTACAAGAATCAAACAGGTTAACCCACGTTACTGACTGAGCACAGAATCCAGCAGGTGGTTGGTACTTAGTACCAGCCACGGTTCTTACGCTCCGTCTCGACCTTTATTGTCCTTGCCTCACACTTGCTTGCCTCAAACCACAGCCCTTTCTCATCCTCTTATTTCAATACCTTTGCCCCCATGGGCCTCACACAATGCCTGGCACGTAGTGAGCATTAAGGAATGTTGGCAGACCAGTGTGTTACCCCAAATTAATAGGCAAACCCACAACTCCTGTCCTTCCTTCTACCTATCAAGAAGAACCTTTGGCTTTGCCAGCTCATTTCTGGTCCTTGTCCTAAAAACAGGATTCACGAGTGACAGGGAGGGCAGAGAAGCAGAAGCAAAGAGGGAATGAAGAGAAGCGCAAGGTAAAGGGGACTCAGGGGAGTGAGAGGAGGGTGGGCTGGGAGCAAATCTGGGGAGGTTCTCCCACTTGGCTGAGGCTTGGGGACACTGGGAGTTTTAGCAAAGGGCATGCCCAGGCGCCAGGAATTCTGCACCTATCCATCTGGGTAGGGCGGGCCCCTCCTGGATAGAGGGTGTCACAGAGGGTCAGTGTGCACAAGACTGGGAGCTCCTTGAGCCTTTTTGAGAGATTTCAGCAAAAAATTGAAATTGCTTTGCAATTATTTCTGCCCCTCAGCCATTGTTTATTTGAACGTGACTCAATTGTGAGACTGGGTGTCAAGGTGACCTGACTCATCTGACATAAGTGAACAAAGGAAGAGGAGGACGGGCTCCCAGCACTCCCACCAGGGGCCCCAGATGCACGCGGCTGGAAGCAGGGGCAAGAGGCTCAAAAACAGGGACCCATGGGAAACAGCATCGCCTCCCCCGTGATCATGGGGAGGGGGCATTTACCGCGGCCTCTCTTCCCTGTGTGAAGTGCGAGAGGCCAGTGGTTCAGGGGTGCCCAAGTCTCAGGTAGAGAAATTAGTGTGATGCCCAAAGTCTTGACCAGGTAGCCAGCTAGACGGACAGACAGATGGCTCTGTGTGAACCTCCCTGGGGGAGAGCTTTGGGGGACAGTGTCTGGAGGTGCACCCCCTTCCTCTCTGTCTCTCCGTCTCCCTCCTCCTTCTCCCTGGCCGCGTTGTGTCACACGGTCACCTATGGGAGACCGCTCCAGGACTGGGGGCATTTGCTGGGAAGTACTGGGGCCTGCAGCTCCCCACCCCTCCTCCAGGGGGCCCCTCCTCTGTCACAGCTGCGTGGCCCTCAGTTCTCCACACTCAGGGAGCATCAGCCTCCCCTGGAGGGCTTGGCATAGCACGCCTTGATGGGAAAGCCCAGAGCGCGGCCCAGGTGACCCGGATGCAGCTGGTCTCGGCACCAGACTTCAAGGACCACTGACCTAGAGCCCTGCCCCCCGCTGCAGGAGCGCGGGAGCGTGTTACAAATGCAGGTTCCCGGGCCCCTGACCCGGATCCCCAGGTGACGTCTGTGCACACCGCCGTCAGAGCGGCGCTGGGGTGAGGCAGCGTGACTCCGGGCAGGGCTCAGTGAGGGCTCCCCGGTGCCGCCCCGCAGTCCATTCCCCTGCCTGCGGGGAGGGTGTGGGGAGACAGTTCTTCACGGGCCCCTCGTGTTTCTGCGTGTCTTAGGAGCAGGGGCGCAGACAGCTCATTTCCAGAGTCCAAGAGACTCTCCCCAAGTCTCTTGAATATGGAGTGCCCCCCTCTACACTTCCCCATCCCACCGTCACTGCCCTGAATGGCCTTCGTCACTCCATGGAGGGGCCCCTGCACCGTCTCACTGCTCCCATCTGCCCACACCCTGTCCTCCACACAGCTGGGGTCTCAGGCAGGGGGCAGCGTAGGGGGCTACGGTGTGGTGGGGGGGTCCGTCTACACAAGCACTATCTTAAAATAGTTAGGACTAGACCCTGGGAACCTGCCTCGAATCCTGGTTCTCCCGCAAACTAGCCAGTTACTCTCCAGGCCCCTATTTTTCTCATCTGTATAGTGGGTACAGTACCCACCTAGACGGTGATTGTACAGATTCCATGAGATAATACAGATAAAGCTCTCGTAGACGTGAGCTGTTCTTAAAACATTCTCCGCTCCGTTCCCTGCTCTCCATCTGCATGGACGCCACCTCACCCAAGCCGCCATCCTCGCCCCCTTGGGCAATGGCCCAGACTCGCGGTGTCCAGTCTCCAGCCTTGCCCTCCTCTGACCCTCTCTTCATGCAGGAGCCGCAGCCAGATCCCTGCACAAAATACAGGATGTCAAGTTGAGCGTGGGTTTCAGATCAATAACGAATACATTTTTAGCATAAGTATGTCCCAATTTAGCCCATACTTAAGCTTAAAATGTATTCGTTATTGATCTGAAACTGAAACTTAACTGGATACCTTGTAGTTTTGTTTGCTAAATTCGGTAACCCTAAGTGAGGGAGACTTTTGTAGAGTACAAGTCGGATTATTTGCTCCTTGCTCAAAACCTTCAGTGATTTTTTTCATCACAATTAGAATATAATCTGGATTCTATCCTGACCTACAGGGCGCACCTGGCCTGGCCCCTGGGCAGTGCTCTGACTGCATTCTCCTTGTGACAGTTATTTTTTTTTAAAGATTTTATTTATTTATTTGACAGGGAGAGACATAGTGAGAGAGGGAACACAAGCAGGGGGAGTGGGAGAGGGAGAAGCAGGCTTCCCGCCGAGCAGGGAGCCAGATGCGGGGCTCGGTCGGTCCCAGGACTCTGGGATCATGACCTCAGCCGAAGGCAGACGCTTAACGACTGAGCCACCCAGGCGCCCTCCTTGTGACAGTTATTAACAGTTTTTGCAACATCAGTGACCAGACAGTGCCCCTGTAAGGTCTCACCGCCAACCCCCCCACCCCCAGGATCCATCATTGACTGAGTCCATAGGAATGCACAGAACGGGGGTCTTGGAGATTTGTCTAGAGCCTCAGGAGGGGGCACAGCCCTGCTGGCATCTTGATTTCAGACTCTGACCTCCAGAAAGATAGGAGGATAAATATCTGTTGTTTCCAGCCACCAAGTGTGTGATAATTTGAATGACATTCTTGGAAACTAAAGCAATGATTAAAAGTTCCCTCTGGCTGAAACCTGCAGAACGGGTTTCCGGGGGCAGGGGAGGAAGCAGAGAGCCCCATCAGAAGCTGTCCCGTGGCCCTCCTGGAGCAGGATAACAGCTTGAGTCAAGGCAGGGACAAAGGGGAGAGAGGAAGAGGGAAGAGGGGGACATGGAGATATGTTTCAATAGTCACAGAGGCCCCCACTCGCCACCATTACCCTGCCTCCCAGCACCAAGTGCTAATGGCATTATGCAAATTACTATTTTTAATCCCGAGTTCAGTCTGGGTGTTGGTTATCATCACTGTCACCATTTTATAAATGACGAACCAAAGGAACAGAAACGTGAGCCAGCATGCCTGAGATCACAGAGTTAGAGGCGCAGGGTCAAGATCCCACCCCAGGCGGTGCAGGGAAGAGCCTGCGTGTGTAACCGCTCATCACACAGAGCAGCGCACCGGCTGAGGCTAGAGGTGCCAGGTGGTGATGGAGGCAATCAAATGAGTGGCTTATTATTAATTAATAATTAATAAGGAAATAAGTCTGGCTGGTCCTGCTTACAAAGATGGGGCCTGCTTGGCCAGCTTCAGGGTGGAGAAGCTGTGTGTCTCCAGAAGGAAAATGGCCATGGTGCCCCCAGGAAGCCCATCTGGGCAGAAAACCCTGGAGCTGGGGCCCTCAGGATGGTTCCTCCCACCCCAGCCAGGTTGGGTGCTCAGAGCCCGCGAACCCACTGCAGTCGGATTAATTATCTGAAGGCAAACAAAGCCTCCAGCTTGACTGGCCAGAATCACACAGACTGTTTGCGGAAGGTGGATTTTGGCGGCGTGTCTCAGAGGTGGTGGTTTCTCTTGGCCTCAAGGTTGGAGCCCTTCCACTCGGTGTTTGCTTTGCTGGGAAGCCATTGTTTTTCCCAGTCCAACTGTCCTGTGAGTGCTCCTTCTCCAAATGCCCCTACTTGGAGAAAAGAACGCCACTTACTGAAACAATATTAGGGTTTTCTGGGGAAGTATGAGTAATCGCCATCCCAATGCCGTTCAGATAAACTATCGGGCACTTTCGGCCACCCTGTCTGCCACCAGCTTGTTCTCATGACCAGAAAATTCCGGACTGTTTGAGAAGCTCGCACTCTATTGCATCGATCTGCTAAGTGGGTCAGAGCTCGGAGGTCTTGGCAATTAATGGCTGCGTCAGTGAGTGCTGAGCGCAGAAATTCCATGAGCAAAACATGTTCAGATAAAGGAACCCCGGGACACCTGCAGCACTAAGTAAATTAGTGTAATTTTATTACAACATTGATGCCTGACGCCCCACATCTCGATCGTAGTTGTTAACCTTGATCAAAGGTAAAAAGGGCATCTGTTCATCAAGTTGGAAAATACCACTTTCTGGGAAAATTGAGCTGAAACAGGAAGGGAGAGGGAAGAGAAAATTGTGTCAGACCCTCAATCGAGGCAAATCCACGTCTTTTCAGCAGGCTCGGGGCTGTCAACAGTGGCTCTGGGTAAATATTCAGTGAGTGACTAACAGAAACAGAACGTAGGGCGCCCTCAATCTATACCGAGCTCCCACCATGCCACAAGCTCTATATAAGTCTGAGGGACGCACATAGAAGGTCCTAGAAAGAAGGAAGTTCAGGTGCTTTGGGGCAGAGGCCCAAAAAAACCAAGAAAGGGGTTTCTCACATCTAATGTAAGTCTGGCGCATAGTAGGTGCTCAACAGATATTTGGGGGAAGTTATTGTTAAACCTTGGAGGCATAAAAATTGGTGCATTTGGCAAGGCAGCCCTGAGAAAGAGAGAGACTTGCCCAGCTGAAACCAGAGGTGATGGACCGCTGGGGGAGGTAGGAGAAGAATGTTCCAGGCTGCGCCACAGTCTATGGTCACCCTTCTGATTACAGGTCATCGTGATGAGCACATGTCTGATAGTGGGGTGTGTGGGCTGGGAGGGTCTGTACCCCCTGCAGGCCCAGCCCAGCACAGAGCCCAGGACAGCTGCAGTTTGCTGGAAGGCAAGGGAAGAAGGGAAGGAGACAGAAAGAGGGGAGACAGGATCGGGGAGGTGAGGAAGGGAGGCAGGAGAAGAGAGAGAAAGGGGAGCAGGGGGGAGGGGTGGAGGGAAGTGGAGGGAGGAGAGAGCTCCTCTCTTTCAGAAAGTGTCTTCTTCAGGTCATACAGCTAACTTAACGTCTTTGGAGATACAGCTCAGAAGGAAGTTACTATTTGAAGGGTGACTGGCGGCTTCTCCAGCAGTTTACTTTTCCCCAGTGGCTGGTCTGGGGCATTCACCCTCTGCATAAAGAGGCATCATTTGCCCCAAAGAATTTCACGAACTGCCATGGTCTGGCCCCACTCCCACACTCACGACCACCTCAGCAGAGCAATCACAGGAACCGACTGGTGGGCAGGTTTGGACATGAGGAGAAATGCCAGGAGACTTTGGGTAGAGGGGCTAGAGGGGGGCAGTCTCGCATCTGTTGAGGGGCTGGTGGGCAGGAGCTAGTGTGTGAAAGGGCCGCTAGGCCCAAGCCAGCTGTCCTGTGGAGCTTTACTGGGTGGTGGGGCTACCCTGGGTTGATTGAAACAGGAAGATGCACAGTGCATCTTAAACCCTGACCCCCACCAGAATTAGCAGGGGATTTTTTGAGTGCTGCAATGATTTTATGAACAGCAGATGAAATCCAGGGCTGTGTTGGTCAGCCAGCTCTTCAGAGCAAAGGGGCAGAAATCCCCTCGTTCGTAGCGTTTACCAGTTTTTACACCCGGGGGGGTTGTAAATGCTCTGCAATGGCTGATTACAGGCCATCAGTGGTTCAAGAACCAGCTCTCGAATTGTCCGAATATTTAACAGTAGACCCTCACAACCTCTTCCAGCTGGCATTCGCTCAGTTTCTGTCCATAAGTTATCACTTATTAAACGAAAATGGATGAAATATACCACCATATGTAACCCCGGGGGCCGCAAAAGGTCAAGGGGTGGGGCAGAGTCTCCTGATGTCAAAAATCACACTCATAAAACCCTGTCTGTTCTGCTCAGTCCTGCTGTTTCTAAACCTGGAAAGCTTCTGAGTCCCCCAGACCACAATCCTCTTTATTCTTCTCTCCTCCCACAAACGGTGATTATTCACTGCCATTCTCCCCATATCCTCCAGGAAAATGTCCCCGTCCCCTGTCTTCTGTCACAGCATTCAGATTTCACTCTAGCAATCAATCACTCAGTCATTCGACAAACATCCACCGGGAATTCATTCTCTTGGAGGCACCTTCTAGGTGCTTTAATAATAATAAAGCTATCTTGTTTTAAATAAACTTTGGGGGGATTACAGTGATAATACATGTTCACAGGGTATTTGGAAAATGTAAAAAAAAAGAATAAAAAATAATTTTGTAACCTGCTGTTCAGTTATTCAGAGATGACTATTAATATTGTGATGTACTTGTATCCACTTATTTTTCCTTATATAAAATGCATGTTTTTTAAAAAACTATCATAACCACTTAATAATACATTATGAACCTCTCCACATCATCAAACATTTTTCTGTACAATGTAATTTTAATAACTGTATAATATTCCATGGCATGACTATGCCATAATATGTTTACCTAATTTCCTCTGTTAAGCACTTGGATGATACTCCATTTTTTACTATTCTGAACCACCTCGTAATCAGCAGCCTCATGATTAATTTCGCAGGACAAATCATATTTTCCAGCTCACTTTTGGTTTTCTCTTTGGCCCGAGAATTATTTAGGAGATAATTCTTTATTTTGGTTTGTCGTGCTCTATTTTATTCATAAATCTTATATTCTTAGTACACTTTTTCTTGAAGATTAACATACTTACCAAAATACATCAAATCATAAATGTCAACTCAATGAGTCTTCACCACATAAACATACGCATGTAACCAGCAATTAGATGCAGGAATGGAATATTGCCATCACCTCTGAAAGCCCACTGGCGCCCCTTCCGGATGCGCCCCATGCCCCGCCATGCAGGGATAACCATTATCATGACTTCTAACCCCATAGACTAGTTTTGCCTGCTTCTTTTACATAAGTGGAACCCCAAAATGCAAATTCTTTTGTGTCTGTGGGATTCATCCACGTTGCTGTACATGGTGGCGTGCGCTCACTTTCACTCTGCTGAGTGTTCTAGTGCGTGAAAGGCTACCATGCTTTATCTATCCTTCTACTGCCGATGAACATCCAGGTAGCACCCACTTTGGGGTGATGATGAATCGCTGCTATGAACATTCTCTTTGTGGCTTTTGAAAGGTAGTGCACTGGCAGAGACGAGCCCTGATTGGTGTTTGCCAACTTCCATGGTGTAAATCCTCCCACCTCCAAATTGCCATGGTGAGGTCCCTAAAGGAGGAGGTGTAAAGAGATGTGGGCAATTGGCTCTGCCCCGTGTGAGCAGCTTAGCCCATTGCTGCTTTCGGGGAGCACGTACCCGTGTTTCTCTGGGCTCGTGCACCGAGGAGGAAAATCGTGGGGTGGGGGGCAGACATTTATTCATCTCTAGACCTACTAGACATGCCTAATAGTTTCCCAAAGTCAGTGAATCACAAATACCTTCTTTTTGGGTTTTGTTTTCATTAGTTATGACTGATTTTCAATGTTATCGTCAAAATAGGTCTGCGTTATTTCTTTTTTGGAATGTATTGAGGTTGTAGGGTTTATTTGTGACTTTAAAAAAATTGTCCCATAGATATCTCATGGAAGAGAAAGTATATTCTCTATGTATCCTTTCATTTTTTTTAGCCACCGATAAGATCGCGTTTGTTAATTAAATTATACAGACCCTCTATGGGTCTACTTTTGTCTCCACATCTGCGAATAGAAACTGAATAAGGTATCTAATATCCCCACACTGTGCTGTATGTCACGAGGTGGAGGACTCAGCCCAAGGCCACATCATCAGGAGAGGCGGGGAGAGTCCAAACCCAGCCACTGGCCCCAGGCTTCTGTACATTGTGAGGATTCAATGTCATAATGAAGTCAGTCTCTCAGCCCCCAAAAAACTCTATGTCAGTTCAGCATTGACTGCTTATTTTTGTCTTTTGGGTAAAATGCTCAAAGGGGCTGGATGAATATTGAATGAGGAAAGAATGAATGAAAGCGCAAATGAATCCGGACGGCCTCCATGGCGCATAGATGCCCAGTCCTTTTGCAGAAAGGAACTCTGTGGTTTGCAGACAAGAAGAGATGTTTGCTTTGTGAGCCTCTGGTGGGTCTGCGGAGGCGGTGCCGCCCGAGCAGCTGGACCTGCCCCCTTGTCCCCCGCTGCGCTGACCAGGCTGCCGGGCGGTTTGAGCCAGCAGCTGTGGCCGCCAGCCCAGCCCAGCCCAGCCCAGCCCAGCCGGCCGTACAGACCCAGCGGTCGGGGCCCTGGAGCCAAAGAACAATAGTAACATTGTCGCCACTTCCCCGTCCCCTCGACTGTCCCAGTTACTCATCAAGGACGTTGGCGGGCCCAACCCTGGGACACGGTATGCTTGTCCCTCGATTAAGCCGCAGACACGCTCAGACAGTGGCCCTGCGGGAGGTGGCGATGAGTTCATCTCTTGGCTATTCAGACAACCCAACAGCTATGGACTTGGGGCAGAAGATGGGTCAATGGGAGGTCATGCTGGTGGGTCCCTCCAGAGGCCACCTCCAAAGGGAAATGATGACAACATCCTCTCCCCCAGGAGGGGCCGCGGAGCGAGGCAGATGGGAGGAAGTGGGGTGGGGGACAGTCGGCTCTCAGAGGTGCCCGTGAACAGACCTGCTTGCTGCCCCCTTGCAGGGACCAGCTCTGTCTCCAGCTCAGGGGGGGCTTCCTTAGAAACGAACAGTGCCTTTTTCAAAAAATCCGTGTTTCGTCGCTCCCCTGCTTAAAGTTCTGAGCGGCTTCCCACTGCACTTAGAATAAAATCAGGGGCTCCTGGGGGGCTCAGTTGGTTGAATGTCTGCCTTCGGCTCAGGTCATGATCCCAGGGTGCTGGGATGGAGCCCCACGTCTGGCTCCCTGCTCAGCGGGGAGTTTGCTTCTCCCTCTCCCTCTGCCTCTCCTCCCCCCACTTGCTTGCGAGCTCTCTCTCTCAAATAAATGAATAAAATCTTTAAAAAAAAAAAAGAATAAAATCAAAATTCTTCACACAGAGCCCTCCATGATTTGACCCCAAACCTCCCCTCTGCCCTTTGCTCACACCTGCCTGATCTCCGACCCTGAGACGCACTGGTCCTTCTGCTGGGACAGGCCTCCCCTTCCCCACCCTGGCTCCCCGCTCGTTCCTGGCCGCTCAACATCGTGCCCAGGCACCAGGGACGGAGCGCCCCCAGGGAAGGAGCTAGCCCCGTTGGCTGAGCAAATGGATCACCCAAGGGCTAGCGGGGGGCCTGGCACGTAGAAGGTTCTCAGGGATGTGGGGGGAGGGGGCGGTGAGGTGGGGGAAGGAAAGGACAGAGAGAAATGACAGTGCCACTTAGGTTTGGAGCCCAGAGGGGAGCGACACAGAGGGCATCTCCCACCACAAGGGGCCCCCTTCCATCCCACTCCCTGTGGCCGGAGGCATCCCAGCCCCCACCACCAAAGGCACTCAGAGAGGGGGCCCGCCTCGAGGAGTCGGTGGGAAGTAAGCGGGAAGTGGGGCTCCCCGTCCCCCACCTCGCCTGCAGCCCCGGCCCTTGCCCCAGGGTTGACTTGGTCCCACGATGACCAACAGTGAGGACATCCGCTTACTTCAAGATACTCCACAACGGCAGACCCGTCAGACGTCACGTTTCCCTGTTTCCCCATAAGTCCTTTTGACAACCTAGAATGCGCCAAGCCCCGGGTGAGGTGCCAGGCCAATGCGGGTAGGGAAGGCACCGTGCACTGCCTTCAGGGAGCCCCCTGCCGACAGAGCTGGGCAGATGGAATGTACCAGACACGTGGGATTAGTCAGGGAGCCAACTTCGTTTTGTCGACCCCTGGCCCTTTTCCTGTGTCCACTGGGACAGAGCGTTGCCCCCAGCAGGTGGGAACTCAGGTGATGACCGTGACTTTGCTGGGCCCTCCAGCAGCCAACAGCCGTGTGGTCAGTGTGAGCCACAGTCTCATTCGGCCATTGAGAAAGCCCAGTCCTGGGCAATCAGCAAAATTTGCTCTTTGGTTTAAGAGGACCCTGGTTCCCAGGGGCCTGCAGTGAGCAGGCTGCTTGCGGGGAGGGTGCCCTCGCCCTGGGCCCAGGGGTAGAGCGGGGTGAGGAGGCTCAGTAAGGTGGACGGTCCTGCACTGCGTGGGGCTCCCTCTCGGGGCAGGGCTTCTAAGACCCCTGGGTGGTGAACTAGGACCCTTGGGTGGTGACCAGAGCCTCTCAGAGCTGGCCCTGGCGCACCCCGGGACCACTGTCCGGGAGGAGCCCTCTCCCCCTACACGGCCCGCAGGCTCCCGGTGCCCAGGATCTAACAGCACTGACCATCTTCCCAGACAGAGCCTCGAGTCTCCAACCCAGGACAGCTTGGCCCCATCAGAAATGAGTCTCTTGAGCCACCCAAAAGCAGGGATGCACCTCGAGCTCTCTGAGGGGTCCCACAAAGCCCCTCATCTCATGTGAAATGAGGGACCCCTCCTCCTCCTTGGAGCGGGGGTAACTCGCTGTCCCCATACCCACAGAATCAGAACACCTGGGCTACCGTCCCCACTGCCCGCCCTTGGGCATGATGTCTGTACACCTTCCTGAGGCTCATTTTCCAACTCTGTACCATAGGAATGATACCCTCTTACCGGGCTTTGGGGGTACCATGGGACCCTGTGTGTGGTGAGCTTGCACAAGGCTCTGCAGGAGTATTTCTATTATTATGGGATGTGTGGTCTTGGCGTGGAGCAAAGATGGGGCATGTTCTCAAGAAGCTTCCGGGGCTGAGGAATAAAAATCTGGACGCACAGCCCGGGCTCAGGGAAGGGCTGGCTCCAGACCCTGCAACCTCTGCAGGACTCTGAGCTTACTGCGTTCCCAGCCTGATTCATGACCTCGGAGCCCAGGCCAGGAGACAGGTTCAAGTCCACTGAAGTACTTACTTCCTGGACCGGGCCAGACTCTTTTCTCCGGCCATGTGCAGCCCACTGTCTTAACAGAAAACGAGGCGTCTCCATCAGAACAAGCAGGTTGTGCACATTGTGTGGCCCAGAGCTATTGGCACCCTGCTGCAAATGCGACAGTTTCTGTGGGAACCACGGGAACTGGAGAGAGGCCAGGTGCCCGGTAACCAGGGCAGGGACGTGCTGGAGCCCAGCCAGGCCCTGGAGAGACCACTGTGCTCCCTCCAAGATGCCTCTGGGACCTCTGGAGCAGGAGGGTGGGCCAAGCCATGCTGAGGCTCTTCCCCAGAGAGCAAGAGGCAAAAGCAGGAACCAGGCTGAGAGAAGGCTGGCCATGTCCCCAGCCCTCACCGTTCCGCCTCCAGATCATTCATGTATTTACTCATCCTTGTGCTCCACCGTGGTTATTGGCCATGACTCTGGGCCATGCTATCTGGATAGAGCAGAAAGAAAACACAGGTTCCAAGGGACTTAAGTGTTAGGAGGGAGAGGGGTGAACAATAGACCAGGAAGCAGGAACATCAGTGAGATAATGTCAAATAAGGCGAAAACAAATGCAAAGCAAGAAATGCACCAGAGGGTCTGAGAGGGACAGTGGGGGAGGGGCTACTTTAGCACCCACTCTCCCTCCCCCTCCTCGCTGCCCCCACAAGGTGGAATGCCTGCAGCAACCTGCAGAGGACAGGGTTCCAGCCATGTGAGAGCCAGCTCCTGGGAGAGCTGTCCCTGGCAGAGGTGCCAGCAAGGGCAAAGATCTAAGATGGGGAGAGCTTAGGGGGACAAGATCTAGCTTGTTTCAAACTTAGTGACTAGGTGAAAATTTAGGACATAGCTCAAAAGGTCAGTAAAAAAAAAAAGGTGGTGTTTTTGTTTTTTGTTTTTTGTTTTTCTATTTCCCCTTTATTACTGTAACAGTCATGGTTCTAATAGCAAAAAAGAACCAGTAGGGAGGCACCTGGGTGGCTCAGTCGGTTAAGCATCTGCCGTCGGCTCAGGTCATGATCCCAGGGTCCTGGGACGGAGCCCCGCATCGGGCTCCCTGCTCAGCCGGGAGTCTGTTTCTCCTTCTCCCTCTGCCCCTCCCCCTTGCTCATGCGCTCTCTCTCTCTCTCGCTCTCTCTCAAATAAATAAATAAAATCTTAAAAAAAAAAAAAGAACTAGTAGGAGACAAATAAGGGATTTATTGCCAGGTGTAGGCATGGGTGACTGGGGTTGGCTAGGCAGGTCTAGAATCCGTGACATGGGCCTTGGGGAAGGGCTGTGACCCTCAGGCATGGGCCAAGGCCACTGTCCACAGGCAGAATTCCTTCTTTATCGGAGAGCCTAAGCCCAGCTCTTAAAGCCTTTCAACTGATTAGACCAGGCCCACCCAGAGCATCCAGGACAGTCTCCTTTCCATATAGTCACCTGATTGTAGACTGTAATCACATCTACAACATACCTCCACTGTGGCACCTGGATGAGGGATTGAAGGAACACCTGGGGACTGTCGCCTCGTCAGGCGGACACCTCTACTGGCCTTCACAATTACCTACGCAAAGCCATATGAATTATCATTCAGAAGTCACTCACATGGTTTTAACCTTCTTCTGGTGTGATTTCTTTTTAAAGTCTGAGTAGCTCTGGCCCCCCATTTTGGAGGGGTCCCCAGAGTGTCGGGCCCACATCAGTGACTCTTTCCCACGGGGAGGCATCCTGCCCCCCTCAGACACTCCCCAGTCACTGCATGTGACCTCTTTAGAGGCAGGTGCAGCAGACAGACTGTCCTGCTTCCCAGAGGCCACATCAGGGATGCCGGCAAGCATGTCCCCTGACAGTGGCTGGAATATTTCCAGTCCCCTTTCTGGAAAAGGCATGTATCCCCATAACATACAAATGATACTTCCCACGGTGGAGGGAAAGCACGTTAACTTCATGATGAGGCTGGAGGGCCTTCAGGGTCTTCCAAGGAAGTCCACACTTTCATGTTTTCTTCATCTGTTCATTTGAAATGGATGGGCAGCATGTTCTTTGAGGAATATGCTTTTATTTTTGTTTAATATAAAACAGAGATAGGGGCTGGTGGCCTTCAGTTTTAAGACTCTTTGTTTGGCAGCCCTCTTAATACTTCAGCTAATGTTCAGCGGAGTCAGGGCAAATGCCCGCTGTTTCTCGGTGATGTTACCTTCTCTCGGGCAATCTCGCAGCTCCCAACCTCAAGGCTTAAACTGACCTGAAATTTGGGTAATATTTTTGTCTAGTCATCAGATTTTTTTTTTTTCCATTTTAGAACCTCGTGCACTAACTTTATATCATGGCCATCGTGTTTGGGGGGTTGATCTTATCTCCTTTCCATCTCGTTTAGGTAAGGACAGCAGAAGACGCGACATTTCCTTTTCTTCCCACTTTGCCCAGAAATGATGTCCTTGGTCCCCAGGAGCTGCCCCCCAAGAAACGTACACCCACTTCTGAACCGAGCCTGCTTTGCTTCACCAGCAGGAAGCGGCATCAAAGAGGGGCCCTGTGTCCTTTTAGGATGAGACCTGACAGTCACATCAGGTGCCTGGAGTCTGGCTCCTGGACCCAGCAGAGAACTTACAAGCCCAATAACTTTGCAGACCCCAGAGCACGTGATTGACCAGTGACACGAGGACGTGTATGTGATTCAAGGGCCTTTCCCAGGGGAGATGCAGTCTGAGGCGGCTCTGGCAGAAAGACTTGTCAGAGGCACCTTCTTTGATGCCCCCGGGAAAGCATCTACAGATGAAGAGAGTGACGCTCAGACAAGAGAAGGCATTTGCCCAGAGTCTAACCCAGATCTCACTGAGTCCCCCGTCCTGCGCTCTCACTCCTGTCCCCACTGCCTCCCAGGGAGAGAAGGGCCCCCTCTGGGAGGACCTCAGAGACAAGCCGGTGGCCAAGGCCACCCCAGGGACCCGTGTGGCCGTGGGAAGCACACTGTCCCCTGGGAACCCAGGCAGCTGGACACATTTGACTGGGAAGCGCTCTGAAGCTGGGCAGCTTCCAACGTGCTGGCCAGTCCCTGGGGCTCCCAGAGGCTGGGAACACAGGCCTCTGCTCTGTCTGACATGCTGTTCAAGTACCCACCAGGCCCTTTTGTGTGGGAAAGGGACAGCCCAGCAGCCAGGCGCCTGGAGTGGGACCAGAGAGGAAGAATCACATGCCAGAGATTCTACATCGGGACTTTCCACAGAGAAGAGGCCCCAGGGTCGCACTGCCTGTCCCAAGGTTGTCGCAAACGCACAATAAAGGGGAGCTGTGGGTTGCCCAGAGGGGCCTCGGCTCAGCGCGTCACGCGCATTCTTGCAGGAAGCAGACAGACACTCTGGGAACCGAGGACTCAGCTCTGATCCCGGCTCAGCCGCTTCCTGGCTGGGCGGACTTGGGAGGCCTGGGTCTCCTCATGTAGTGGGGTGGCAACACGACCCACCCCACTGAAGGATTCGCCAGCTGATGCAGGTAAGGCCCGCGACATGTTCGTGTAGTAAGAGCCCCCACCATGGTCATCACCCCACATCTCAGATGTTGAATCTGTGGCAAAGCGAGGACGAGCAGCCAGCTGAGGGACTCTCTTTAGCAAAAGCTGATTCTCCCACTGCCTCTTTTTGTTTTTTCAATTTACTTTTTATTTATTTAAATTCAGTTAGCCAACATGTAGTACATCATTAGTGTTTAATGTAGTGTTCAAGGATTCATCAGTTGCGTATAACACCCAGTGCTCACCTCATCTCGTGCCCTCCTTCATGCCCATCCCCCAGTTACCCCAGCCCCCACCCCTCCTCTCCAGCAACCCTCAGTTTGTTTCTCAGAGTCAAGAGTCCGTCATGGTTCGTCTCCTTCTCTGATTTCTTCCCATTCGGTTTTCCCTCCCTTCCCCTATGATCCTCTGTGCTGTTTCTTACGTTCCACATATGAGTGAAACCATATGATAATTGTCTTTCTCTGACTGACTTATTTCACTCAGCATAATCCCCTCCATTTCCGTCCAGGTCAACTGTGTAAGAGGGTTCCCCTTTCTCCGCATCCTCACCAACATTGGTGGCTCCCTGTCTTGTTAATTTCAGCCATTCTGACTGGTTAAGGTCGTAGCTCATTGTTCTTCCACTGCTCTTAAGCAGGACGAGGAGGGGAAGTGTGCTTAAGGACGCAGAGACTACGATGGGGTTAGACTCTGACCCAGGCCCCTCTGTACCCAAACCCACCACTCCAGGGCTGGCTAACTCAGTTGTGAATACAGAATGAAGGAGGCAGGAGGGTGGACATGCTGGGGGACCGAGGAATGGGGTGGTCCCGGGCCCCCAGAGGGAACGTCTGCCATTCAGCTGCAACCACTTGTTTTCAAAAAGGCAGAAATGTGAGCCCACTGAGGCCAGAGCTGAGAAGTTCCCAGGAGGGTCAGAACATCTGGATTTTTGTGGGAAATAACCTCACATTTAGAGTTGACAACTAATCTGATGAAAGCGTTCACCATTTGCAGGCTGACTACAGCCCCCGGGCCTCTGGTTTGAGAACTCTTCTCTATTCTACACTGCCTAGGATCAAGCAAAGCACATTCTTTCCATTGGTGGCTCCCTCTGCCACACCAGAGAGCTTTAGAAAGAGCCATTCAGGAAATGCCTCTTGCAGAAAGGCTGTTTATGCATCAATCCATCCATGCATCTATCATCCACCTGCATTCACCATTCCATCCATCCATTCATCATCGTTCACCTGCCCACTGATTCATCCACCCAACCAGCCATCATCCATCCGTGTGTCCATCCACCCATGCATCACTCATCCATCTATCCACCCATCCATCTATCCACCCATCCATCATGCATGGATGGATCCACCCAACAACTTATCAGTTCATCCATCCATGTCTCTTTCCATTCATTCATGAAACACATGAAGCACCACCTATCAGGTGCTAAGGCACACAGATAACAAAATGTGGTCCGGACATATAGCAGAATATTATTCAGCCTTAAAAAGGAAGGAAATTCTGACACTTGCTACCACCTGGATGAATCTTGAGGACATTATGCTAAGTTAGTAAGCTAGTCACAACAAGATGAGTACTATATGCTTCCATTTATACGAAATACCTACAGTAGTCAAAACCATAGAGACAGATGGTAGAGTGGTGGTGGCCAGGGGCTGGGGGAGGAGGGAGTGAGGGGCTATAATTTAACGTGCACAGAGTTTCAGTTTTAGAAGATGAAGAAGTTCTAGAGATGGTGGGAACTGGGAACGCATTTAATACCACTGAACGGTGTTCTTAAAAATGGTTTGGATGGTAAAGTTTATGTTATGTAAGTTTTACCACAATTTGGAAAATTGAGGAAAGGGAGGGGAGGGATGAGAAATTTCCAGGTCCATCCAGCTGACCACTGGCGAACCCAAGGATGGAATCAAGTTTCTTTCCCCCAACACCACAAACCCATCTCTTCTACCGCCCAAACTTACCCAAGTCCCTTACTGCTCACTGGCTACTTGAGCAAGGCCAGTGCCACTCCCTCTGAAAAGGTCACTCCCTACCTGTCCCCCCTGTTTCACTTTCCTTCTTCCCAGTCCATCCTCTGCACTACCACTGATGTCTCCAGGAAATTTAATTTATTATCTTACTCTCCTACTTGAACACTTTGCATGGTTTCCCTTCATTCTTAGGATTAAGACCAAACTCTATGAATCAAGACTCCAACCTCCCCTTTCATTATTCTTCTCTCCCAACACCAAAAACCACACGCTGGCCTTGGTTCAGACCCATTTCCTGCCCCAGGGCCTTTTGTCAAGCCATCCTCTCTGCCCAGAATCTCTTTTTGCCCCCACGACTGAATCCTTCTGCTCTTTCAGGATTAGCTTCAATGTCACCATCTCTCAGACCTCTTTGTAGATTTCCCCAAAAATTCTTGTGCTTCATAGCATCGTCATAATTTCTGATTATACACTGGCTTCCTTGTTTGTTTTCTATCTTCTCATAGTGGAATGAAAGCTCTGTAAGAGCAGAGACTGCACCTCGTCTGCCCTGTTTCATGAGCCCAGTGACCAGCATGCAGTAGGTGCTCAATAAACGTACACTGAACAGATAGAGGGCTGGACAAATGAACAACAAGCCCTTTCTGTATGGCGAGTGGTCACACCAGAGAAAGAATAGGATCCAGAGAGAAGGATGGGGAAAAACATCCAGGTAACTACTTTGGTTTGAGGTGACGTCGATCGTCAAGAAGATGGGGGAAAGCATCAAGGAGATACATGGAAAATATAAAAAAGAACCCAAACTTCTAGAGATGAAACTAATAATGTCTGACAAGAGAAACACACTGAATGTGATTCCTAACAGACCAGACACCACAGAAGAAAAGAGGCGTGAACCTAAATACTTAACAACAGAAAATATCCAAAAATGCAGAGAGAACTAAGAACAACAAAAAGAAGAGGATTTCTGGAAAAGTGACGAGATTTGAAGCGTGGAGAAGAAGCTGTAAGGAAGAGATAACAGGAGTCTCCCAGGAAACCCAGCAAAGCAAGGACACGCAACCAACAGGAAACATGGCCGAACACAAGGAGATTAGACTCCTCCTATGGAAGGAAGGATGGAACTGTTTTAGATCTGTATCGTGGCGGTGGTTACATGGCTCTGTCAAGACTAATAAAAATGTACAACAGGAAGCGTGAATTTCACTGTAGGCAAACTATACGTCCGTTTAAAAAAATGATTTAAAATTACATACCGCGAGGGTACACGGTACCTGAGGATATTCACCCAGAAGGATCATCCCTGGGTCATATTCTGAAGTAAAATTGCGAGACTCAAAGAAGTATAATCACATAATTTCTCTTCTCAGTCATTTGCTGCTTTTGCCTAAATGGCCAGTGAACCGGCTGCCAATTTGCAGAGAACGCTGAGGACAAAGAAATATGTTAAAGTGCCCCAGACCGTGGGAAATTCCACAGGTCAATCTTCTTGGGCTCTGCTACAGATTATAACAAATCCAGGGAAGGGGTGGCAGGGGAAGAGGAGGAAACGGTAGATTAAAAGAGATTTGAAAGACATAACAGATTTTCTCAAATGGGCAGCCCTGAACCATAGTGATTAGGGCAGCCCACCCGGGCGGTAAAACCATAGAGAAATGCAAGAAAGCGGCTGCTTGAAAGGCGGGAACCCTTCCTTTTGGAGGCAGGGGTGGGGATAGCAGAGGGTCTTTGAGGATGGAAGGCAAAGTTCTGCTCCTTCGCTCAGGGGGAGCTGCGAGGATGTTCAGAGTATAGTAACTCACCCAGCTGTACACTTGTTTAGAGTGGCTTTCGATCTGCTTTACTTTACAATAAAAGAAGGCTAAAACCCTGCAAACACTGAATTGTCTTGATGGTACTTAAAATACACATGTTGGAAGAACAGAAGAAAATCCCCTGAAATATGACAGTGATGGTCTCTGGGGAACGGGATCCTTTCTTCCTAGCGCCTTTCCATATTTTCCACTGTGGCCTTGTAATCAGAGGAAAAAATTATGTGTCTATTTTCTACTTGTTTCATCTTTCAGCTTTTAATTGGGTGTCCCAGAGGGAGGAAAGGTCTGTATTTGGAATTTTCTGTCTTGTTAACCATTATATCCCCAGCACCTAAAACAGTCACCAGAATATAAAGGGCAGCCAATACATATTGATGCAATAAAGGAACAGATGGATGGATCCAGAAAGTTTAAACATCCTGGAAGGGGAAAAATAATTGGCATCCTCACATCAGTCCTCTTCAGAAAACAATGGACTCATCCATCAACACTCATTGCTGCCTCCCCAGCTGGTGAGGTCCTGGGCTGCGCGTCATGGGCTCCTTAAGCGCTGGCCCCTCTGTCTGGAGACAGCCAGGCTCAGGGACATTGCCTGGTATATGCCCCACAGAAGACACGGGAAGGACACAACCTGCTGCCCTACCTGAGCACCCTGGGACGCGCCCTCCTCCGCATTAAGACAACCACCCCCAGACCCCACGGTGGGTCAGAGCAGAGTGCCACCCAGCATGTCAGAGGTGGCACAGGATTCAGAGATGGAGCAGTGTTCAAGTCACAGACAGAATCCTCATGAATGCCACTGCCACCGAGGGCAGCATCTAAGTGCTATTTACTAATGGGTATGTTGAGGCAGAAAAAAATCATGAGCACCGTTTCTTCATTTCAGTAATGGAAATGCAGCAAAATTGTTTTCAGTGTGCAAAAGTAAGGATAAAAAAGCAGCGCTAAGCAACCTTTAGAGGGTTCACTATGTGCCAGGCACTGTGAGGTCGTTCATTGAATCTTACAACTGTAACTCTGTGGGGTAGGAACCGTTATCCTTCCCAGGGTAGGAAACAGAAAGCTGATGCACAGAGAGGTTAAGTAACCTGCCCAAGGTCACACAGCTCTTAAGTGGCCAGGTTCGGATTTGATCCTACTTCTGTGTGGCCTGGAGTCTATGTTCTTCACCAGATGCTGGGTGCCTGGGGGAAGTAATTCAGCATGACTGAATCGCTTTGCAAGGAACAGCAAATCGACCTCCGAATGGCATGAGGACTGTTACTGGCTCTTGTAACAGGACATCCAGCAAAGGATGGGCTTCAGCAACTTGGTGATGTCATGGGGACCCTCCGTGGTATCTTCCTGTTTTGTTCCCTGTTCATTATGTGTCCGGCAAGTCCTGGGTAGAACAGCACCCACTCAAAAGGGGTGAAAACCATGAACTTAATGACAGTCTTCTTTACAAAGGTGTGGGAACCACAAGATGCGGGGCTCCCACCCTAGACTAGCAACCACCGAAGCTGTTACCCCCTTTCCAAGGAAGGGCTCTTGGCCCCTGGCAAGACCTGCAGCTAGCGGTCACCCCACAGAGGTGGAGGAATGCAGGTGTTGTCAACCCCAGCTCCAAAAGAGGCAACCAGAGACATAGATACCACAGCCCCTCTCTCCTCCCACCCCTGAACAAGTGCTGGAGGCTCCCGTTAGGCAACCCAACCAGAAACCAGAGAGCAAGGGAGCCTGGCCACACAGCAGTCTTCCTGGGCATGGGAGTCCCCTCTGGCCTCGGTTTCTCTACCTGCCAAATGGGTGTAAGCTGCTGGACATGGTGGTTGGGGTGTAAGTGAGGCAATCCTCACAGATGGCCTTGGAGCTCTTCAGAAGAAAGTCCCCTTGGATTCTGAAGGGGAGCCATACCTGCCTTCCTACTCTTGGATCCCCAGCACCCGGCACACAGTAGGTGCTCCATAATAGCTATCTTTGAACCCCGCATGCCTTCCTCCCTCATTGGCAGCCAAAGTCCTTACCATGACTCTCAGGCTCTGCACACCCTCAAGCGCTCTCTGCCCTTCCCCCTGCAACCACTCCCCTCCAGCCCCATGGCCTCCCTGTGCATCCTCAAACACACCACACTCCCTCCCACCCCAGGGCCTTTGCACTTGCAACTCCTTCTGTGTCTGTCTGTCCCACCGGAACGACATCAGTGTCTTCTTCTCCGCTTCACTCCCAGCTCAGCGCCCATCACATTCTTGTTGCGCTGCCCAAACCTGTGTTAGCACATTCATCCCACATGCACTGTCCTGGCTTCCGATCGGCCAGTGGCTCACTTCATCCTCCCAACATCCTGCATCCCGGGTGCGGAGGCTCGAGTTCAGGCTGGCCTCCCTCCCTCGGAAGCACACAGCCAGACCTGACCTTGGGCCGTCTGCACCACGGCCCCCCGAACCGCCACAGCCTCTCTGTAGAACACAGCAGGCCACCACGTTGTGGACAACGAGTCAGCAAGTGGACAGAGACGAGTCCCTCTGCACGGGGGAGTTGCCACTCGCACCGTCCCTGACCCGGTGGATTTCCTCTTCCTTGGCCAGGTCCTCGGAGCAACTCACCCCCTAAGAAGGGCCTGAAGGCTTGTGCTGAGCGTAGGCCCGCCTCTGAAGGCCCAGGCAGCCAGCATCCTCTGTGTTTTTGAGGAGAGGGCCTCTCTCTGGCCCCCCTGCCGCCCACCTCGCCCTCTGCCCTGCGGCCGGGGAGTGAACAGTTCTCTGCGCACACTCGGCTTCCTCTTGCTTTTGTCAGCTGCTTGAGCTATTAAGATGTTGACCGGCTGCCACGGCAAGAGACGCAGTCAGAAACTTGGCAGCGTCTGGTCTTGAACCCTGCACAAAGAGGACGGATGCCAGGAAGGGCCTGGGAAGAGGCCGGGCGCTGGACGCCTGTACACTCGTCTCCGAAACCCTCCTTCGTCTCGTTCGCTCTGCGCTCGGGCTGTGGGAAGTTGACGGCCCGTCCATCAGCCGAGGGGTACAAGTCGTTCTTAAAGACGCATTTCTGACTAGGCCTGCGGCTCAGGTCCAGGGGCGTGTGGGGGTCCCACCCACATCAACCTGCGGGCCGGGCCAGGGTCTCCTTGCAGAGAAAAGCCGCTGTCAGGACCTCAGAGCCCTCCCCCCCCCCCCCCGCCCTCCCGCCCGAGCCCTGGGGTTTGGAATGATTGGCAGGTCCTGATGCTGGCGCGGGCAGGGCTTCTCCAGCCCCTGAGGCACTAACGGGGACATGAAGGAAGTCACCCAGACTCCAAGCCCAAGACGGAGCCAAAGGGCAGCCACAAGAGGACCACTGCCATTGCTGATGTACGTACACGGGGTGCCGGCCTGGCCCGCATGTGATCACTTACTCAGCCCTGCACGCAAGGAGCCCCTCTGCCTCCGTGCCATGGGAGTCCTGGGCCTCAACAGGTCAGAGCCAGCAAGAGGTGAGACGGGGCGCTTCCGCACTCACAACACAGCTCCTGACCGCCCGCCACCCCCCACCCCAGTCCTTCTGTCTATCCGCCAACCTGCAGTCAGAGCTCTCTAAATGGTCAAGCCCTACCTACGGAGCTCCGTATCCTTCAGGGGCTCCCCAGTGCTCTGGGGTAGAAAGTACAAACTCTTTAATGTGGTTCCTAGAGGAGCTCATCACCTACCCCCACCTCCTGTCCAGCCCGGTTACGACCATCTTATATCCATTCTCGTTCCGTCATATTCTCTCTCTGTCTCCTCCCTGTGTCTCTCTCTCACCCCTTCTCTCCCTGCTCTAAGCTTCTTTGTTCCTTTAAGGGTCCCGGTCTCCCTGCTTCCAGATTTCTCTAATCACAGCACTTGCTGGACCGCGAAGTAAGTGCTTTGTAAGTTGTTGGCACACACAGGCACGCACACGAGTGTAAATCCTGTGAGAAGGGCCAGGACCGCTTTCCTGTCCACCACGCCACCCCAAATGCCCACGTGGTGCCTGGCAGATGGCAGATGGTCCGGGGGTGTGTGTGTGTGTGTGTGTGTGTGTATGTCGATGTATCAGTGATGGAAGTCTGCTTCCAAAGTCCTAGTTCTTTCCTCAACACCTTGTTGCTTTCATACGATAACTCGCTGTGCATCAGTGACTCGATTTATTTTCCCTTCTAAAAATGCAGCCCTGTGAGGGAAGTGAAGGAAAGAGTGGGCTTGGATAGCTGGGGCAGATTCGGGGAAGAAGATGCGAGTCACCATGCTCCCTCAAGGTCAGAAGGTTGGGTATGATTTTGCCTACTGTGTTCTGGGGAACGCGAGGTGAGCAACGCAGGGAACCGTCCCATCCGCCAGATCCTCGCCCTCCTCCCAAGTAAGACCTGTGTTGGCAGCTACCTCCGGTCCTATCCAGTTTCCAGGAAGGTAGAAGACAGTACATTCAAGGCTCTTTGATTGAACTCTCTTGTTCCGGTTGTCTTAGTCTGTTTGGGGGGCAGTAACGACATCCATAAGTGGGGAGCTTAACAGCAGACATGGGGAGACTGGGAAGTCCAAGATCAAGGCGCTGGCCAGCAAATCTCCTGGGGGAGGCGCGCTCCCTGGCATGCAGAAGTTCTGCTTCTCACTGTGTCCTCAGGTGGTGGAGAGGGAGATGGGCTCTCCTGGTCTTGAAAGGCCGCGAGTCCCACCATGGGGGCTCCAGCTCCCCTGTCATGACCTAACCACGTCCACAGGCCCCACCTCCTAACACCATCACCTTGGGGGTTAGATTTCAACTTATGAATTTGGGGGACCCAAATACTCAGTCCCTGGCACCTGTGTGGGTCACTGTCCTCATCCCCACTGACCTGTGATACTGCAGGGTCCTCAGACTTGGCAGGCAGCTGAATTACCAGGCTGGGGGGGCGCCTCCTAAGAATGCAGACTCCCGGGCCCGGCCCCCACTATTCAGGTTCAGGAGGGCTTGGGTAGGACCCTGGAATCCGTGTGCTTTACAAGCCTCCCATGTCACCCTAATGAAGGTGGTCCATGCAACATACTTTGAAAAACACTGTCTAGGGTGGTGAACTCAGAAGCACTTGGTAACATGTAAGAGCCATATCCGTGAAAAGTTTAGTGTCCGCAATGTGCCAGATACAGTTTTTAACCATTTCACTTATTACTAACAACAACTCAACAAGGTGATACAGGTCTCCCCCGCTCTCTGAAAGTAGAGTGTTCCTACGAAAACTTTCATAAGCAGCCATGGCACAAAGCCAAGAAGCAATTACCATTAATTTACATGAAAAATTCTTTGAGTGTTCCCAGACCCAATAAATCATCTCTCTTAGGTTTTTCTGATACCTTAGGACACATCTTGCTAACAAAGTCGCAAAATAGATCGAGATAAAGCACGGATGCCCACAGGCACAGTTCGGGCTCTGGAGGCTGGAGGCTGAGAGGCTGCGTGTGGTTCCCCGGGAAGGAGCTGGGGGGGCACCACCCTCACAGCCTCTGTGAGGCCTCAATGCAAAACAAACGCTGAATTAGATTTTCACTTTTCACCTTTTTTTGTAAAAGCAGAAATTCTCTTTGGATTTCTTTCTTTAGCCATATCCTAACACAGGTCTCTTATAGAAGCTGAGTCACAATATGCAAACTTAAAAACTGGGGGATTCCTGTAACTCCCTCTGTTTCCCAGGTTGGAAAGCAGAGGCTCAGAAAGACATGGTTTCTTGCCCTGATCACACAATGTGCCAATACCAGAACTTGGATCTGAACCCAGCTGTCGCCCACCGAGGTGCTCCTATCCACAACGCATCAGCGTCGCTTCATAAAGCCCTGTGGGTCCAGAGCCAAGATGAAGGCAGATGGGCGATCAGGAAGGAGATTTCGGTGGACTCTCCTGGGCTCAGACGAGCATTGAATGGGTGAGCAGATGGTGGACCGTGGACATAGACGGTGCTGACCTTGGGCAAGGAGCAGCTCTCTCTTTCTCGGTGCCTTATCTACGAAATAGACATCGAATGACAGCTCCATGGGGTTGATTAAAGATTGAAACACGTGTAAGGAGCTCGGTAACCAGCAAGGGCTCAGTAAAGAGCAGTCATGTGACGGCAGTTGACGTGGTGCCTCCTCCCAAGGTGGGTGGGGCTTGACATGTCTTAGCCTCGGGAAGTGGCTTTACTGACCCACACGTAGGGCTCCTTTAAGCTTTTAAACTAGTTAACTGGTTATTGAAAACATTTAAAAAATTAACTAGTAGAAAAAATTTCATTTCTAGTTAATTAGCAACCTGCCCCATCACTACTTTATTTCCTAGTAATCTTTCCAACCTGCCTTCCCCTTTTCTGCTCCATTCTACGACTCATGGAAATCTAGCCCAAGGTTTCTCTACATCCGCATCACACATTTTCGTAAATGTTACTCTTTATCTGCGTGAAGTATTACGGGATATGTTTAGAATGAAAGTCACTTGGCAAATAGAAATGAAGTTTACATAAATTGCATTTAAATCTCAAGTAGGGGGCAGCAGGGGGTTCGAGGGAGGAGTGCACTTGGATGTACTTGGGTCCTGGCTTAGAAAAATCTCCTCTCTTCCTGCCCGGCTGGCCAAGATAATATTACTGAACGAACTCTCCCTGGGAAGGAAAAAGTCCTTCAATGCTTCTGATGATATTGAAAATGAAGAGATAAGTCGAGAGCTGAGCTCCTTGGCTCCTCCACTCTGCTCCTCCCCGATACTGTGCAAGAGACACACAGACACTTTGCACCTTCTAGCTCCACACCTGAAAACAGTAACAAGTTCTTGTTGGTGGTGGAGAGAGTGAGAGGAATGGGGCCAGCCCCTGCTGTCCCATAACTCTGGGGCTGGGGAGTGCCAGCTGATGAATTTGAAAAACAAGACTGAAGGTGTTTCCATCAAAGAAACAAACAGATGCATAGAATTCTAATTGAGCACAAACCTGCTTGGTATCAACTCTTTGGCAAATGGGGGGCCCGGCCAGGGCAGCTGCATGTGTCTGGGGTCCCTAGCTAGACGTCTGAAAGGTCTTCCTCCGTTCTGTCCACTGGGATGTCTGGGGCTGCCAGGCCATATGCTGCCCTCATGCAAATTCGGAAGCACATCCCCTTCGGAGGAGGCTGCTCCACTGGAATAGGAGCACCGGGCTGGATTTACACCCTCTGCTGAGCCCCATGGACGCATGCGTGCTGTGCAGGGAGAGGTGCCCTGCCCCCCTTCAAGGAAGGACTGGCCAGCTGTGAGAGCGTCCTTCACGAGGTCACACCTTCCCAGCACACCTGTGTTGGCAACTGAGCCTCGCTGGGGACACAGGTCTGGCTGTCGGGGCTCGAGGTAGGGCTCGAGGCAGGACCATGCTGGGCTCCCCTGCTGCAGCACCCCCACCTCCACCCACCACCACCACCCCGCCGCCAGCGGGGCCCAGCCTTGCCACGCCAGTGCTGGATTTCTCCCTCTGCTCAGTCCAGCTTCCCGTCTTTGACTTCCTCTGACAGGTGCCGATCCCTGATAAACATGCCAGACCCCAAATTCTGTGCTTCTGAAGAGCCAAACCTGCAAGTCCCTGTCCTGCTCTCTTGGTCCGTGTGCAGAGAAGGAATCAAAGACCCATTAAAAATGGCAGCTGAAGTCTCTGGTGAAGGGGAGCCGCCCCAACCTGCAAAAGGGCAGGAGCGGGTCTGGAAGGGGCCCCATCTGGGATTAAATCTGACGGGACGGTGGGGCTGCCTAGGGGAGGGGGTGCTTTGCAGGCTAAGACACAGGCGCAGGCCCTGGGTGGCAGGGGGCAGAGGAAAGGCTGGGGTAGGGGAGCACAGAATAGGGCAGAGAAGGGTGAGAAGAAGCTGGGAAATTTGGAGGGCCTGAGGGACAAAGGTAAAGAGTTCAGTGTGTATTCCAAGGCTCGTGTGTTTAAATCTGGGCTGATCTGATCATATCTGCCTGGTAAAGAGGTCTTTCAGCCCACTGAGAGGTGGGCCTGCCTCTTGGCGGGGAGGGGGTCTGGACTATTTGGGCAACAAGGAACTTCAGGGGACAGCACCTGCCGAGGGTGTACAGCTGAGGGCGGGTGGTGCAGAGGGGCTCAAAGGACCTCACTGGGGCCCCAGCTTGGCTGTTTCTGTAGCACCCCCAGGGCCCTGGCCAGCCGTCCTGCGCCGTACCCATCTGCAGAGGGTGGGCGTCCCTCAGTTCCCAGGGCCCGTGCCTCACAGATGAGCTCCACGCTGCGCCCCGCCTAGGAGGTGGCCTGCCCAGAAGGACGCTGTGCCAGAGGCTTTGTTGGAGTGTGGGAGTGCCGGGGCCGAAGCAGGTGCTGTCTTTATTTTTCCAAGCCCCTGGGACTGGCTTTCGAGGCAGGAGGCAGCAGTGAAGTAGTGACTGGTGGAGGCAGATACAGATCAGGCCACCGCAGCCCTGCATCCTTGTCAGAACATCTGTCGGACAGGCACAGGTGGGGGGAGCAGAGGAGAGCGCGAGGCAGGACGGGAGGAAGTGCTGCACGGTGGAATTCTCCAGCTGGCGTTTAGAGCCGTGGGTTCTAGAGCTTGAGGGATGACGTGGACTCCCCTCCATCTGGAAAAATGTCAAGCGTGACCAACAAGGGAAAAATGGACAACGGCATCGTACATTGTGGCACCGTGGACCAGGTTACACTTGAAAACGGGTGTCAGGCTGGCCGATCTTCCGGGCCAGCCCACCTACACGAGCACCGAGTGGCCCCTTAGGACCCCCACATGCAGGAAGGGAGTGACCTTGGAGAAGACAAAGACACGCTCGAGGCCTCCCAGCTACAAAGGCACAGCCAGGATTCAAACCTGGGTCTGGAGGCCCCGAAGCCTCCCTCAAGGCACCTGCCCGCCCCAAAGGCTCCAAGAAGAGCAGTCAAGGCTCCGTGTGCAGGAGGCCGGAGGGCTAGGTGAACACCAGGGCGGTGGAACCCACGGGGCTAGAGGTGAGAGGTCGCCGCACCCAGGAGCCCTCCAGGCTACAAAGTGCCTGTAATAAAACCTTGAAAAATATGCAAAAATCTATTTAAATAAATAAATAAGTAGTAAAAATTTCTCCAGCTTGTTTCCCCAGCAAGACCAGGAGAACACTTTTTTGTTTTGTTTTGCTTTGCTTTTAGATTCTACTTATTTATTTGACAGAGAGAGAGAGCACAAGCAGGGGGAGCTTCAGACAGAGGGAGAGAGAGAAGCAGACTCCTTGCTGAGCAGGGAGCCCGAACTGGGGCTCAGTCGCAGGACCCCGGGATCATGACCTGAGCCGAAGGCAGCCACTTAACCAGCTGAGCCACCCGGGCGCCCCTAAGAAAGTGCTTTAAAGTCTAACATGGTGAGTAGCAGAAACTTCAGATCTTATTTCATCCTCTGAGACAGTTTCCTGGCGGGGCATCAAACTTCCCTTCTGAGGCTCTGTGCAGATTAGATTAGATCATGCATGTCACTGAGCCAGTACACCGCCTGGAGTACAGCCCTTATTAATATCCTTCACTAATAATGGAGGCTACCATTCAGTAAACATTTCCTATATTCCAAACGTTGTTCTGAGTGCTTTACATAGATTAACACATTTAGCCCTCACCACCCTATGAGAGGGGCATTATCTTCCCCATCGTAGAGAGATACAGAGAGGTGAAGTCACTTTTACAAAGTCACACAGCTGCTGAAAAACAGAGCTGGGATTCGAATTCAGGCCAACCTGGCCCCAGGGCATGATGTCAAAGTTCCTACTGGATTTTATGTGCACAAGAACCCCATGAGGAGGGCAGGGTGGACGGGACTAATCTCGCCTTACACATCTTGGCATTTCTGCAAAGCAGATCTAAGTAACTTCTCCATAGTTGCCCCAATTCAGAAGTGGTAGAGTGGACAGGAGCCCAAACCCCAACGCCCAGTCAGCACCCAGCCCCCCACCGTGCTGCACTTCTCCTAGCCCTCTGCATATCCCAGGTATCTGGCTGGTACCTGGTGGTCCATTCTGATTTTTTCCAAGGTATTTTGCTTTTGATCGCATCTCTTTCTAGACATGGAGACAAAACGAGATACAGCATTTCAGCAAATCCAAAACTAGCCCAACTTTTACCTGCAGCTGAAATGTTGCATCCTCCCCCTAAGGTTAAAGGCACAAGGGGTGATTACAACCGGCAAGAAAACTGGAAATAATGGGATCAGACGATATGGAACTAGCTTCTCTCCCCAGTGACTGGTGCCAGGTATTTACACTGCAGCAAGACAAAGGCAGGAAATTTCTCTTTGGATTTTAGCACTTGTTTCTGAAACAGCAGAACCCAAGCAGCGGGACCAGTGGAGGATGGATGGGCGTCTGGCATTGATTGGTACCCAGCCTGAATAATACATCAAGGGCCTGTGACTTCATCACAAAAGCCTTGAGAGCCAGCCTTCTACAAACCAGACTCCCCAGGGACTCACCTCAGCAGGTGTCTGCAGTTGGAAATGAAGTGGGAGGAATATTCCTGAACTCCAGGCTGAGAGGTGGAGGTAAGGGAGCATTTCCAAGACTCCTAGCACTCTGGACCTTCTAATGGGCCCTGTGCCGTGGGGGTAGGCTCCCACCACTCCTTTTGAGCTCTGCCACTGCTAAAGGTGAGTCGAATGTTCCAGTAAGTCTGCCTCCTGGGCTCTGCACCCTGTAAGAGAGACACAGGCTGCTTAGGAAGGAGGGATGTGGCAGTGGGCCCCTGGGTGCCAGTCTCAGCACTGTAGGCTGAGTAGGGAGGCACATGAGCAACGCATCCTCCCTCCTTTCTTCCTTCCTCGAGCGCTGGCTGAAGTGCTGACTATGTGGCAGGTGATGTGCTGGGAGGCAGAGGTACAGCACTTAACAAGGCTGCCTCAGCCGCTGCCCCACACCCAAGAGAAGTATCCTCTGAAGCCCTTTCACTGAATGCCTGTCCGGCACTTATTCTGTGCCACGGGAACCAGTGAAGGATCAAGTTCATTTTGCAGAAGAGGAAAGGGAGATTCCAAGAGGGGTCATGCTCTGTCACTAACCCTGTGACTTGGGCAAGTGGCAGTTTGGACCAACCTTTCCTACTCTACGCACACTCCCCTCATGCCTCCTGGACTTCTATGTAGCTCTATGTGAAAGGGTCAGATGTCCCAGTAGATGAACTCCTTTCTCTTCCCTGTATTCCAAACAGACCCTAATGCAAACCCAGACACCATGGAATGGAGGTAAAATTCTTGCCCTTTTCGGTCATGAACTCTCTCACCCCAGTAGGTCTGGCTGCTGTCCATGGTATCAGGAAGAGGCACAGAGCTGGCTAATGTTGAATGGCTATAGACATTCGTGTGGGAAGCTACAAGACTTAACCACTCAGCTCATGGTTTTGACAGTCCCCAAAGTGTTCGACTGAGACCTTCCAACATTTCTTACTTGTCTCTTCTTCCTCTTCCTGATGAGCCTCTCCATTGGCCAGTGGAGGCTTTGTATTAGAAGTCTTACCTTTATTGTTTCTTGTTCCTTCCCAAGTTATTCTTAACCTTCAAAGCAGAGAAAACTCACCACCAGCTGTACCCAGTGTAGAATAGACAGTTCCAAGAGATCCCAAGTTATTCACAAAATATTTTTGTTTTTTTATTCAATCTATTTGGCTCTTTTCTCCATTTTCCTGCCTTAAAAGAGACCCCAGTTTAATATATATTTCTTGCACCATGTCTCCCAAATGTCAAGCACCCACATACCTCCCACATTATTTTGCCATACTCTTATAACACCTACTACTCTATATTGAGTATGTTTCCTAAAATCAACCCACTTTTTAAAAATTCTTAATAGATCTTATCTTTTAGGGCAGTTTTAGATTTACCGAAAAAATAAATGGAAAGTACAGAGAGTATTTTCCCTCTCCTCCCTGCACACCTTTTCCCTATTATTATCATCTTGCATTAGGGTGATACATTTGTTATGACTGAATAACCAATATTGATCCACTATTTTTACCTAAAGCTCATAGTTTACATTAAGGCTCATTCTTTATGTTGCATAGCTCTATGGGTTTTGACAAATACATAATGACACACATCCTCTATTACAGTATTATACAGAGTACTTTTACTACCCTAAAAATTGCCCTGCACTCCACCTACTCATTCCTATAACCTCTCCATGAAGTTCTGGTAACCACTAATCTCTTAACTATCTTTATAGTTTTGCCTTTTCCAGAATGTCATATAGTTGGATGCATACAAGATGTAGCCTTTCAGATTGGCTTCCTCAGATCACTTTATTTTTTTACTTAAATAAATTTATTTAAAAGGAAATCTTTTATCATCATCAAGTAGAGATTTAGATTCATTTAACATGAAGAAAAGGTAGATATTCATTTAGAATGAATAAAAAGAAGCCATAGAGATTCAGTAAAAATGGCAGACAAAGGATCTCTGAAAATTCTCTATTCTATAAAAGTCAAGACAAAAACTGGCAGAAATGTTAGAATCAACTTTTTTCAGAACTACAGAAATTAACCGGAGGCTTAAAGAAATCTAGAGAGCATTTATTCAAGAAAAATGGCTGAGTCTCAGTAAAAACAGTGAGTTTCATGGCATATTAACTTGCTCTATTTCCATCCCCTCCTTTCCAATTCTGAGTTAGCTTTGAAAAACAACAGCCTGCAATCACGGTGAAAAATAATAGTCTGGAGCCACTGGAAGGGGCAAGTCAGGGTTGGAGCTCCTTTGAAGTCTCATTCCCAGAGAACTGTCATCACGGGACTTGTCTGGTAGGTCCCTGGATGATTCCACTTGCAAGGCTGTCTTTATTTGACCCTACTTGAACCTTGCCCAGTGTGAAAAGCCTGGGCATCCGTCAGAAACTATGAGAAGTAATTGATTGGCTTCCTGGCCCCCTGAGGTGGTGAGTAATAGTTGGGGCAAACAATAGCTGAAAAGCTTAAAATAAAAAGCTGGAGAATATGCCCACAGGGGCTTTGAAAATTTCCAACATATTCCTGACAATTTGGAAGGCCATATAGGTCTGTGTGAATGTTTAGGAAAGACCTGAGAAAGCCCTATGATCTCACCTCTGTTTGACCTTGAAGGTCAGCACAAGCAGGAAGACAAATCTGCCAAGTGTTGAAGATGTGCCACAACATACACACAGAGTACCATCGTCCCAATCACTTAAGGAAATCTCTGTCCAATCATTAGCTTACCAGTCAGCTAGCTGAGCAGAGACTTCAGTGGCCACACATGAAAAACAATGCAATACACTACATTAATAGAATTAAGGGCAAAAGCCACATGATCATCTCAATAGACACAGAAAAAATTCTTTCATGATAAAAACACTCAACTGACTAGAAATAAGGAACTTCCTCAATCTGATAAGGGGCACCTATGAAAAACTCATAGCTATACTTAATGCGAAATGCTAGCTTTCTCTCTAAAATCAGGAACAAGCAAAAATTTCTATCTCACCACTCTTGTACAACATCATCCTGCAGGTTCTAGCCAGGAAATTAGGCAAGAAAAGGAAATAAAAAGGAAGAAGTAAAGCCATCTCTATTTGGAAATGACATGATCTTGTGTATAGGAAATCCTAACGAACCCACAGATAAACTATTAGAGCCAACAAACAAGTTGAGAAAGTTTGCAGGATAAAAGATAGATATATATATATATATATATATATATATATATAACTCAATTGTTTTTCTACACATCAGCAATAAATAACCCAAAACTGGAATTAAGAAAGTAACTCCATTCATAATAGCATTAAAAAGAATAAAATACTTGGGAATAAATTTAACAAAAGAAGAGAAGATATGTACACTGAAAACTACAAGACATTGCTGGAAGGAACCAAAGAAGACCTGAATAAATGGAAAGACATACCAAGGTCATGGATCAGAAGATTTAATATTGTCAAAAACCTGGATACTCTCCAAGTTGATCTATAGATTCAGCACAGACCCTACCTTTGAATGCTTTATGAGCTATAACAACTAAATTACAAGCAACCAGAGAAAAAAATAGATAAATTGTACTTTATCAAAATTAAAAGCTTTTGTGCTTCAACAGACACTATCAAGAGAGTGAAAACAATCCACAGAATAGGAGAAAATATTTGGAAATCATATATCTGGAAAGGATCTTATATCCCGAATATATAAAGGACCCCTTGCAACTCAGCAATGAAGACACCCAATTAAAACATGGGTAAATGATCCAAATTGGCATATGTTGAAAGAAGATACACAAACAGCCAAAACATATGGGAAAAGGTGGTCAGCATCATTCGTCACAACACCAAAAAAAAAAAAAAAAAAAAAAAGTTACTTTCTCTCCTCAGTAACCACCTATGGCTGATAAAGCAGTTTCATGGAGCACCAAAACTCCTTCCATCTTCTTTCTCCACCTCCCCTGGTGTGTAGCCCTTGACCAAAAAGGCCAGCATGTCCCTGTCCTGGCAGAGAGAAAGGGAGGGGAGGGCAGCTCCCACTCCTTAAAGGATGTAACCAGGAACTTGTCCCTATGGCTTCTCATTGGCTAACACGTGGTCACATAGCCCTACCAGCTGCAGGGTCTTCTGGGAAATGTAGTCTTGTAGTCTGGGTAGCCATGCACCCAGTTAGCCTTCTGGTGATGAGAGAACAGATATTGCTGGGAGCAGGGACAAGTAGTTGTCCTCATTCAACCTGTGGTTGGATAATGAGGATTAATTAGGATGCAGTTGGTTTACAGACTGACTCAGAGGAAACCCTGTCTAAGCCAAGGAAATTGGGAAGAGTAATTGTTTATAGCCAGGCCATTAGCAGGAAGAATATAATGATTGAACTCAGTTTCCTGCTGAAAATGTGCTTTGAATAATTTAGCCAGGTTGTTCTTGAAGTTAGAATGACAACAATAGAAATAATAATAATTCATAATGTATTTGCTATGTGTCAGCCCTCAGAAGCATTCTGGGAGTGAAATACTACTACCGTCCCATGTTTCAGGGAAGGAAACAGACTCAGGGAAGTTAAGAGGCTCCCAGGCAGGTGGCAGAATCACAGTCAAACCCAGCACCAACTGGCGGCAAAGCCTGTATTCTTGGCTTCCTCACAGGGATCCTGGTGGGGGGGGTCAGACTGGTGATTCCAGGAGTGGACGCCAACACGAAGGTGAAGGTCAGGCTCCTCCCAGGGATGCCCTGGCTTAAAATCTACAGCCATGAACCTATCTCCATGCACATTCCACACAAGGGGAGCTGTGACTGAGTCAGGGGTTGCTTTTAAAGCCTATTTATGCATATCGAGTCTTCCGGTTGGGCATTCATTGAGTGCTTTTGGAGTTTCCAATGGTTAGGAACAAAGAAGAGTTAAAATCCAAAGCTTGCCATCTGAGGCCACCCAGTCTCCTGACATCTGGCTGCTCATGACATCACCACCCACAGTGCCCCTCCTGGGGCAGCTCCTTTGGATTCTGCATGAGTCATAAGACTCGCCAGGCCCAAGGCATAACCAAATGACTTGTTTGTCTGCTGAGGACAGGGCCCTGGGGCAAAATCACTGGTGTTCCTGAAAGAATCTGAATCAATAAGGGACGGGTTCAAGGGCTGGTGTGGGACCCAGAGCATGTGGTGTCCCATGCGCGACAGAAGGACAGAGGCATTCAATGGTGGGTAGACAGGCATCCACTGAGTGCCAGCACGGCTCAGGGTTTCTTGGGCTTCTTAGGAGCAGTTAGTTGGTTTTATTGAGTGATCAGGTCCTCTGCTAGAAACCAAGCCCAAAGATAAAGGCAGAAATAGCCACAAGGATGTATGTGATCATCACAGCATGGCTCTGCTCCTCATATTGGAAAGAACGGAACAGAGAGGAGAGGGGAGGAAAAGGAGGAAAAAGGAAAGAAAGAAGAGAGGGATCTAGGGAGGGAGAAAGAAGAGCTAAATGCCCTTAGGAGCCCTGGGGAGGCAGGAGGTCACTGACAAGCTATAAATCCTAGTTTTAATATCCACAAAACATACCCAGAAGCCATTTTGTCATGAACGTTGGAAGGTCTCTGCTAGAAAGGCATAAATTTACGAACTGACATACCTGCCCTGTGCCAACCCATGCTGGACTTGGAGGATGCGGATGAGAATAACAAGAGCAATGATAGTAACAGCCAGGGTTTACTGAGCACTTCCTATAAGCCAAGTAACATTCTGAGCTTTTTATTTCAATCACCACAACCCTGTAAGGAAGAATGTTTGTTATCCCTATTCTACAGAGAGAGAAACTGAGGATCTGGGCAGAACCAGCTGAAGAAAGAAGCCAGCCCAGGGAGGTGACCAGGGAATGGGCAAACTCCTCCAGGTAGCATAAAAAGCACCACGATGGACACCCAGAGGCAGGAGTGGAGTGTCACTGAGGGGAGGAGCAGGAAAGGAGGAGGACAAGTGAGTCCAGGAGCCTGAGCTAGCTGGGACCAGGCGTCAGGAGCCAGATGGGAGGAGGCTCCCATGCGGCCTGGGTGGAGGACCTGGGCTTTCTCCAGGGGAGGCATGGGGATCTTGGGGCAGGGCAATTGGCCCAGGCTCAGCCCCGTGATAATCCTCCTTGGGCTGCCTTGCCTTCTGATTAAACAAGCCTGAGTCCCTCCAGGCTGAGGGACTCCTAATCCCAGCCTGGCACCTGTCCTGCTCCCGCCGGGACCTCTGGCATGCTCTCCTGCTGCCTGGGTCACAGCCCAAGCATGATGGTGGGAAAGAGGTCACGGGGAGAGGCGGGTTGCAGCCTGGGGCATGAAGACAGCATGAAGTCACCTTCTCCAAGTCCAGGCCCTTCCTGGGGGAACTTTCCATTTCTCATGTTGACATCATGGGATGAAACGTGTTGTTTGAGCTTCTGCAGCCGCTCCTGCTCCTCAGATTCACATGATACTGTCTGGTCTCGATCACACCCACTGCAGAAAATAATAATCATAACAATGATGGTGACCATTTATGAAGCACTCCATGCGCGGCACTGTGGTTTGTGTGTTACCTCATGAAATCATCAGTAGGAGGGGCGCCTGGGTGGCTCAGTCCATTGAGCACCTGGCTCTTGGTTTCAGCTCAGGTCCTGACCTTGTGGTCATGGGATCGAGCCCCGCATTGGGCTCTGCGCTCAGCACGGAGTCAGCTTCAGATTCTCTCTCCCTCTCCCTCCTACTCGCTCTCTTTCTCTCAAATAAATAAATAAAATCTTTTAAAAAGCTCATCAATAAGAATAACCACAAATAATAAGAATAGCCTCATTGTGCACCAGGCACGCTCCCTGGGAACCAGCACAGATCAACCAGCCAAGGCGAAACTGCTAGGGTCGTCCACATTTCACGTTCTGGGAAACCAAGGAATTTGCCCGACAGCACACCGCTGGGCAGAGAGCAGCATTCAAAGCAATGACCTCACTGACCAAAGTCTGTGTATTTGAACTTGGCTTTGGACAGCAGGGGTTGTCCAAGGGACAACCTAACAGTGTCTGTGAGGTCCAGATCGTCTCCTCGGTCAGGGCATTTCCCTCCTATTTTGTGCCCGCGTCTCATAGAAGTGGGACCTGAACTGGAAATTGGATTCATGGTTCCATGATCTAGAAATGAACTTGTAGAATCACAGGCTAGAACTCATAGACTAAAGAGAGCTCCTCAGCTGGGACAATAAGCACTGGTCCTTGGTGTCTTCTGCACAGTGGCAGGCCTGGCTCGCAGGAACAAGACGCCAGCCCAAGTTCATGGGTAAACGGCCAGACCCTCACTCTGATGTCACTGATGTCACCGACCCTGGTGCCAGGGCCACGGCTGCCCTGCGCATCTTCACCCCCACACGTGCAGTCAACTGTGATGTTTTTCTGTTCTTCCTCCATCCACGGTTCTGAATCCAGCAAGGAGAGCTGTTGGTTCTTTCAAAGGCAAATGTTCTCTCTTGTTGCCACCTGATACTTAATTGAATTTGACAACAGAAGGCGCCAGACACGAATACGTGGAGCTAGGGGACTGTGTGCCTCGGGGGTCCCCCAGAGAGGGCTCAGCGTGCCCCCAACTCCGTGCTCACCGCTCAGGCCAGCTGCTGATAGCTCTCACTGCAGATGACCCAAGGCAGGCACCTTAACCTCTCTGAAGCTGTTCTCGCATTTGAAAACAGGTGTGGGGTAAGAGCATCCCCATGTCAGATTGTGGCACAGCCCGTATGAAACCCCAGAGCAGAGCTCAGCGCTGCGGGCTCAACGGCCTCCATGTGTCCCTGCTGCCACCGTGGCTACTGTTAACCCCAGGCTTCAGCAAACCCAAGGTGCCTTGGAGAAGTAGCCCGCAAACATGGCCCACAGGCCACATCTGCCCTTCCCGGGTTTCTGCACATCACGCCGAACCGGGACACGGGCACCCCTGCTCGCTCGCTCGTGTCTCTCACTGCTTGCACACTACAGTGGCAGGCAGAGTTGAGTCGTGATGGACACCACTGGGCTCTCAGAGTCCAAAATATTTACCACCTGGCCCTTTACGGAGAAAGCTTGCCGACCAAGCTGCAGACTGCGAGGCACACCGTCATTTCAGGTGTTGCTGGGAAAGAGAAGGATTCCAGCAATTCATCTATGACCCACCATCGGCGGGAGATGAATCCAAATCTCAGAGACGATAAAACGTGAAGGAAAAGAAAGGTCCTTGGAAAGTTCAACGAACTATACTGTCATTTGTTTTACTAAAGGACTTGATTGGATGTTAATTCCCCATTTTTTTTTCTTCCCCCAACAACATGTTTAGACTTAGAAACCCTTTCAAGCTTAAACCCTGAACACAGAAGGCAGCCTCACGTTGTGGTTCATCCCCTCGCTACCGCCACATACAAGCTGTGTGATCTTGGGCTGGTGCATTTACCTCTCTGACTTTCATTTTCCCTACCTGGAGAAAGGAGAAAGAGTGCCTGTCTCATGCATGTAAAGCAATTAGCGGGGCGCCTGGGTGGCTCAGATGGTTGAGCATCTGCCTTCGGCTCAGGTCATGATCCCAGGGTCCTGGGATCGAGTCCCGCATCGGGCTCCCTGCTCCTTGGGAGCCTGCTTCTCCCTCTGCCTTTCTCTCTCGCTCTGTCTCTCATGAATAATAAAAAAAAAAAAATCTTTAAATAAATAAATAAATAAATAAAGCAATTAGCATGTGGTTCACGAACAGCAGGCACTCTATAAAGTGGTAGAAATTACACATAGCTAGTTTGAACATTCACTTATCTTGACCACGCTGGTTTCTGTGGAATGCCCAGAAATCCAAAAGTCCCACCAGGATCCCCGAAACATCACCCATGGACACAGTCCCTGCTCTGTTTCTGGGCTGGAGTGAACACTGCAAGATCCCACGGCCCCCTGGAGTCACCGCCGCCGGGGGGCTGCCCTGTCCTCTGTCATCTTCCAGCCGACCTGGGGTCCCGCGGGCCCCAGGCTCACGATGGTATGCTGCCAAGATGGCAGTTCTGGGAGAAAACTGGTAGCTTTTTCCACAGGAGATGTTTGTGTTTCTGACTTGGATCCTGTCTCCTTGGCTCCCTTCACCAGAGGCAGAGTGGGTGAAAGGTGGGCTTGGTGACACTGACGGCTTCCTCCCCTTTGGGTCACCCAGAGTGACCCTAGTGCTGGAGGCCCTTGAAAACGACAGCAAAGGACTGGCACCAGGGAAAGCCAGCAGAGGCTCTTTTGTGTCATCAGATGTCATTCAACCAGCGTCTCCAAGAACACCTCTGGAAACTTCTCTCGAAACCACTGTGCGCTTCCCGGCAAGATGGCACGGGAGCTCAGGCTTCAACACGGCCCTTCCGCTCCAAACACTCCACTGGGGCTGGTCCCACAGCGAAACAGAACGCCAGACTCCCAGATCCAGCCCTCGGGGTGTAACGACTGAGACTCACCCTCTGCCACCAACAGGGTCGAACGAGGCGTTCTTATAAAGTGACTGTTTCATTGCACAACTGACCATACAGAGCTGTGATCTTTGAGTGGTTTCCCGTAAGGGAGCCCCATGGGTATCCGGAGTCACTGACTGGGGATCTTCACAAACTTTGGTGCAGGGAAGAGGAGCTCAAACACAGCAGTGTTCCCACTGGACAGAGGAAAGAGAGATCGGCATTCGGCATCGCGAGGCAGCCGGAATATGCAGAGCAGAGAACCCCAGAGGAAGCAGTTGTATAGAGAAGGAGCTCCAGAAATCTACATGAGGAATCCCTTCAGTCTTTGGCTGAATATCAAGCTGCATATGTACAGAGCGAGTTTCTGTGAGGTCTGGTGGAGACTAGCGGGGAGCCAGAGGAGAGGGCGTGAATAGAGAGTCTAACTTTGTGCAGAGCTAAGAGACGCTGGAGTTCAGACCAGCCCAGATGGAGAGGCACTGTGTACCCTTATTCAGGGGACAGCCCACAAAATCCACTCTTGCAAATAGACTATGGGGTTACTGCACACTCACCCCAAGAAAGTCCAAAACCAAGTCACAGTAGGGGCGCCTGGGTGGCTCAGTTGGTTAAGCGACTGCCTTCGGCTCAGGTCATGATCCTGGAGTCCCGGGATCGAGTCCCGCATCGGGCTTCCCTGCTCGGCAGGGAGCCTGCTTCTCCCTCTGACCCTCTCCCCTCTCATGTGCTCTCAGTCTCTCTCATTCTCTCTGTCTCAAATAAATAAATAAATAAAATCTTAAAAAAAAAAAAAACCCAAGTCACAGCAGACTGAAGGTGATCTTCCAGGAAATTAATTTCCTGCTATAATAAAACCTAATGTTCTTTGAAAAAAAAGACACAATATCCAGACTCTCAATGATATACAGCAGAGAGACAAAAACTATTAGATGTACTGAGTAGGATTAATGGCAGCTTAGACACGGCCGGACCAAATATTAGTGAACTTGAAGTCGTAACAATAGGAATTACCCAAAATAATCCACACAGAAATAAGTGAATGGAGGAAAAATGAGCAGAGCCCCAGTTAGCTCAGGGACCACTTCAGGCATCCCAATATATGTACACTTGCAGTACCCTGAGAAAGAGGAGAATAGGAAAAAGATTAGAAGAATTCATGGCTGGGATTTTTTCCCCAAATTTGACGAAAACTATAAACCCACAGAACCAGGAAGCTCAATGAACACCAAGCCCGAGAAATATGTTAAAAAGGTACATCATGATCAAGTAGCACAAAACAGGTGATAAAAATGTCTTAAAAGCAGCTTAAGCACCTTACATAAAGAGCAACAAACAGAAGGTTGACAATAGGTGTCTCAGAATGGGGGGCGGGAGTAATGCAAGCCAGAAAACAACAGAGTAACATCTTAAACTAAAGAAGGGGCACCTGGGTGGCTCAGTTGGTTAAGCATCTGCCTTCGGCTCAGGTCATGATCCCAGGGTCCTGGGGTTGAGCCCCGCATCGGGCTCCCTGCTCAGCGGGGAGTCTGCTTCTCCCTCTGCCCCTCCCCCAGCTCATGCTCACTTTCTCTCTCTTAAATAAATAAAATCTTTAAAAAAAAAAATAAAGTACTAGAGAAAACAAGAAAACTAAACCTATCCTTCTATGCCCAGAAAAAAATACCTTTCAAAAATAAAAATGAAATCAAGAATTTTCAGACATACAAATGCGGAAGGACTGGTTGCCAACGGCCCTGCATTGCAATTAAAGCTCAAGGCAGGTTGTCAGGCAGGAGATACAGATGGAAGGGCGTCTATTCTAGCGCCTTTGCACTACCATATGAATTTTAGAAGTAGCTTGTCCATTTCTACAAAAAGCTTGTTGGGAATTTCAGCAGGACGTTAAAGAAAACTTTAAACTCATGATGCCCAATTTCAAGATTTACTATAAAGCTACAGTATTCAAGACAGTGCAGTATCGACAGAGAGTTCGACAAACAAGCCAATAGGACAGACTAGATGCAAGAAATAGATCCTTACTTATAGAGCCCATTGATTTTCCACAAAGATGCCAAGGTAATTTAAGGGCCCACTTGGATGACCCTAGAAGTGAGTGCCTCCTTAAATTTTGTACCCTAGATCAGTCCCCGTGCCTCTCCCTGTCCTGCTGTTGAATGATCACAAAGAGGTTATGGTTGATGAAATGCTTACTCTTTGGGGCAAGTATCAGATTGATGTCCCCAAACTCATGCACATCCAGTCTCTCAGCCTTGCCTCAGTGGCATCGTCTGGGAAATGGTCCCCTTCTTTCTCAAGCTGACCAAGAGTCTCTGCTGGTTTTTCATTTCTAGAAACAGGCCCAGCTTCCCCTTGGAAATGTCTAATAACACAAGCCGAGCATGATGTCCCTGCTTCCTCAATCAAGTGATGGCAGATGTCAGTGGCTGAGGCTTGGCCCATCACGGCCAGCTACAATGGACAGCTGACCCTGCAGCATCTGACCACGAGCACCTGCACCTCTCTGCCCAGGTGAGCTTTGCCCAAGCACCATAACGTCCTTGCTCCTTGGTGTGACTATTCCAGGGAGTGGTCCACATAGTACCTTAGAGGGACCCCAGGAGGGCTGCGCCCAGTTACCCCCTGCATTATTCCCCCATGGATTGGCTTTCCTCCTTCCCTGCCTCCCTTCCCTTCCCCACCTCCCAAATCAACTACTTGTACCCAAAGCTTGTCTCAGTCTGCTCTAAAAGGAACCCAAACTAAGACATTATTCCAATTTGTCAGAGCAAGGGGCTGACTTTTCTCATTAATATGGCATCTACTCTAACATTTATAAACCGAGCTGAGAACATCTCCTGGGTTTACCTGGCTGTCAAATGGACTACATAACGAAGGTCAGGAGAAATCTAAATCCAAATGAAGTACTGTTACATTGCTATTGATTAATTTCACCCTTACGAAGTCATAGTGACCCTTGTTGAATCCAGGTGGGGACATGTGACAAAATCCATACTTGCGCTCAGCATTCACTCATTTTGTAGAAGTGTTTTCTGTTTTTTTTTTAAAGATTTTATTTATTCATTTGAGAGAGAGAGAGAGAGAGAGCATGCGAAAGAGAGCATGGGGGGTGGGGGGAGCGGCAGAGGGAGAAGCAGATTTCCTGCTAAGCAGGGAGCCCTATGCAGGGCTCAGTCCCTGGACCCTGGGATCATGACCTGAGCCAAAAGCAGATGCTTAGCCAACTGAGCCACCCAAGCACCCCTGTAAAAGTGTTTTTTAAAGGCAAAACAAGCCAAAAACAACCACCGAAAACAGTGATGACGATGGTGATGCTTTACATCCTTGCAACTCCAAGTGTGGTCCCCGGATCAGCAGCAGCCGCAGCGCCAGGAACTTGTCAGAAACGCGGAGTCCTGGCTCCACCCCAGACCCGCTGACCCGTGTGAGCAGGTATGGGTGACTCGTGTGTTCACTGCATTTGGGAAGCGCCGGTTTTAAGGATGGGACGTGCTTTATGGGGTGAGATGGTTAATGCACAGGGTCTGGAGTCAGGCTGGGGGGATTCCAGTCCTGGCTCCATCGCTCACCAGATCTGTGGCTTGGGGCCAGTCCCCCTCTGCGGGCCTCGGTCTTCTCATTGGTTAGGCGCCTCCTCGGCAGAGCTGCTGGGAGGCTTACACGGACGATCAGTATGAAGTAGTACAGCACTCACGATAGCACCACGGCCAGCACGCGAGAGGGGCGGCGCACATCTCCGCCAGCACGGTCTCTGCCCCAAACTGAGATCAGTCAGCAGATCGGGTTTTCACCCGCACTTGGAGAGCTGTGCGTTGACAAAATACTGTGTGTGCGGAGTGAGCAGTGAACCGGGGTCAGAGAATCAAAGGTCTCAGCTATAATAGTGCCACCAGATTGAGTGACTCCCTTGCTGAGCCTCTGCTTCCCCACCCAGAAAATGAAAGAGAACCCTTTACTCCTGTGGTTCCCAGGTGGATATCCCCTGGGGAGCCTTCATCATCCTGGCACCTGGGCACCTGCTATCTGCAAAGTAGGTAGTGGCCTGGGGTGTGCCCTGGGCTTTCTGAGGTTTGGAAGCCTCCCAGGTGATTGTCCTGACCCACCAAGTGTGAGCAAGCAGGACGTCCTCAGGCTTGTCCTCCTGGGACCACCTCCCATAAGGAGACCCGGGATACAGTGAAAACCCACAGGGATTTTTAACCTGCAGGATCACTGTTTAAAGTACAACACAACGCCATGATTTATCTTCGGTAGAAACTGAATTCCACGCACTGAATCGAGATCTATGCGCACCATGGTAATGTTCGTCTCCACCCCGGTGACAAATCACATTTCGTCAGCACAGAGCTCACTCCACATGGACCTGAAATCCATTGCTCTGCTTCTTCCAAGTAGCTTTTGCTCTGGGTTTGTTTTTTTTTTTTTAATTTGTAATTGACCTGTGATTTTTCCTTGGGATGAACTTTATAAAATACCTTCAAATCCTTTAAGAAACTAGGAGGAGCATAAATCTTAAGAAAATGTTAACTATAGATGTAATTCATCAGCAGAGTCTGTGAAATTTCTGCAAATCATTTGTGGAAGGGAATAGTACATAAATCCCAAGTAATCGGACTTACATATGTAATTTATCAGCAGGGCTTGATAAATTTGCACTGCCTCCGAATTTTCTGGCTAGTGGAGGAGTTCTGAGGACTCTTAACAGACCACCCATTGCAGGGGCACCAGGGAGAAGACCAACATCCTCAAGAGGGGGAGAGAGGGAGGGTGATTTCCCAACACCACGGCAAGCTCTGTAGATGGCGCCACCCCAGCATCTTCTCACCTCCAGAGGGTTTCCCACCTCCCCTCATAACTAAGTTGCCAGATTGAGCAGATGAAAATACAGGACACGCAGTTAAACTGAATTTCAGATAAACAACAAATAATTTTTAGTGTAAGTATAGCCCATGTATTATTTGGGACATACAAATACTAAAGAATTATTTGTTAAGCAGGCATCTGTATTTTATCTGGTAACCCTGCTCATAACCTCCCAGCGCAAATTAAATCCCTCTTTCCCAGTCTCAATGGGCGGAGATGGTGTCAGAGGCGAATTGTTCCAATCACTGCTTTCCACAGAACTCTTGCCAGCCTCCTTTTCTTATCTGAAGTGGAAACCACTGGTTTTTCCCTAATACCAGTCTTTACTTCTACTTTAGCAACAGAACACCATCGCTCAGTGACACAGCTAAGTTTGGTTATGTGACTAACTTCTGGCCAAGGGGACAGAAGAGGAAGTGTAGTGGTGTATGTCTGGGAGTAATTCTCAAAAGGAAGTCTCCCCTTCCTCCATCCTACTGCTTAGAATGTTGTTGTGTTGGCTAGAGCTCTAGCAGCCATATTGGGCCGCGTAGACAAGGGTCACATTCTAAGTATGGTGGGGTAGAAAGCCTGGTCCCTGGTAGCCTCATGCTACAGAGCCACCACATCAGGCCTGGATTCCCACCTCCAGAAATCTTTTACAAGAAGGAAAAATCAACTTCTATCTTGTCTTGTCCAATGTTATTTGTGGGTCTTACAACCAAACCAGAATATACCATCCTTTAAAGACATGTTCGGCAGATTTCATCACTTCCAAGTCACAATTAAGTCAGTCCAGTTTAAAAATCCAATCTTGGGGTGCCTGGTTAAGCTTCTGCCTTTGGCTCAGGTCATGATCTTGGGGTCCTTGGATGGAGCCCCACACTGAGCTCCCTGCTCAGCGGGGAGTCTGCTTGCCCTTCCCCCTCTCGTGCTCACTCTCTCTCTCAAATAAATAAATAAAATACTTTAAAAAACCCAATCTTATATTCAATTTAAATCTTATCTCCTCCTTTCCACACGGCCTGGTCGTGTTGGAGGCTCCTGGGACTTGCAGGGAGAGAGTAGACAAGCTGTAAGTAACTCTTAGGAAAAGAAGCCCAAGGCATTGACAAGTGCTCACCAGAGGAAGATGAGTCATTTTGATGGAGGATCACAGGAGGCTTCCAGTAAATGATGGCACTTTAGGAAACTGGGGCAAGATTCCAATGGGTGGACACCATGTGGGGTAAGGGCTGTGTCCCCAGTGAAGGTGTGAATATTCACCGAAGCATGAGCGTACAGACAGGTTTAGGAGTGGACACTGGGGACATAGGGTCCACTGAGAGCTCCAGCAGGCCATGTCCAGGGTAGAGAGTAGGGCCACTGAGCGTGACCCTCCCACCTGTGGCTGCCCCGAGCTCCAGGAGGCTCCCCTGCCCCTCACGCTTCTCCAAGAAAAGAAGCCCCCTGCATTCTTCTGGTTGGGTTTTTCAACCCAATTTCTTTTCTTTTTTTTTTTTAAGATTTTATTTATTTATTTGACAGAGACAGAGACAGCGAGAGCAGGAACACAAGCAGGGGGAGTGGGAGAGGGAGAAGCAGGCTCCCCACGGAGCAGGGAGCCCGATGTGGGACTCGATCCCAGGACCCTGGGATCATGACCTGAGCCGAAGGCAGTCGCTTCACCAACTGAGCCACCCAGGCGCCCTCAACCCAATTTCTGATGACCATGTCTGCTCATTCTCACCCTCACTGATCCACAAATCTGAATGAAATTCTCACCCAGCTGCAAGGAAAGCAACTCCCAAATCTGGGGTTTATTTTGCGGCTATTGAAGTAGAGTGGCCCAGGAGATACCCGACCCCTCCCCTCCCCAGCCACGCGTGGTGCCAGTTTTACCTTATGAGGCCCCGAGCCTCTTGGCAACAGCTGACTGGACAGGAATGGATGCCTATCCCTGGCTGGGCCAATCGGAATCTTTCTTTCCTCTGGTTATTTGGAATTGGGACTCAAGACACCAGTATAGAGCTTTGCCTAAAGGCGGAGCCCCTAACCCACCTAGTACCCTCTCCTTTGTGGTTTGGCCTCTGCCTCTTGCACACACAAGAACCGTGGTAAGGGACTCAAACCACGAGAGAGCTTCTCGGCCTTTTAATGCCTTGGTCTCTCCATCAAAAGACTGGGAAAGGCAGCGACCAGGAGCCAGGCCCTCTGCATTCACTGTGTGCCTACTATGCACTGCACGGCGCGCCAGGTGGTGGCCACCTCCTCCGAGGCTCCAAGCCCCTTGCGAGCCTCATCAGAGCGGGTAGGAGCGCGAGGCTGCCTGTGTGCACGGCTTCAGCCCCAGAACCATCATTGCTTCTCCCGAGAGCCTCTGGCACACGGAGACCCTTGGAGTCAGTTTCATTAGAGGAGAAGCCAACTTAATTCCAGCCCGGCGAGGAGGCTCTGAATCAAACGGCCCCCTTTTCCCTCCAGCGCATCTTCAGGCTGGCCCCCCGGGTGCCTTTCTGTCAGGGGAAAGATTGGACCGCCCGGCAGTTATCGACAGAGATGGCAGACAGACATTGATTGGGAATATGGAACGAGTCTCTTTCATTTCCAAGTGCCAGTTGCTAGCCAGTGATGGACGGGGCTCGCTGTGATCTCGTGTCTCCCAGAGCGGGGATACAGGGAAGTCGGCGAACAGGGTCTGCCTGTCTGTACGGTTCAGGGACATAATCAGCCGCAACAAGTCACTGACCTTCGAAGGAGAAAAATAATACTACGGCCCAGCAGCTGCCCTGGACTCATGAGTTTGCAATAGTGAAGAGGTTAAGAGTTTAAATGACTTCCCAGGAGTGGCTGTCTACCGTCCCCAGCACGGATGCTCTGCCCCTCCCTGAATCCTCCTTCCCACCCCCCTTCCCCCACCCCTGCCCTGCAGTCACTTCTTCTCCTGGAAGGTCACAAAGCTGGCCTCCCTGTCCCCTGATGCTCTGCATGCGGATCCATCCCAGAGCCCATGCCAGGGAAGAACAGGTCCCCAAAGGAGTCGGGGTGCTCACACAGAAAAGAGAGGGCATGGTGCTGGGCAGGCAGGCTTCAGCACTCCGGGGCACTGCTGACTCTGAACGCAGCGAGGTTTCTGAGGTCCTCCCTGATGTCACTGCCACCTGTCACAGCAGTGACCAAATTGTGTCACACTCCTGCTTTACCGCCGTGACCTCAGCACCAAACCTTGGACTCCCCCTCCCCCCGTACACACACACTGTGTGTCTGGTGAGCTTTGCAGAAAGGTTCTGGAGAATTCTTATGGTCGGTGGCTTCAGCAAGGCTCATGAGACTTGGTTTCCCTCTCCCGGGCACAGCTCGCTCTGCCTGGCTTATTCAAAGCCACTTCCCAGCCCTCCTGAGTACACAGGGATCCTTTCAAGCACGGACCCCCTGACTCCCCTTGAAGGAAATCAAAGTCCCCCCACCGGCCCTGACATCGAGAAGGGGTTTGAAGTTCAGGTCAGAGTCAGCCTGCCTCTCACTCCGCCTTCGTCTCTGCCGGGTTTGGGGGAGGGGAGGGAAGGAGGGCGGCAGTCCGATTGACGGGTCAATGAGGTGCTTCTGGCCACTGCTTGCTGTTCAGGTTGTCACTATTTCTTTGCCTTTTCTTGTAAGGCCTCACACTCCTTTTGGAACTAGGCAGGGGCATAAACATTACATAAATAAACAAAAATATCACAAATAGAGATGTGTCACTGGGACCCGAGGGCTGAGTGGTCCCACACCTGCTCTGCCCAGGAAGGCCCTAGTGACCGACTCTTTTGTGGGGACCGTTCTACTCAAAGAGTGGACTGAACTGAAGGCTGCTGGCTGTGCCGGACCACGAGACCTTTGGGGAATCAGCCCCCGTCCCCCCCACCTCCCATACAACCCTCCCCCACCAGGCCCCATCTCCTCACCTGGTCTCCTGCTTCTCCCCTCCCACTCCACTGTCCATTCTCCTGACCACAGCCAGCTGATGCTTTTAAAATGGGAACAAATTTTCAGAGGCTTCTCAACCCATACAGAACAACATGCAGAATCCTTCCTCTCGGGAGCCTAAGAGCCCCCATGATCTGCCCCGAGCCCAGGTGGTCTCGTGGCTCACCCCCCTTCCCATCAGCCACTCTGCTTCCCCCAGCAAGGATCCTCTTCAGGGACCTTGCCCCTGCGATGCCCTTTGTGCAGATTGCTCTCCTCCCCTCCCAAATAGTCCCATCTCTCTCCCTCGCTTCCTTCTGTCCTTGCTCAAATACTACCTCCTCTGAGCAGCCTTCCCTGATTGCTCAGGTAAAACAACGGCATGACCTCCAGACTCTCCACACACTTACCTCGTCTTACCTTCCTTTATGGCACCTCTCCCCACCTGGCATCAGGCTGCATAGACTTGTTTGTTTGCTGTTGTTGTGTCTCTTATTGAAAAGAGAGCTTTGTGAGGACAGAGATCACGTCTGCCTAGCTTGCCGTTAAACTTCAGTGTCCAGCACATGGTACCAGGCAATCCATATCTGACTAAATTCATTCCCATTTTAGAGAAGTGACTGAGACTGGGAGAGGTGAAGAAACACCACCAGGAGATGAGTGTAGACATGACCCCCGCCTCCCCACCTGCTGGGCTCAAATTCCCACCACGGCAGGCCCCGAGACCCGGGAAATGTACCCACGGGTCACAGGACCCTCAAGGCATTGCTCAGAGAATGACTTTTGAGAGGTTTATTATATTTGGCAAGAGATAATTAACTGGGTTCTTTGCATCAACACTATTGGAGGAAGGGCAGCCCTGCCTTCTGGCCATGCCCAGGCAGTTTTGCAAACCAAATTATTACTAAATATAAATATTTAATGAGGCTGGTCCTCCAGCTCTCCTTTGTCCACAGTCATTGAATACAATCTCGCAGCCAACATTCAAATGGGGCTGAGGCTTCTGTGGGAGAAGGGAGATTTCAAATCCATTCAAGATCCCAATCAACTTTCTTTTTCTACTCTTAATAACAAATGAAGAAAGAAAGCAGAGAGAGAGAGAGAAGATGCCAACTCTTCCACAAAGTCCTATCGGGTATTGCAGTGGCTTGAATGGTGTCTCCTCAAAATTCATGTCTACCCCGAACCTAAGAAGGTGACTTTATTTAGAAGTACAGTCCTGCAATACCAGGTCGATGCGCGGAGCTGACGGAAGTACGGTCCCTGCAGATGGTTCCTATTGGATCAGAATGGGACCTAAATCCGCAGACTGAGGTCCTATAAGAAGAGGAAAGAGGCACCCATAGACACACAGAGGAGGCCGTGTGATGACATGGGCAGAGACTGGAGTGATGTGGCCACAAGTCAGGGACACCAGGAGCCACCAGAAGCTGGAAGGGGCAAGGAACGGATTCTCCCGCAGCACGACCAACACCTTGATTTTGGACTTCTGGGCTCCAGAATTGTGAGAGAATAAATAAAGTTCTGTTGTTTCAAGCCACCCAGTTTGTGGTCATCTGTTCTGTCACTCCTACGGGCACTTCAGAATGTTCCCCAGGGCCCGCCCGCACGCTTTTCCATCAGAGGGCTGAGTGCGGCCGGGAGCAACAAGCCAGCGGTGGTTTCTGAGTGGGGGCTGGTCAGCCCTGCAGCCACACACAGACTGCCCCAGCCTCCCCCGCCAGCCCTCGGCCGGCACCCTCAGCTCGCTCAGCCCCAGGCACCTGCAGACCCTTCCCCCTTCTCGCTCCCTGCCCCCTTGGCCAGAGACTGCGCCCTGGATGAACCTCAGGTGCCCCCACGCCCAGCCCCAGGCACCTGCAGACCCTCGCTGGGCTCCCAGAGAACCTCCTGTTCCCCCTTCTCGCTCCCTGCCCCCTTGGCCAGAGACTGCGCCCGGGATGAACCTCAGGTGCCCCCACGCCCAGCCCCAGGCACCTGCAGACCCTCGCTGGGCTCCCAGAGAACCTCCTGTTCCTCCTTCTCGCTCCCTGCCCCCTTGGCCAGAGACTGCGCCCTGGATGAACCTCAGGTGCCCCCACGCCCATCAGAGGAGGTCAGCCCCAACCTCACCGGCTGGCTCACCTGCTGAGGGAGAGAGGACTGATGTCAGTGCCATGCCACTCACCCCATGATGTGCCCAGAACGCCCCGGGCGTCCCGTGCAACACAGGTGCTGATGCAGGGGGTGGGGCAGGGCCCGAGACTCTATTTCTAACCGGCTCCCGGGTGCTGCTGGTCCAGGGACCACACTTGGTACAGCAGCTCCGTAGAGGTCTCTCTGCTCTTCAGTCTCTAACTGGTCTGTCCTGAAGGGACGAGATGTTTCAAAAACTGTAGTGAATGAACACACCCCAAAAGTTATCCCAGAGAGACAATCTCTGCACTGGCTCTGGCGTGGATTTGTTCAAAGAGGGAAATGGGTTCCTTCTCTAGCAGAGGAGAGAGCCACAGCACAAACAGCCCTATAGAGAAATGGGGGTGAATCTCTCTTCTAATCAGCAGGTACAGGTAGACAAAGTTGTATGTAGTCAATGCCCCTGAGGGCTCTTAGAGGTTAATGCACGGGTGAGCCCCTGTGAAAAATCTTCATTTCCCCTAAAAGAAAGGAACTAACATTAGTTGTGCAGTATGAGCTGTCATCCACCGGCTTGTTTAATACCTAAGAGCACTCTGTGAGATGGGTGCTAGGGTCTCTATCTTACAGACAGGGAGACAAAGTGCCAGAGAGGGTAAGTGACTTGCCCAAGGTCACACAGCCTACACGTGCCACACAGAATCAAGAGCCTTGGCTCTTTCTACCATGGAACATGTGTTGAGAGGTAAGCAACTTCCAGAGATCATTTCCCACCGGAATGATCCTGAGAGCACAGACAGAGGTGGAAGACTGGGTGGACCTGCCAAGAAGTACCAAATTTTGTTACCAAATGAAGCTCTTTGGTAAGAGATCAAGAGGGAGGAGATGTCTTTGCCTCCTGGGAAGGAAAGAGCCTCCCTAAGCCAAAGGAGTGGGAAACGGTTAGGGTGGAGTGAGAAGACAGTGAGATGGAGCCTGGAGAAATATGGAGAAATTTCCCAGCGTTTCCAGGAACTACTACCTCCTCCCTCCTGAGTCTGTCCTGGGAGGAAAGAGAAGCCCCTGCTCTCCTTCACCACACTCTGCATGGCTGGGGCTTACCCAGGGTCCCGTGGAGCTCCGGGAAGGCCACAGTACCCCACAGGCTTTGGAGGGGATGTCCAACTCCCACCTGAGGGACCAGGGCTAAGTCAGGCCAGTGTGACCTCATTCTCTCATCCTTCCTCAGGACAGCCTGGTAGAGAGCCAGCCCAGGCGCAGGCCAAAGCCTGGACTCTGGACTGAGACAGACCTGGGTCTGACCCAGTCCATCACCTCCTGCCCCAGTGGCTTTGAGTATCCTGCTCAGCCCCTGCATGCTCAGCCCCTGGGTGCACAGCCCCTGTGGCTAGGAAAGGGGGTAACTCGCCTAACCCAAGCTAAAATTTAATTAAGCAAATTCAACCACCCCAACCCAGAGAAGCAAAAGCAGACAAAGGGGTCCTCCCCACCAAGACTGGAGCTTCCCCCCCAACCCTGGCTCACACTTTACAGCCACCTGCTGGTGCCCCCACCCCCAGAACCCCCAGCCTGGAGGGTCCTGGTGCCTCCTTACCAAGAACCTCTCTAGAGAGACCTGGGGGCTGAAGGAATAAATGGCTCAAATGCCTCCTCTTTCTTCCCTGAAGACAGATCGTTACCACCAGAATGGGCGCAGACTGTGAGCTCCGCAAGAGCAGAGACCATGCCCATCTCTCTTCTTCAAATGCCAGTGCCTGGCACGCAGGATACGCTTGCTAAATCACTTTGAGTTTACGAAAAAGTGAACGTCAGAGCCAAGCTCTGGAAATCCCAGGAGATCTTAAAAAGCCGGCAATCGTGCTTTTTAAAGGTGGTACCCCAAATCCTCCAGCCGGGACTGTGAGCGGCGCCGTGGAAGGAGCGGAGGAGACACGCGGGGCCGGGGCCGGCTGCTTACAAGGACAAACCCTCATCAAGAATTCCGTCCCTTCCGCGCGGCTGCACTTTATCTCTCGCTACAGAATGGATTGATCTCGATGTCAATCAGAACGGAGCTCACCTCCAACTAACTCACATAGCAGATTAGAAGCTGATCAGACGCCCTGTTAACGCGGCACTTTAATAACAATATCGCTTAGATCTCAAACTGCTTAATTAGATTTTACTCATTGCCATCACTCGCCTCATTTGAACGGCTCGTTTATAATTTATGGTCTTTAGGCATTTGGTTGTTCATTTGTAAAGTGGGAGAAAACAATCACCGGGCAAAAGGAAAGCTGAAGAAGAAACGGATCTGACTGCCCCCCGGGGCTGAGCAGCTGCAGAAGAGCCTGCCCGGCACGGTGCGCCCCTGCTGGTGGGAGCTGCGGGGTTCCTCTACACAGGGCCCCCAGCTCTAAGCCCCGGGGGGCGGGCCCACTGCACCAGCTGCGCGAGGGAGCCTAGGACGCAGGCCCCACCCATCAGCCTGTCTGACTCCGGTGGGGCCCTGGCATTGGTTCGGGACTGGGCATGTGACTCAACCCCAGCCAATGAGAGTGAGCCCTGGGATATTTGCGGCAATGACTGGGAAAGAGACCCCTTCCCACGCCCATCCCAGGCTACGGGTCCTTGGTCTGCAGCATCAGGAGGCCAGCTTCCCTCCCGAGGTGGGCGTCCCGGGGAGCTGAGACTGGCGCCAACACATAGGGAAGCAAGACAAGGACATGGGGAGGACAGATTTCTGGCCACGTTTCTGAGCACCTGGCTTCAGCCATGCTGGGACCACCCCTTGGATATTTTAATTTTGTGAGTCACACTGTTCCCCAGTTTCCTTAAGCCTATTTGAGTTGAGTTTCTTGCACCTGCAACAGAAAGAAGCGCAACTAATAATAATGTCAGAGACAATCCTCATGAAGAGTCTAGTCGCCAACTCTTCTGCAACCCCACTAGCCACTAATTTCTAAGCATTAAAAAATGTGAAAAGTGCTATCAAGATGCCATTTTGAACTCATAGGTTAGAGAATAATTATCTTAGCGAGGCTTTCTCTGAGTTACCCAGAATTTCAACATCACCCCAAGCCCCCAAAACATAACACATCCCTTTACCCTCCTTTATTGTTTCTCCTTAGCACTTAACCCACCAAAATATTTCACTTGTCTACCTTTTTATCATCTGTCTTTCCCCAGCAGAATGTCAGCTCCATACATGACAGGAAATTTTCTATGTTTTGTTCACTGGTATATAAGTGGGAACTGCTACAGAGTAGACATTCAGTAAATATTTGTTGCATTTGACTATTGAATGGATGAATCTGTTGTAGGAATTATACTCAGCTACTAATAGGAGATGAAAGCAAGCAATATGGAAGTTTATTTCTCCTGCACATAAAAGAAATCCCAAGCTAGATGGTCCAGGGTTGCTGTGGCAACCACACATTGTTCTCTGGGACCCACGTGCTTTCTATCCTTGGATTCCTCTGTTCTCAGTGTGTAGTTTCTTTCTTCAAGGTCATCTTATGATCCAAGATGGCTGCTGGTGTGCCAGCCATATCATCTGCATTCCTTGTTGGGAAAAAGGACAGACTCTATGTGCATTCCCAGAGAACAAACAAACAGCTTTTATCTATATCTCACTGGCCACCTCTGATTGCAATGGGGGTTGGGAAATGTAGTCTTTTAGATAAGCACATTGCCACCCAAAATAAAATCAGTGTTCTGTTACTAAAGATGGGTGTTGGGTAGGCAACTAGCAATCTCTGGGGGGAAAAAACAACAACAACTAGAAGCCATATAAACAGGTCAATGATAGCATATCTGTACACTAGAAAACTATTCAGCCATCAACTATTTTTTAAAACTCTTACTAATGTGACAGAATGTCTATGATACAATATCACATGCAAAAAGAGGGGCTATAAAACTACCCAAAGACCTCCATATTTGTAACCACACTTCACACACACACATACACACACACACACACACGACAAAGGTGTCAAAGAAATATATCATGATTTTGATAGTGTTTTCCTCTAATTAGATCAATTACAGGTGGTGTCTATTTTCCTTTTATGTTTTTTTTTTTTTCAGATGCTTTCACTAAACATGGTCAAAAGGTCAAGTCATTAAATTTTAAGTAAAAAGTAGATGTGAGTGGGACCCTCACTCCTGGTTTAGCCATTTCGCCAGGAGGCAAAGCCTGGGGTCACAGAGAAGAGAAAGAGAGGGAGTAGAAATGCAGAAGGGCAAAAGAAAGGGAAAGAAGCTGAGAGACCTGAAGGGAGGGCTGGTGGCTTTGAGGAAGGAACATTCAGGAGGCAGGGAGGGAAGGGAGAAGGGGAGGAAAGGGAGGGAGGAGGGAAGGGAGAGGAGGGGAGGGCAGAGAAGACAAAAGATCCCTGAGACACTGCAGTCTTTGCTGGGATGAACTTCAGAAATAGCGCTGAAGTTGTGTGTCCTCCACAAACTCCCAAGAGCCCGTGCCCCCCACCCCCACCCCCACCCGGCCATGACCCCCATCCCCTCAAGCTCTAAGCAGACCCTTGGGTGTTTTCTTTGATGGCAGAAGCAAGCAGCAAACCCCCGGCTGGCCCTGACTCATTCCCTCTCCCCTGCTCGTCCCCTGCCCAAAGCCTCTCTTTGCTCATTTTTGGCAGTCCCTGCTTTCTATGAGCCCTGCAGCTGTTTCAACTCAACCCCCTTCCTCTCTCCCCCCAGACTCCACCCCCGGCTTGTGCTTGCACTGGGTAGGGGCTGGAGATGGGCTTCCTCTCTAGCTAGCTATGCCCCAAGAGGAGATGGAAATCAAAACCAATAGATAAATAGTGTGGCTCACCAGCCTTTCCAAACATCCTGCTTGGAGCAGAGTCAGGCGCTGGAAAAGTTCGTGGGAAATCCTGGAGCTCAAATGCTTATTCAGCAACCACAAGCTGTATCTTAGATCTGAGTCCCCAGAACAAAAGATGTAAGTTTCTATTAAGATGCTCTCCCCTCACCAGCCAGCAGGCCTTCTGAAATATAGGCGTCTCCAAAAACAACCCTGAAACAGAGCTTGAAATTTAAATCACATTCTCAGAGCTTGCACAGCTGCCCCCAGAGGGTTTACTGGCGATGGCAAATAGGGTCCCACGCACCCCTGCCCTCCCCCTTCAGAGCTTCCAACCACCAAGACCTGGACCTCCCAGTTCAGCAGCGACTAGGGACACCTGGTCTTTGAGCACTTGCAAAGTGGAAGGTGCAACTGGAGAACTGAATTTTTCTATTTTATTTAATTTTAATAAACTCGAATGTGAAAAGTGAACAGTGAAATATGTTTCTGTAAAACTTTGTTGTTTCGTGGAACTACCGTATTCGTTTCCTATTGCTGCCATGATAAATCACCAGAAATTTTGTAGCTTAAAAATAATACTGATGTTTGCTCTCGAAGTTCTGGAGATCAGAAGTCTGACGTGGGTCTTAGCAGGCTACCATCAGGATGTCCGCAGGGCTGTATTCCTTCCTGAAGGTCTAGAGGAGGATCCCTTTGCTTGCTTTTCCAACTTCCAGAGGCCACCCACATTCTTGGTTCCATCTCCCTCTGTGTTGGATCCTTCTGACTCTGTTTCCATGGTCCTGGCTCCCTCTGGTCACAAATGGTTCTTTCCTTTTAGGGAAAATTTTCACTTCATTGGGCCCACCCTGATAATCCAGAACTGACCGGCTCCTCATTTCAAGGTCAGCTGATCAGCAACCTTCATTGCATCTGTTACCTTACTTCCCTTTTGCCATGTAAGGTGATATATACACAGACTCCAGGGACTAAGATACGGACATCTTTGGGGCACCCTATTCCGACTACCCCAGTACAGTTCGCATTAACCTTTCCATCCCATCGGACGCTATTGGAGCATTGTGCAGGTGTTGGGCAAGTGCACGATTTCGAATATTGTACATAAACACATCATGCACCTAGGTGGTATCAATGCATGGATTCAGTGGGGATGATTATTTTTCTACACACAAATGTAACACTGTACTATTTTTATCTAGATATTTTATGCAGATAGCACAAATTACCATGATATGTATGTACTTAAATGGAAATCCGTATTATTTTAATTTTAATATAATTGTTATTTTTCTAGTTAAAAAATAAGCATGAACAGATTTTTAGGTTTAAAATGGAGGAATCCCTACTGATGCAGAATCAAGTAGACATGGAAACCATAAAGACAATGTGAGATGTCACAAATTTTGGGATGAATGGTAATTGCAATTTGATTTAGCAAGGGAAAAAGTTTTTTGTTTGTTGGGTAAAAGATAATAAAATGGACGATAGTAACAGACACTTTTAGCAAACACATAAAGGATTTGAAAAGAACTTTCCTCCCAACCATCAAAAAGAATCAACAAAAACCAACTAGAATCAGAAAGAAATAAAATCTCTAAATAAAAAACATTTAATGAACTTTAACAGGATCTGAGCTTGCAACTCTGGCCAGCTATAAAATGACCCAAATACTTGCACAGAAAAAGGAAACCATTTTTAGATGGAGAAATGATTTTTTTTTAAATTATTGTGTCAGTTAAAAAAAGTTGTTAGAATATGGGGAAAACATTAAAAAAGACACGTTGCCAAAAGGATAAGATCTTCAATTAAACCAGCAAGCAGTTGACTATAGAATTCAAAACCTTTCTAAAATTATCAAAGATTGGAAGCCTCAGCTCATGCAATAAGGACAAGAAGAGGAAACAAAAGGTATAGGGATTGGGAAGGAAAAAAATAACACTGTCTTTGTTCAGAGATGACACGATTGTCTATGCAGAAACTCTGAAAGAGCCGATAAAAAAAAAAACTGGTACTAATAGCAATTATAGCAGGTTTTCTGGATACAGGTTAATATGCAACACTCAATCCCTTTCTTATACACCAGCAATGAACAAGTGGAATTTGAAATTAAAAACACAATACCATTTACATTAGTACCCCCCAAAATGAAATACTTAGGTAGAAATTTCACCAAATATGTTCAAGATCTAGATGAGGAAAACCACCAAACTCTGATGAAGAAAATCAAAGAAAATCTAAATAAATGGAGAGTGCTCTGTGTGGATGGTTAGGAAGACTCAATATTCTCAAGATGTGAGTTCTTCCAAAGTTGACCTACTGATGCTTTCCCAATCAAAATCCCAGCAAGTCATTTTGTGGGTATTGACAAACTGACTCTAAAGTGCATATGGAGAGGAAAAAGACCCAGAACAGCCAACACAATCTGGAAGAAGAACAAAGTTGGTAGACTGATACTACCTGATTCCAAGACTTACTAAAAAGCTACAGTAATTAAGACACTGTGATATAGATGAAGTAATAGACAAACAGATCAATGGAACAAAACAGAGAGCCCAGAAATTCACCCCCATAACTCTAGTCAACTGACCTTTGACAAAATATCAAAAGCAATACTATGGAGCAAAGATAAGCTCTCAATAAATAGGGTTGAAACAACTGGACATCCACATGCCAAAAGAAAAAAAAATAAGTATCTAGACATAGACCTTATACCCATTGCAAAAATTAACTCAAGATCATAGACCTAAATGCAAAGTGAAAACTTATAAAATCCCAGGAAGCTAACACAGGAGAACGCCTAGATGCCATTGAATTTGGCGGTGGCTTTGTAGATACAACACCGAAGGCAACCATCCACGACAGAAATAACGAATCAGCTAGATTTCATTGAAATTAAAAACCTTTGCTCTGTGAAAGACAATGCCAAGGGAATGAGGAAACAAGCCACAGACAGGGAGAAAATATGTGCAAATGACACACCTGATACAGACTGTTATCCAAAGCATGCAAAAAGCTCTTAAAACTCAACAATAAGAAAACAAACAACTCAATTTAAAAATGGTCCAAACACCTGAACAGACCCCTCACCAAAGAAGATGTACAGGTGACAAATAAGCACATGAAAAGATGCTCCACATCATAGGTCATCAGGGAAATGCAAACTGAAACGATGAGATAGCACCACGCAGCTCCGAGAAGGGCCAAAATCCAGAGCGTTGACGACACGAGACGCGGGCGAGGATGTGGAGCACCAAGAGTTCATTCATGCCTCCGGGAATGCAAAATGGCGCAGCCACTCGGGAAGACAGTTAGATGGATTTCTTACAAATCTAAACATACTTCCCCATACAAACCAGCACTCATACTCCTTCTATTTACCCAAAAGATTAGAAAACTTAAATCTACACAGAAACCTACACATGGATATTTATAGCAGCTTTATTCACCATTGGCAAAATTTGGAAGCAACCAAGATGTCCTTCAGTAGGTGAGTGGATAAACAAGCTGTGGTCCATCCAGACAAAGGAATCTTACTCAGGTCTAAAAGGAAATGAGCTATCAAGCCAAGAAAAGATGTGGAGGACTAGTAAATGCATATTACTAAGTGAAAGAAGCCAATCTGAAAAGGCTACATTCTGTATGATTCTAACTATATGACTTTCTGAAAAAGGCAAAACTATGGAGATAGTTAAAAGATTAATATGTGTCTGGGATTGGGGGGCATTTGCGGTGAGGGATGAAAGCAGAACACAGAGGATTTTTAAGGCATACCATAAGGATGGACACATGTCATACCCATAGACAAACCCGTAGAATCCATAGAATGTACAGCACCAAGAATGAACCGTAACGTAAATTACACACTGTGGGTGATTTTGATGTGTCAGCATAGGTTCACCAGTTGTAACAAAAGTGCCCTTCTAGTGGGGGTTATTGCTAATGGAGAAGGCTGGGGGAAGAGGGGGGTAAGGGGTATAAATGTGAACTTAAAATTGCTCTAAAAAATTATCTTAGTTTTAAAAACATCGAACTCTTGACATAGATACTTTTGCATTTTCTACATCTGTCAAAAATGAATTTCAGCTAGAAATAACAAAATTGGTTTCTATGACGACAGATGATGCTTCAGCTTTGTTAGATCAAAAATTCAGATTTACTGAAATTTTAAAACCTGAGACTGATGTTTCCTTTCATGTTCTGTTCCACTCTGTGATACACATAAAATATTTGCATTCCGTTTTCTGGAGAAGACTCTGAAAAGTGTCATGGATTCAAGAGTTAAAGTCATTTAGTATTTATGTGCAAATTCTATGAATCATCATCAGTTTATAGAACTCAGAAAGAAGACAATAAATTTAATGATCTTGTGTTCTTTGCTTATTTGTCGAGTCATGAGTTTTACAAAGATTTGCTGTAGTGTTAATTCCAATTCAAGATTTCTTTGAAACAAAAGATATACTTGCCAAATATTCAATAATCGAAGACCAAAAATAAACAAACAAAAAATGGTGGTTTGATTTAAAGTTTTCTCATTGTTATCACACAACATGAGAAAGAGCTAAACTATAAGCTCCAAAAAAAGAAAAGGTTATTGGTGACCTCGCTAGACAGGTACGAGAATTTTTGCTGAGATTTAAACCTTTCATAATCCAAATCAATAACAGTGACTCACATTTCTCCAACATGAATCAATACACAGAAGATTTTAATTGCAATTGACAGCATTACGTAAATTGGCTGCAAAAAACTATAAGAAAAATTTGAAGAGCTCTTTGTTGATAATGATAAATTTAAAGTTGCTTTTCCATTGAAGGGATGCTTTTATTGCCTTCAGCATTGATAACATTGAGTTAGCACAAAAGTTAGTAAATTTACTTATCTCCAACAGTTTTAAAACTCATATGCTTTTGCTTCAAAGTCAAATCGCTTTTTTTTTTTTAAAGATTTTATTTATTTATTTGACAGAGACAGAGATAGCGAGAGCAGGAACACAAGCCCCGGGAGTGGGAGAGGGAGAGCAGGCTTCCCGCGGAGGAGGGAACCTGATGTGGGACTCGATCCCAGGACCCTGGGATCATGACCTGAGCTGAAGGCAGACGCCCAATGACTGAGCCACCAAGGTGCCCAGTCAAATCGCTTTTTAAAAAGATGGTCCAGTTTTGTAAATGGAGATGCAAATATTAAAGGGAAGTGACTTTTATATACAATTTAGTTATTGGAAAGCTTTTTGGCATGTTTGGAATAATTTAGATATAGGAGTCTAGTTTTTTCAACTGTAAACTTTACAAAATCTAAATACAGATCAACTATTTTGGACAAAAACTTAGTGGCTAAATTGAAATATCCTGTAAGTATAAAATACATCCACTGGATTGTCAAGAATTAAAACAAAAAGAAGGCAAAATATCTCACCAATAATTTTTCTATTTTTACATGCTGAAATGATACATTTTGGATATACATAAAACATATTTTTAAAATTAATTTCATCTGTTTCTATTTTTTAGTGCATTTTTCATTTCTTTTTTTTTTTTTTGCTAGAAAATATAAAATTATACATGTGGCTCACATTATATCCCTACTAAACAGTGCAGAATTAGGGTTTCTTTTCAGAGAAACTGAAGGGGACAGTAAGGAGCAGCCTCCTTGGGCTCCCTGCTTCAAATCATGGGTCCAAGGCCATTTGAATAAAGATTGCAAAATGGTATACAAAGCCAGTCAGCAGATTTGATTTAGTCCATATTGGGTGTTAAAAAAAAATGCATTTGTTGCCAACACGGAAAAATTGGAAAATTAAACACAAACATTCGATTGTTGGCCTTCTTTGAAAAACCAGATGCTGCCAATCAGAGCCCATATTTCCAAGTGGTGATACCTGGGCCAGAACCCAGTGCCAAGTGGTCCTCCCTTGCCCTGTGTGGCTCTGTTTGTGAGCCAATTTATCAAAGTGGGGTGTACAGAGTTTGCCAGCCTCACAAAATTAATTGAGAAGATTTTGCTCTTTTTCAATGGTCTGATGAAGTTTAAATGGAATTATCACTTCTTTGAAGATTAGCTTGAACCCATATAAAATCAAATTTACTTAAAGTATTTTTTATGATAGATCTTTGACATGCTTTTGAATTTCTCCTATGGTTGTTCTGTGTAGGGATTTTTTTTAAGTCTTTTTGTGTCAATTTTATATATTTATATACTATTTAAGAAAGTGATTTAATATTTCACTAAATTTTGAAATATTCGCTTATAATATTTAAAATCTTGTTTATATCTGGAATCATATATCCTTTCTCTTTATTTATGGTGCAAATATTTGTCTTACTCTTTTTATAACACAAGTTTATGAGGTGGTGTCTATTTTATTAGTCTTTTTGTTTTGTTTTGTTTTTTAAAGATTTTATTTATTTGACAGAGAGACCGCGAGAGAGGGAACACAAGCAGGGGGAGTGGGAGAGGGAGAAGCAGGCCTCCCACTGAGGAGAGAGCCCAATGCGGGGCTCAATCCCAGGACCCTGGGATCATGACCTGAGCCGAAGGCAGACTTAACGACTGAGCTACCCAGGCGCCCCTCTATTTTATTAGTCTTTTTGAAATAACCAACTATTTATCAACTTTACTATTTTTCTTAATTAACTTCTGCTTTAATCTCTAAGAACCTTCTGTTTCCTGGTTTATTTATGTTGTTTCCTTCCTATATTATTTGGTTGAATTGTCGGTTCATTCATATCCACTCATTTTTTTTTTTAATAATAAAAGTATTTTAGGCTATCGATTTTCCTCTGAATATAGCTTTGGCTACATCCAAGTTGTTGTTACAATATAAGAATATTTAGAAGAGCTAATATTTAAGGATTTATTTCCTCCTTGATCTAAAAATTATTTAGAGGAGTATGGTTTAAAATTTCCCAGTGAAATTATCTATCAACTAAAGAAAATTTCACTAAGTTGTAGTAAATTCATACAAAGGAATACTATGTAGAATTAAATCACGAGACCAATATACACTACAGTATGTATGAATGTTACCCACATCCTGTGGAACAAAAGAAGCCAGACACGCTACATCATTGCATTTGTGTAAGATTCGAGAACAGAAAAACTAATCTGTGGCGATGGCTTAGAACTGTAGCTGCCTCCAGAGAGGGAACATTGGGGAATCTTTAGGACGTTCCAGGTGGTCTCAGATGTGCAAAAATTCATTGAGGTGTACATTTAATGTTTGTGCCCTTTATGGTATGTAGTATATACTTTCATTTTTAAGGGGGGGGCAGAATCTAGTTTTCTTACAAATACTATAAAACATTATTGGCAGAGGAAGTGGCCTGTAAGTTATCTCCTTTCTGGAATTTGTTAACATTTTCTTCTTGGCCAGAGTGATGGTCTCCACAGATTCCTCTTAAAAGCTCTCTTCTCCCCTTCCTCCCTCCCACCCCAAGCCTAATTTTGCCCCAGGATCCCCTGTCCCCAGACAGCCCATAGGGAAGCTGACTCCACGAAGCTCTAGGTGTGGGTCATGAGTGATCTTGGCCAACCATGATTCCATCCATCTTGCCCAAGGTTCCAGGGTTAAGCCAATCTGTGCATTCTCTTGGCAAAATTTTTTAGATTCAAGGGCAGGTATGTGACATCAGTTAGTCCAAATCTGACCAGAGAGAAGGACTTTTATTCCATGGATGGAAGAGAAATTCCTATCTCTTTCCCAGTGGATAGGAACAAAGGAGCTTCTGCCTCAGTTGTTAATCCTCTCCATAGCCTTAGGATGGAGGCATTATCAAGGACAGCAGAGTGCAGAGGCAGAAGACCCCAGTCATCCCGGTGCTCACCCTTCCCAGACCTCCTGCATGTGGGCTCGCACTTTTCCTCCTGGTTTAACCCTGTGTGAGTCCAGGTTTCTGCTCATTGCTGCTAAGAATCTACCAGTAAGCCAAGGCCAATACTTAACGTTGAGAATGCTCAATGAGCAGAGAAGAATGGGGTTGTTCCTTTGGACAAAGTTGTATTCATAATTAATTAATCAAACTTGTTAATTGTGTTGCTGAAATTCTTTATCTGCATTTTGGTCCACATGATCTACAGAATTCTGAAAGGGGACTGCCTGTTATTACCATGATCCTGGCTCTGTCAAGATCTTGTATTAGCGTCTGCACTCAGTGAAACGTTTGGTGGGTTAAGATTCATGCCTGTATATCTCCCTGGTGGACTGCAGATTTTATCAATACAAAATATTTCTCTTTTTCCTGTTTACTGCCTTTGGCCTTCAGTTCTACCCAACCCAATCTTAGCATTTCCATCCTGACTTGCTTTTCCCTTTGCGATGCCTAGTTGATCGTCACTCATCTCTTTATCGTTAACCTCTCTGGGTCATTCTATTGTACATCTCTTGGTGACAGTTTGGCTTTGTTTTTCAAATCAAATCTGAGAGTCTCTAGAAATCCACCTGTTTGGTAACATACATTTGCCATCAAATTTCATTTTATGCTTACTATGTGTTTTCTTTCCTTTATTTTTACTGAATTAAGTTTTCCTTGTTCCCCCTATCTTTCTCTTAGACTTTGGAAATCTGATTATTGTTTGCCGTTAGAGGTTTTACCAAACATATTTAAACTTATATTTCTCTGTCAGTATCAAAATTTTTTAAATATTTACTTTTTACCACCTCTTCCCCCAAGGCAAGCCCTCAGGCCACGTCCTTGAGCAAACTACTTACAAAACCACCCCTCCCTCCAAACTGGTATTTCCTACCTTCCTCCCTGACATATCTCCTCCATAAAACTTAAGGCCACCTGACCTGCTATAGATTGGGTTATTTCGTCTATTATTCTTCTGCACTAGTTCCATGAGGACAAGAATATTTATCTTTTTCCAGTCTGTTATATCTCAAGGGCCTGGCATAGTGCCTGGTACATAGTAGGTGCTTTATAAATATCTGTTAAATGAATGAATACATGCCTTTATATCTCTCTCTTCCCAGGTCGTAAGTTATTTGGAATTTTGGTCCCAAGATATTGACAATCTTTTTCCTTGTTTATGTGATTTACCTACAGAACAACCTATGAGGTAAATACAAATATTATGACCCATGTTGTAAGTGAGAAAATGTAAATGCAAAAAGGTTAAACAGTTTCAGGGTGACCCAGCTTAGTAAAAGCCAAGCTGAGACTTGAAGTCAGATTTGCCCAATACTGAAGTTTGCATTTTTAACCACACAGCTGGGCGTGCACACGCACACACACACACACCCCACGTGGTAAGTGCTTTCTTTGTGTCATTTCTCAATTCAGATGGAAAAAGCTCAGGGTGAGACCCCATGAGCCATCCTGATTGATGATACCCGCTCCTCAGGGTCCAGCTGCAATGTCTCCTTTTCTGAGATACTTCTCCACATCCCATCAGTCAAGATAAATCTGAACTTTTTATCTTTTCTTTGTTGCCTTTGTCGACTTCTGTCTTACATTATAGCTATGTGAGCATCCCCTTGGGTCCCCAACCAAGGGGTCCCCTACCCCAAGAGGTCCCATCTGATGTTGCTGTCATGCCCACTGCACCTAGGACAGGATCTCACCACACTGGTGAATTGAATTGTTGAAGTTGGTACAAGTAACCTTGACCCATCCAGAACAAGATGCACCTCCACCAGGCAGCCTTCCTGGACTACTTCTAGCTGCACCTCAACTCTCCTCTTTGGCCTTTAACTGCTGTAAAAATTAATTCTAAGAATTCTGGTGCTTGCTTGTTCTTAGACAGAAGAGAAACCAGCCAAATCAAAGAGTCTGACTGCAAAATCTCTAGGGGAGAAGGCGACACATACCTGGGAGCATCATCTCTCGAGTGCTGCCCCCTCGTGGTCTGACCCCAGAACTCCAGCCAGGCGACCAGATCCAAAGCGCCATTACTTACTTAGTCTCTGATTTTATTCCTAGCTGGCCAGCCCAATGTTGCTCCGGAAAATCATTACACTTTGTTAAATTTTTTTAAAAATCCTTGCTCTTTTTTCACCCCAGAGCTCACACTTAGAGTTGCCTGTGTCTGATGCAGCTCAATTGCAAACCAACATCTGCATTTTGCAGCATCTGCTGCAGTGACTTCAGGTCTGTGGCTCATTTTTGAGCGTTCTACTGATTTTCAGCACATACAACAATGAATGGGGCAGACATATTCCCTGTGTCCATGAGCACATGTTAATGGGGGAGACAGACACCCCACAAAAGTCCCGTGATCACAGATTGTGAAGCCTGCTGTCTGGCCCAGAAAGCTAGTGATAGTTTTACTGGCCCCAAGTCCCACTGTCCTGTGTTCTGTGCTCTCCTCTCAGATGTGAGAACACCGAGTGCACCAGATTTCCCTGGGAGGAGAGACCAGTGCTGAGTTGTGCAGAGCCCAGATTCAAGAAACAAACGCTTTGCATCCTCATTCTGCCTCTTGTGACTTACCTGACTTTCGGCAAGTTATTCTGAAAAGCGTGAGTTTCCTCATTTGCATAATGAAAACAAGAAAAGGACCCACCTCATAGGGTTCTTGAGATAGATATTAAAATTGTGCTTTACTGTCCAGTTGTAAGCATACAGTAAACACTTAATAAGCATCGCTCCTATTTTACTCGTGTGTCCACAGTGCTCAGTGTAGGAGCTGGGTCTGAATCCTTCCTAACTGACTGATCCGGATTTATGTGCAGTAGACTCCATTCTACAAGGGACGGAGGTAGGTCAATGTTGAGGACAGCACCACATAGGAGATACTCCCAGATCTCTGTCAAGAGATCAAGAGATCAAGTCCCTTTCTTCTTTGTGAACAGATCCCAAGTGGGATTTGAGCATCAATGGCCAGCAGTGGGACTTGAAACATCCAAGCCAATTCAGAAACCTGGCTTCCTACTCTTTTAGCCTCCCTTGCATGTAGGAGTGGTCTTGTGATCTGGTTCCAACTAAAAATCTGATGGTGAGTTTTCTGGGAAAACTTCATTTTTTGTTAAAGGAGTCATGTGACTAATGCAACCCTCCCCACTTCTTCTTGCCTTGAACTAGCACCGGGAGCTATGGCCACCATCTTGTGACCATGAGGCACATGAGAAAAATGAGTCAATACTCCAAGAATGGTGAAACAGAAAGATAGAAAAGGCTGGATCCCTGAGGACATAGTTGAAGGCTCAGCCCAGAACCAACAGCTCTCCTACCCATGGACTTGCTTATAAAGAACCCAGGGTGGGTGGATCTGCTGTAATCTACAGCTGAATGCATTCTTTAGGATTTGCTTTGTGTGAACCTCAAGGTCCAGCTCTCAGCTCAGGGACTTTTCTGAGAATGGCTTGTCCCTCCTGTGGCCAGTTCCAAGCCAGATTGGACGGTTGGACTCCTCTGTTTGCCCAGACAGTGGATTGACCACCAAGACGAGAATTTTTTTCAAGAGGGAACCCACTATCATAGGTATTTCTCTGCCTTCCCATGTCCCCCATTGGACCAGCCTGAAGGAAGATATCAGAGCAATTCAATAAGATGCTTTCCAGTCTGTCCTTGCCAAGATTCATGATTGAAAACACACGGCAGGCTCAGTGGCCCCAGAAAAGAATTCTGGAAAACTGTGGGTTCCTGAATTCCTGTCCACCCCTTCAGATGGGCTCCCCATCTTCTGCTCAAGGTTCATGTTTATTATTATTAAAAACTCATGGTGGTCGGCCAACCGCATGAGCTGCAAAATTACTAGAGCCAGGGGAGTGACATGTTGAAGTAGTTTTCCTGTGGTCATGCTTCAGGGTAGAGAAGGTTGGCATGCCCGAAGAGCAGCCAAATCCCCCCCCATCCCCCCTAGTCAGCACACGTGCAGAAGGCACTCCCAAACTTCACAAAAACCTACCTTGGTCCTCCTTCCTCCCCTGGGCTGTCCTTCACTGGAGCTACAGAATTCCTGGGCCCATGCTCCCATCCCAAACCTGCTCCTCCCCATCCTCCATCACAGTAACAGCACCATCACCCAGGACTCACTCCTGAGCCACTTTCCCTCATCCCCTGCATCCAATTCAAGTCCTGCCTGCTCTACCCCAAAAGCATCCATCAAAACTTCCCACTTCTCTGGTGCTCTACCACTCCCGCGCTAGCCCAGCTCACCAGACATGCTCAGCTGAAGGAAGACGCAACACTTCTGCTCTGTTCACCTCCCACCCGCTTCCCAGCGACAGCCACACTGACCTCTCTATAACTCACATCCGACCTTGTCACTCCCTTGCCAAAGCCCTCCAATGGCTTCGACTGCACAGAAAATGCAGGTGCCTGTCTGGGCTTGTTCTTTCTCAAGACCCAGGAGCCCAGGTAACCTGGCTCCTCCATCACCAACATCTTTGCTCACTCTGCTCCACCTTGCTGGCCTCCTTTCTCCTTCTGGGACGTGCTGGGCTCCCTCCCACCTCCTGGCCTTCATACTTGCTGTTCCTCCTGCCTGGACCATCTTTTCAGGACTGGCTGCTCCCCCTCCTCTGGGTCTCAGCCCAGAGCTGCCTCCAGAGCCGCCCTCCCTGCCCGCCCACTCTGGCTCACTCCCACCCTCATCACCCCCCCTGCCATCAGTCACAGTCTTCTTTTCTTTATGGCCACCTTTGCCAGCGCCAGTTGCCCTTATATATTTATCTGATTTTATAGCTTCACGCCCACTCCCTACCCCCAAACAGAATATATAGGGTCTTTGAGGGCAGAGGTTCTTCCCTCCTGCTTTCCTGGTGCCTAGAGCATCGCTGGGAACATAGAAAGTGTCCGATAAATCTTTGACACTTCTGTGACTCTTCAAATTGGAAAATATCCAAAAAAGAAAAAATCATCTAGTATAGGATAGCAAGGTTTAGTAAAAAAAAAAAAACCAATATGCCAGTTACATTTGAATTTCAAATAAACGATTAATAATTTGTTTAGTATAAGTATGTCCTATATAATACTGGGACATATTTACACTAAAAAACTGTTCATTGTTGACCTGGGATGCAAACACCAAGTGGGCATCCTGTATTTTTTCTGGCAACCCTAATCTAATAGAACCATCCTTTTCTGCTGAAGGCATTAGTCCAAACCCGGCTGGGAAGCTTCCTAGAAGTATCGACCCCCAGGCTGCACCCTAGACAGATTGATCAACCTCTGGGCTTGGGCCCAGCTGCTCCATGATTCTGAGCATTGGCCAAGTTGGAGGAGCCTGGGGCTGAATGTCTCAGCACACATGCAGCAAGCGGTCCCCCAGCTTCGAGGGGTGGGAAACTCACTGTCGGCGGTGGAGAACTCTGGCTACAGGGAAGAACTCCCACTGTCCTCTCTTCTCCGGATGGAGGGAAGGCAGCCCCAGCCCCGGGCTACCTGGCCTGTCCCAGTGTTGTTCCAAGGGTTTGGTCCTAACCCCTGGAACCTTATTTGGAAATAGGGTCCTTAGAGATGTAATCAAGTTAAGGATCTTGAGATGAGATTATCCTGGATTTACTGTAGGCCCTAAAACTGGCGATCTGTGCCTCATGAGGAAAGGGAGATCTGAGACAGAAGGACAAAGAGAGGAAGTCCGTGTGAGGACAGAAACAAAGTGGAGCTGGAAGCCACCAGCAGCCAGGAGAGGGGCACGGAACGGGTTCTCCCTCCGAGCTTCCAGAAGGAACCAACCCCTCCAACATCTGATCTCGGACTTCTGGCCTCAAGAAATGTAAGAGAATACATTTCTGCTGCTTAAGCCACCGGCTCATGGGACTTTGTTACACCAGCCCAAGGAAAGGAATACAGTCCTCAACCAGATGAGGGGGCAGAATGAGGGCACCAACTGCGTCCGTCTTATAAACCCTCCCCAGAGTGGCTGGCACTTTCCTGAGGATGCAATAAGAGCTTAATAAAGACCCAAAGATGTGCTGAGTCCAGTTTATGGCCATTTACCGTAGCACTCTAAGATCTTAGGATCAGGTAAAGGGAAGGCAGTGTTGTCTTTTGGTAGCATCACCCACAACAGGCTTTGCTGGAAATTGTTCTTTGTACAAGGTCTTGAAATGTACGTCCCAATGTGAAATGCACCCACGTGATCACTCTCCGGCAGGGGCTCTCAAACTTGACCATGCATCACCCAGAGGACTTGCTGAAACATGGTTTGTCTTACCCAGACCCATGACCCAAAGCTTCTGATTGAGTAGGTCAGGTATACAGCCTGAGAGTTTGCATTTCTAACATGCTCCCAGGTGAGGCTAATGCTGCTAGTCTGAGGACCACATTTTGAGAAGTGGGTATAGGGATTTCTACAGGCGCTGATGGGTGGGAAGAATGTGGGACTGTTTCCTCAGCGAGGCATCATTCACTCAGGAAATACTTGTTGGTCCCCTGCTCTGTACCAGGAACCATGCTCAGCCCTGGGAATATAGAAATGAGCATGGCGCCCCCATACATCTCCCCAACCTCCACAGTCTGAGCCTGAGTGGGCCCCCTGAGTCCACTCCTCCTGCTCTCACAGTGCTCTCGGAACTGTAACCAAGGTGATCTCTGAAAACCCCAAATCCTACAGTATTCCCTGTCCTGTTGCCCTCAGCCTGAAGACAAAGCAGCAGGTGTCTTTGGAAAGCATTCCACGTACAGCCAGGGCTGAAGACCACTGCCCTGTATGATCCGACCCTGCCTCGTACGTTTATATCATACGGATTCAGTTTTTCCACCAGTCATTCATTCAACAGATGTTTTACTAGGCAACAACTACATGCTAAGTACTGAGTGGTAAGCAGGAGCTTATGATCTGTGCAGAAGGGATATACTAAATAAGTACCAGGCAAATATATAATACAATGCAAGACAAGGCTGAATATCAGGAAGAAAGCAGGAGAGGAAGAAAGCAGGGAGGGGTGGGACATGGGGAGGTGGGAATATGGACATGGGTTGGGGTGTCCTCTCCCCCTCCTGAATGAGGTGAGAGAGTGGAGCACAGGGGCATCTGGGCCAAGCAAAGAGAACAGCATGTGCAAAGGCCCTGAGGTGCGAGCAAGCTTAGTGCTTCGCCAGTGGCAAGAGCAGAGTGAATGGGAAGGGAGGCAGTAGTGGGTCACTGGCCTTGCAGGAGAGGTCGGGAGTGTGAACACCTGCAGTGGGGAGGTTCAGAAGGCTTTGGGCAGGGACATGATGTGATCTGATTTTTCTTTTCACAGTCAGTCTGGTTGTGGTGTAGGACAGGCCCGGAGGGATTGGAAGAGCAGCAGGGATCCCAGCTGGGGGCCTGGACCACAGTAGCCCCATGGAGGTGGGGAGAAGCCCCAGACCCAGGACACACTCTGCTGTGGAGTAGACAGGCTCGTGGGGATGTGCACCACTCATTGTTCTTCCCTCAATTCGCAACACCCCCTCCCAGCTGCACAGGGCACCTCTGCTTCCTGTCACAGCTACAGCTCCGAGCTTAGCTACTGCCAGCCCTCCAGGAAGCCTTTCTGACCCAAGCTGGGCTGGAGTCCCCTGGAGCCACTCTGCACCCCACCTTGTATCCCTGAGGCCTCTCCCTCCTCCCTCTCTAGCCCGCCCCCCAAATGGAGGAAAAGGAAGCCCCGGAATTCAGAAGGGGGGAGGAGCATATGGGAGGTACCCTTGTCAGGACAGAGGCCAGCAAGGTCAACACCAGACTGAGGGGGCCCCAAGGTTCACGATGAGGCCCCCACCTTGCCCCCAACCTTCACCCCCTCCCATGAGACATGACTTCTGCCACCAGCAGCGAGAATTCCAGATTAAAAGGCGCTTTGACTTTCCACAGCAGCCCAGGCAGTGAAACGTCCCAGACGTGACACTGGGGTTTGCAATCTGTGAGGAGGTGCAGGGGTCCGAGAGAAGGAGCTGCCCAAGAAAGGGGTGAGGAGGATGACAGAGACCCTAGAGCCGGGACCCTAACTCAGCAGGTGTCTGCGGTGGTCTGCCAGGTGCGGAGGGAACGCCCCTTACCCCTCTCCATCAGGACATCTGACACCCTCCTCCTGGGCTGGGGCTGTTGGGGCTGTCCCTCGAGAGCCTCAGGGGACAGGCCCCAACAGCTGAGTGGCCTCTTTCCACTCCCTCCTCCCCGTCCTCAGAAGGTAACAGAGAGACCCTCCATGGGACAAGCCATCATGGGTGACATCCAATCACAGCCACCTAGTCCTGTGCATAACTAGTAGTAATTACAGAGTTCCATCTAGTCAAGGAAAGGAGGGAGGGTTGGAGGCAGGGTGCGGACAGGCCATTTTTCTGCATCCAGTCTGATAGACAAACACTATTAAGCACCCGTAGCTCTCCTTTGGGTGGGGTGACTGCCCCCTCCTCCAGGCTATGTGGGGGCTACAGGAAGGCAGGGGGGCTCTCTCTGGAAGGAAGTTGAAAAGCCCTACAGAGAAGGTTCCATCTGAGCAAGTAGGCAAGGTCATTTGGGACAAGGTGCCACCCCTTCCTGACCCCATAACCTGCCTTCAGGTGGGCACTGCCTGGCCAGCTCACACTGGGAACTGGGCCTCCTCAGCGGCCTCCAAACAACCCCCAGGCCTGTGATGGGCCTCCTACCTTCAGTCCCTGCAGAGACACCCACACCCCCAGTTTTGGCCACAGGCTGTCCTGATAGCCACCCAACCCTGTCATCATCCCAGCTCTGATCCTCCCACAGTCCCCAACCCCCAGGACAAGGAGGGTCCCTCAAAGGACAGAGGTCCTGGGCAGGCATAAAAGGGCCCTTTCTCCTGCCCTGAAGGGCCCTATTGTCCTCCGCTGCTCACAGGACTTCTTTGTATGGGGGACAGGGTGGGTGGGACTCATAAAAGAAGCCATGAACTGACTAGTCCCTCCGTTTGCTATAAATCAAAGCATGTCCCCTAAATTCCAGACAGTTCCCCCAGATTACCTTGTCCTCCACGTGGCTATGTCTTTACAGGACTCCATGGGGCAATAGCAGAGGACGCAGAGGCTGGGGGTCAGCATGGAGTAGGAGGCGGAGTCTGTACTCGGGGATGACCAAGCCTTAGCACTGAAAGTCCCTCCCCCGACATCAGGAACACTGTCAGTCCTGGGAAAACGGACATTGTTGCCCCCACCCCACCTTGTTGCTCCCACTTCCAGAGTGCTCTGGCCTCAGTTTCCTGACCAGTAAGCGGGAATGGAGAGGGAGTGTGGGGTGAGTTTACACGCCTGCTCTCTGGAGCCTGGATGGAATCCCCAAGGCACCACCGCTGAGAGCCAGGACCAGCCGCCCAGCTCCTCTGAGTTCTGGTCTCTTCACCTGCAAATGAGCATTAAAAATTCCTAACTCAGAGTGTTGCTTCTGGAATCAACTGATTTATGTGAAGTGGTTAAAACAGCGACTGGTGCATGGCAAGTGACGCAGTGGCTGTTAGACAATTAATTATTTACTTTAACTATTCACCTAAGTGGCCCAAGCTCTCATTTTGCCTATAATGAGAACAAAGGGCATTGAAGGTCATTTCAGTGGCGTTCAAAAGAACATCTGCTTATATGCTGCTTATGAGAGACACACCTAAAATCAAATCACACCATCCCCCAGGCAAAATACAAAGAGGTACGCACAAGAGCTATGCAAAGAGACACACACAGAGATGTATATTGTGTGTGTGTGTGTGTGTGTGTGTTCATACCACAAACCCAAAGAAACAACTTCAAAAAAGGACCCTTGGAAAGATTAAGCGATAGAATTCAAGGCATAAAGTGTGACAAAGAGTTTATTTTGTATTTATATATATATAAGCCAGCAACCACAATGATGATACAGTAGTCAAGAATCTTCATGTATTAAATAACATGGTGCTAAAATCTAGGAAGAAAACAGATTCGAGACATCATTAAGCTTAGATATTTCTTCCTGCAGAAAACCTCCCAGGATGCCTCCTGGCATCTATGGGTCACTCTACCTGCCTTGTCACAAAATGTATGTCAGTATTTATAATGACCTGTTTAACCACCCATCCCCCACTCCCACTGGTATTTTAGCCCAGTTGGCGGCTGCTGGGGTGGGGGGCTCAATGTCTGTCTTGCTCATGTTCTTCAATGCCCAGCGTAATGCTCACCAGTCTACCAATAAATATTTGTGAAATGTATGACACATAGATACATATTCAATTCTGTATCCCTAAGAGAACACACACTTTCTTTCAAATGTTTGTGGCTATTTGTAAAGATCCACCATCCACATGTGGCCAAAGGAAAACTTTAATAAATATCAAAATGGAGAAACTATACAGATGACATTCTCTGACCTTATAACGAAAGGATAAACCAAAATTTAAAAAACAAATAAAAAATTTCAACCTGCCAGAAACTAAAAATCATTCTTTGAAATTGCTTCAGTCAAAGAAGAAATCGAAACTGAAATTAGATTTTTTTTACACAATACGATAGAAACAACAATCCACATAAAAATGTATGGGATGTGGCCAAGTCTGCACTCTGAGAAAAGAAATGAGAGATTGAAATGTTTTCATATTTGAACAAGAAATAACTAAACTTAGTGAAGAAAGCAGTCAAAGCAAAGAGCTAAAAAAAAGAACAAAATGAACCCAAGGAGAGCAAGAAGGAATTAATAAAGATAAAATAAAAATTAAAAAATTAGAAAACAGAGAAAAACACAGAATTTATGAGCATATCCCAGAACATGCTCTTTGAAAGGCACATGAAATAAACATATATGTTGAAAGTTCAACATATAAACAGATAGATATGGTCTCTTCACAACTGCTTTTTTATTAATTATAAAATATCTAGGAGTAAACTAAGAAATAACTGCAAAATCGATAGGAAAAATCCCACAACATCTTATTAAAGAACATTCTAGAAGACCCCAATACACAGAGATACAAACAGTGTGTTTGAATGGGGAGACTCAATATTTGTAAACATACCAGTGTTTCCTGAATTAATAAGTGAATTTAATGTAATTCCAATCACAAGGGGGTTTCGGGGTCAGAGAGGGTTTAGAAAGTGGGTATCCCATTTTCCTAGGAAAACAAAGGCATGAGAAAAACAAAGCCAGCTTTGGAAAATAAAATGAAGGAAGCTGGATAAACAAATAATGGGGGGGCCTCGACGGCTGTGGCGCAGAGCAACCATGGAGGAAGGAGTGGACGTGGTCCTGGGCACCCCGCACTCTGTCCCTCCCGCATCCTCCCAGCCAGCCGGCCACCCCACAAAAAAATGCTCTGACCCCCCGCAGTCCTTCTACCGGATGAGGCCAGCATCCTTTCCCTGCCCCACCCCACTTGAAATTATGCCGAAGATTTAAAATGTGGTGCAGGTGTCTGAGTCCTAATTCAAGCTGTGATGCTATCGCTCTTGCCACGGGGCCAAGGAGAAGAAAGAAAACCATGAAAGTTGGGGGCAGACCCAAAGCAAAGAAGGGAGTGTGACCCTTGCAAAATCAACTGACTTTAGGGCACATCAATCCTTGCCGGTGTGTGCCCGGAGCTCGGGCAGGCCCCCCAGCCAGGAAAGAAGGAGAACATCAGCTAGACCAGTGGGGACCAGGGTCTGTCGCTGCTGGACTGAAGCCATCTGTACCAGGGGAAGAAGCAAAGACATTGAAGATGCCCAGATCACTACACGTTTTGCAAATGGAGACCAAAATAATTGAGCAACATGGTTCCTGCCAAGGAGAACAGGTTGGAAGAACTAAAGCTTTCACAATCAAGAATGGAAACCATCGAATGACTAGAAATTACTGAAAACACGAAATGCCAAGGAGGTTTTTTTAATCTATACTTGGTAGACACATTCAAAGGTCTGAAATATGAATTCCCAGATGCTTGGAGTGAAAAGAATGTTCTAGGGTCCAGTCCCCAGAGAAAAGAACTATTTCTTCCCTGTCAGTCCCTGCAAAAGTCCAGGTTCTAAGCCCTCATTGGCCAGAACTTGGTCACAAGCACACCCCTGAGCCAATCACGGTGGGCAGGGGGATGGAACCGGCTGATGGGTTGAGACCAGGGTCTCCTGCTGTCCCTGAAGATGGGTGGTGCCAACTCCACTCGGGCCAGCGGGGCTCCGAGGAGAATCCAGGTGTGTTTGGGGGCAGGCAAACAAGACAGGTGTGAATTATAGGAGAAAACGGCCATCAGAGTTTACTTCCCCCAGAAGAGAAATGCAAGGCGAGGCCTCAGGCCTTGGGACAGGTCATCTTTCACTGAGATTCATTTAGAAGCAAAAATTCAGAGACATTCGGGTAAGGCTGCCCTAATGACCCACTCAGCCACACAATGGTCCTTCCATGAAGGCAGCCTCTTGCGCCCACGGCCCTCACCCCATGGGCAGCCCACATGGACAGTGACAAGAGCCCACCTGGACCCAAAGTGGAAGAGCCCATTTGCCATCTTCATCTGCCATGACCACAGCAGATGCCCTTCCTCCCAGGGACAGCAGGAAAGTTCTCAGATGCACCCAAGGGTGCTAAGGAAGCCCCGAGCAGCCCCGGCTACTGCCCAGACAATGAAGGCATTGTTCAAAGCATGTAGAGGACTGTTTCTGAGCATAAGACGGAGGCACGTTCCTCTGAAGCATGGCACCCAGCTGGCTAGCGGTGGGGTACATCGGGAGAGGGACAGAATGAGCTCTCACCCTAGAAGGTGGCAGAGGACGCCTCAACCTGCGGCCAAAACTGCGAGGTGCTCCATCTGAATCTGCTTAATTTACGAATTTTCATCAACTGGCATTCAGATGAATAGGATTTTATTGGAACAGATCGAATGTTCAAGGGAGATGGGTATGCACACAGTGTCATTTGGAAGCCAACCTGCCAGGCAGGCAGCAAATAATAAGAGGCAGGTGCTGATCTGCACGCCAGGCAGTGCACGCATCTCTCTTTTAGAGTATGTGGCTTGGCCTTTATTGGGGTCAAGTCCATCTCCCTGACAGCCCATGACTCCTGCAAGAAAATGGACCATGTCTTCTTCCCCTTGGAATTACTCTGTACCCAACACAGAGCGTGGGGGCCAGTAGGTGCTTGACAAGTGTTTGTGGACTGAAGGAAAAGAGGAAGTGAAGGAAGAGGGAGGAAGGAGGGAGGTGAGAAGCAGGGGATGGAGGGAGGAGGGAGGGAAGGAAGGAGAGGGGAGAAAGGCAGGAGGAAGAGGGGAGGAAGGAGGGAGGGAGGAGGGCACATGCAGATGTCTGCTGTCTTCAACCAGAAATGTGATCTATGTGCACAACCCGCCCAGATCACATGGCCCTTCTGTGGTTGAATGGGGACCCACTTTTTCTTAGTTTCCTGAGGATAACCTTCCATGGAACTGGCTTTTTCCTAAGAATGAGTGTCTTAGCAGCAGGATGGTGGGGCATCCAGACCAAGGCTCCTAAGCCACAGTCCGGCCCCCACCTTCAGCCTTGCACACCTGTCCCCACCCAGGGCACCCTAGGAGGGCATTTGCCCCTGCTGGTGTTGCCACCCCGGTCACTGTCACTGTCCTCACTGTCCAGGTGCCTCTGTCCCTCCATCCCTCTGAAACAGCTGCAGCCACAAGCGAGGAACTCCAGCCTCAGGTCTTCATAGAAACAGACGGGCTTTTTACTGGTGCCCACTCCTCCATTTCTTTCCAGCCCCTCCTCCCCTTCCAGGGATTTTCACCTTCTCTTCCTGCCAGAGGGAACCTTCCGGAGAGCATCAGAGCACTGGGGCCAGGCGACTTCACAGGAAAAGAGACTATCATCTTGGCATCTTCATTCTTTCTGGAGGCGGTCTGTAGCTAGTGCTCTTTGAATCCAAGGCCAGCAGTGGGGCTGCTGGGGGTCTGGGTTTCCAGGGCAGCCCTTCCCTCCTCTTCCCTCCCTACCTCATCCTACCCTGGAACAAAGACACGTTGCATCTGCAGAGAAAGTTCCAGCTCTTCTGTGGGGTCACTGCTGTGTCTACCCCAGAGGATGCTGCTGGCCAGAGCCCCTTCTAGGGGCTCCTTAGAGTTGGGGGGTAGGGGGTGCTTCCAGAGGAATCGCTGCCTTTCCAGTTGTTATCATTTCAAAACAGCCTCAGAAAAGACACGCTGGGGCACCTGGGTGGCTCAGATGGTTAAGCGTCTGCCTTCGGCTCAGGTCATGATCCCAGGATCCTGGGATCGAGTCCCGCATCAGGCTCCCTGCTAGGCGGGGAGCCTGCTTCTCCCTCTGCCTCTGCTTCTCTGTCTCTCTGACTCTCATGAATAAATAAATAAAACATTTAAAAAAAAAAAAAAGAAAAGACACGCTGTCCTAGGGAAACGGGCTCGGGGAGTATTCATTTCAGGAAACTCATCCACTGTTCTTTCCTTTACAGAGTCCTGGGGCTGCGCAGCCACACAACTGTGGAACCGGATGGATTTTGGCCAAAGGCTGGTTTCAGCACAGCCCTGCCAGTGCCCAGTGGCTTTTCCAACTGCTCTTTCTCTCTGGGTCTCCATGTCTTCCTTCATCGCAGCAGAAACTGGGCCACCATCCCTGGGATAAATTAATAAGTAGCGTTTATACTGAATCTTATATTTTAAAAGCACTTTTATTGCATGTCCCTGGCTTGAGCCTTTAAGCCAGGTACTGCTTTTATCCTTGCCTTACAGCTGAGGAAACCGAGGCTCACAGCTGATTCATCGAAGATCCGGGTAACCGTGGAGAAAGCACTGAGCTGACACTGATGGACACCCTGTCCTTGAAGAACAGACACAGCATTTAATTCCATAGCTCATTGTAAAAATGACAAGTAAGCTAAAATTAGCCTCTCAAACCAATGCTGCATTTTAGTGCAATAACCACCCAGATTACCTCTCTTACCAAAACAGGATCCTATTGCAAATACTTGTTTCTAGCTGGCTTATTTTCCACGGTGATCACTGGTCGCATGGTGTTTCCTTATGCGGCTACTAGACATGTACCCAACCAACCCCTGTTCTTGGTCATTTCCTGCTTTCCACTGCGCAATGTCTGGGGCCAGTCCTCAGCCCTCCCCAAGGCACCGGGCGGCCCTCCCCTACAGGGAGCCTTGTCCCAGTCATTGATTCGGAGAGCCTTTGCGACGACATCTAAAATCAGTTAGCACGGCCATGTGCTTGACCCCGTTCACTTCTTGTCACATCCCCAAAGGTACAGGAGGAATGAAGAGAAGGACCCAGTGATGGTTCTGAAGCCTGGACCCGTGAAGGCAGCCCCCTGCACCCACAGCCCCGTGAACACTCCTACCACGCACGGCCCATCTCAAGCAACCAATGCAATGTCACTGGGTGCACGCAGAGTTGGGGAGAGCTGAGCACATGGGTGCCCCTCGCTGGTAAGAGGTAGAAGCACATCAGTTGGGATGACTCAGTCAAGTCCTCCACACTGGCTTCCAGAATTCCCCAGCCGCACAAGCTCCAGGTGCCCTCAGTGATCCTTGGCTTGATGACACCTGGCTTCCTTCCCTTTCCTGTCTACTTACACCCGTATGGAGGTTCCCGGGTTCATGTTCCAAATGAACTGTGTCTATGAGAGCCTGTGTCTGGTGGGGAATCAACTGGAGGACTCCCCCACACACACACCACCAACACAAACTTCAGAGCAGTGGACAATTTTTAACCTAAATCACAGTGGGAAAGCAGGAGTTCAAGGCAGGGATGGGAATTATTTCCCACAAATGTTCCATCAAGAAAAACTCATCTCAAGCTGGCTGCCACAAGCAGGTGCCCATGAAATTTGGGGTTGGCTGCAGGCTGAACAAAGAAAGGGATGCCTTGGGGCGCCTGGGTGGCTCAGTCGGTTAAGCATCTGCCTTCGGCTCAGGTCATGATCCCGGGGTCCTGGGATTGAGCCCCGCATCGGGCTTCCTGCTCAGCAGAGAGCCTGCTTCTCCCTCCCCCTCTATCTGCTCCCCCTGCTTGTGCTCTCTCTCTCTGTCAAATAAATAAATAAAATCTTAAAAAAAAAAAGAAAGAAAGAAAAGGATGCCTCCTCTCTTCATCATCCCTGCTGAAGCAGAGAGCAGGAGCATCTCCCACAGTCTGGAACCCAGAGAGGAAAAGGTATTTCTCGGCACTGTCCCCGCCCTGCCCCTGCCCCAGTTCCAGACTCCCTCACCTCCCACCTGGACCAGAACAGCAGCCCCCACATGGGTCAGCTTTGCGCTACACGCCGCCCCCTCATTTTCCACCCTGAGCCAGGGTGTCCCCTGCTAAGACATATGACCATGCTGACCTCTTTTTTCCCCTGCTGAAAACCCTTCAACGAGCTCAGCTTCTACACCATAGCTTCTGGAACCTTCTGTGATCTGGTGCTGCCTCCCTCTCCAAACCAGCCCAGGGCCAGACCCTGTTATTCCTGACTCCTTGCCTCTCCTTGTGCCACCCCCAGTGCCTGGAATTCCTCCCTTCCCCTCTTTGCTCAAATCCTTCTCATCTTTTCAAATACAGCAAGAAGAGCCTCCTCCTCCAAGAAGCCCTCCCTAACTTCTGGCCTGCACTAGACAATATTCCTATTCTTTGGTTCCCAGGAGTCCCTGCATACAGTGCTATTGCCTCATGCAATCCACTGGGTGGTAATTATGTGTTCGTGCCTCAGTTTCCTCTAGGAGACTTGACTTCCCTGAGGGCAAGCTCTTTGTTTTAATCTTCTCTACACCTCCTAGCTTAGCATCTGTTTGGGAAATGGTGGGTACTTGGTAAGAATTGTATGTCCATTCATTCACTCATTCCTTCATTGCTTCTGGCTGCAGCGATATCTCCATTCTTTCCACGACTGGTAGCTCAGTAATGAGGTGGCACAGTCTGGTGACACAAAAATTATTGTGTCTGTTTTGCTAAATAAGATAGTGGTGCCTCTGGGTCTTATGGAGTGGGGTGCCTAACCTCAAGGAGTCTACCAGGAGATAGGATGTACATATCTAGGTGTTGGATCAAGACACCTCGAATTTTAACCTGCACACAAAACCCCAGGATTCCTGTTAACGTGCTTCTTGTTCAGCCGGCCTGGGGTTGGCCCAGCCTCCTGCATCCCTCACCGGCTCCCAGGTGACGCCCATGCACCAGCCTGAAACACACTGCAGAGCCGGGAGCCAGGCATTTGCGCAACAACGTGTGGCAGGCCGTAGCCAAGGGTGGGGCTCACGGCGCATCCCCTGCCACCCCCCAAACCTGGGATCTTGCTTGAATTCTCACTTTTGTGTCCTAAGTGTATTTACAAGTAACTTTTAAAAAACTGTCTTTTTTTTTTTTTTTTAAAGATTTTATTTATTTATTCATGAGAGACAGAGAGACAGAGAGAGGCAGAGGGAGAAGCAGGCTCCCAAGGAGAAGGAGCCCGATGCGGGACTCGATCCCAGGACGCTGGGATCATGACCTGAGCCGAAGGCAGACCCTTAACCATCTGAGCCACCCAGGCGCCCTTAAAAAACTGTCTTAAAGGAAAAACAGGCATCACTTCCCACAAATAAAAACTACCCACGAACATAAATACAGTGGAATTCTCTAACTGTGATGTTTCTCTGGCCACGGAGCCCCACCTGAAGTTTCTGCGCCTGCGTCCCACTCTCTCTTTGCTGGAAGGCGAGGGAAGTAGGAAGAGCAGATTTGCACCCCACCGAGACTTTCCCCTTGAAGCGGTGAGAGCTGTTTAAAAGAACAGAAAAGCGACGGTTGCTCCGTTTGTGGTTCCCGGCCGTGTGCAGCCACACCTCTGCGCCCAGGCAACAACAGGTGTGCACTTCAAGAGCCCCTGCATTTGATGCGTCCAAAGGCCACTCTGTCTGGCCCAGTCACGCTCCAAGCTCCAGAGGACCTCGGCCAGTTTCAGAACAAAGCCGGAGTGTGCAGGGTGGGTTGACCAAGGGCGGGCGGGAGGCAAGACTAGAAGCTATTTGGCTCCAGAATCTCAGTGCATGGTCATCACCTCGCAAAATGCCTGCAGTCGCTCAATCCTCGGGCAGGCTGATCGCACTTATGACACTACCCAGCGCGACGTCAACAGCTGCCCAACTCAGGTCCAAGGATCTCCCCACCCCCCGCCCCATTATAATTGCTTTAGAGAAAGCTTGCCCACAGGCTGCAAGATGGAAGTAACAAACGTGGAAATAAATGACGTTTCGCAAGCAGCAGAGATCTAGCTGTGACTCTGTGTGTGGGGCCCACAGCATTGCATAAATTATGGTGACACTTACCCAGAGGTTTTTGCGACACCAGACTTGCACCATCGTCCCAGGCTGCAAGGTGGGGAGCTGGGACAAGGGTGAACAGAGGACTCGGAGTCACAGAGGGAGGGGCCGGGACCAATCCAGTCATTCGGAACCAGCAACAAGAATGGACTGAGTTGGTGCACCTGCCGTCAAGATGCATGGCCAACCCAAGGGGCACCTGCTGCTGGTCTGGAAAAGGCTGGGATCACAGACTCAGCCTGAGAAAAGTACAAATGAAGCAGTCCCTCCCACCCTGGAAACCTTGTAGTGATGTGAAGGACATCTTCTGGTTTTGCTTGCCCTATACATTTTTCCCTCTGGTAAAAGATTCCTGGCCTTCTTGGGCTGAGATGGGGACGCACCCGCCCCATCTGTGATGGGTAAATTTATGTGTCAATGTGGCTGGATCATAGGTTGCCCAGGCATTTGGTCAAGAATGATTTTGGGTGCGTCTGGGAGGATGTTTTTGGGTAAGACTAACATTTGAATCCATAGACAAAGTACATAGATTGCCCTCCCCAGTGTGGGTGTGTCTCAGCCAATCTATTCAGAGCTCAAATAGAATAAAAAGGCAGAGGAAGGTTGAGTTGGCTCTCTGCCTGACTGAGTGGGGACTTAGCTCTTCCCCTGCACTCAAGGTTCCTGGTTCTCAGGCCTTCAGACTCAGGCTGAAATCAATACCGGGGGTCCTCCTACTCTCGGGCCAGCAAATAAGCTTGCCAGCTCTACTGGGTCTCTAGCTCCAGCTTGCAAATAGCAGATCATGGGACTTCTCAGCCTCCATAATAGCATGAGCCAATTCCTTATAATAAATTTTATATATATATATATGTATATATATATAGACACATACATATATATATACATATACATGCATATATATATATATATATATACACACACACACACACACATATATATATTCCTTATTGGTTTTCTCAGGGGAACCCTAATACAGTCTACTTGGGAGAAGACCTGCCCTGGGATGCCATCGTAACCCTAGGCTTCCCACTTTGGTGCCAGAAACATGATAGACACTCTCAGACATTTGTCAAGTAAATAAATATTTCAAGAAAGACACTTTGACCCCATGCATGAAACCCCCATCATTACATAGCCCACCACCCACACTCAGTAAATTAACATGTCACAAAGCCTCTTTTACTGTCATTGTCCCTTAATTTTTTAAGGGTCAGTGGGAGTCAGAAAGAGTTGCAGCGAATTCCTGCACCATCAGAAGGGCTGGGTGAATATCCTCTGAAGATAAACTAGGACAGCATTTTCTTCAAGTTTCTCCAATATTTTTACCCCAGTCTGTCTCTTTTCCTTTTGCTTTTGATTCGGAGAGGAACACGAGCCCACCAGGAGACAGAGAACACAATCCAAACCCCAGGTGCTGATTTCAAAGCAAGCATCAAACCCTTCAGCCTCCTTTTTGGCTGGTAAATAGAAACTCCTGACACTGCAAGACAAGCCGTGGAGACAGTGGAGGCCCCGTTGCTAAGAAAAATGACAGGTGAGGACTCTGCTTTGAGCCCCCGGAACCCGGAGGCCCCCAGGGTGGGCTACCTGTCTGGGTATTACGACGCTGGTGGAGCAGGCTGACGGCTTGAGCCACTCAAAATCACCAGGAAACCGGGTTCTGCCCACCTAGCTGCCTTTTCCCTGACCTCTTTCTCCCCGTGAAGGTAATATAGAGCCTGAAAACTGAGATTGGATGGGGTGTGGGGGGATGGAGTTTACAACTGCCCCGAAAAGATGAGTGTTTCATGAGAAGAAATCCACACTGAGATTTCTTCTTCCAAGATTGACTGGGTCAAAGTCTGGAAGCGAACACCACCTCTGACCAACCCAACTGCCTTGGTGGCCAGCCAGGGATGTCACGGTCAGTGAGCTAGACAGGAGAGAAAAGAGATTGGTGACACCAGGGGGGACTGAACCCCCCAGTTCCCAGCCCAGAGGACCCTGCACACAGCTCCAGACGATGCTGCCTTGTGGAGAACACAGCCTGGTACCCGACCTCTTGGTTTTTCAGTAGTAGTGAGATAACTGTATTAATTCAGATCGCCCAAGGATGAGACCTAGTCACATTTTTTTTTTTTTTTTAATGTCCAGGTGCTTGACCCAGGGAGCCTCAGATGGATTCTGCCCTCAGGCCAGATGTTAAGCAGAGAGTTTGATCCATGAGATTTGGGGAACAGACATTTGCCAGCAGGGTGGCTCATATGGTTGCATGTCAGCTTCTCTTGGGTTCTCATTAATTCCAGGGTGGCGAAGCGAGTTTTCTCTGTTACTGAAAAATGTGTTTGAACAAACATGAGAGTGACCCACTCATTCTGGGTTCTCTAGGACTGTCCCAGTTTTAAAATTGAAAGTCCCTGTGTGCCAGGGTCCTTCTTGGGCCCAGAAAAACAGTTGGTCACCCTAACAAAGAGGCGCGTGGTGAGCCAGTGGGTGGCTGCTTGGGAGTTCATTAGCTTGAAGAGGAAAAGACCCTTTGGGGAACCATGGCGGTCAGCAATGGGGACTGTGCCATGGATAGAGGTCAAATTTGGATGATGTGAAGCCACTGAGATCGAGGGGCTATTTGCCCAGCATTTGGCCCACTTAGACCGACAGGCTAGGGAATCCCTACTTTTTTTGGCCAGCAGCACCTGGCACGTGAGTGACTGCCCTACCCAAGTTAGACACACTGAATTACCTCCCCCAAAGAATTCGGCTTTGGTACTCAGGAGCCTAAGTGGTCTCTATTGGCAGATAAGTTCAAGCAGGCGCCTTGGGGTGGTCAGATGCTCAGAGGAGAGGAGAAAGCTGGTATTAGGGCTGAGTGATACCCCCCAATTCATACGTTGAAATGCTAACCCCAGTACCTCAGAATGTAACTGTATTGGGAGACAGGTGAGTCTTTTATATAGGTAAGTAAGTGAAAATGAGGTCACCAGGGTGGGCCCTAATCCAAAATGGCTGATGTCCTTATAAGAAGAGACTAGGACACAGACACGCACAGAGGGAAGACCACGTGAGGACACAGAGAGGACAGCCACCTGCAAGCCAAGGAGAGAAGCCTCAGAAGAAACCAACCCTGCTGATACCTTGATCTTGGTCTTCCGGCCTCCAGAACTGGGATACCATTAATTTCTCTTGTTCCAGCCTCCCAGTCTGTGGTCCTTCATTATGACAGCCTGAGCTCTTATAACCGGCCAGTGGGGAAGAGGAGCCTAAAGGTAAAGCAGAAATGAGAGTCATGTGTTCCATGGAGAAGAATTTTTCCAGGTCCTGGTTCTGAGCCTTCATGGGGTCTGACTCTACTTCCTGGTCTTCAGACCTCAGCAATAACAAACCCCCTCTTTTTCTTAAGCTAGTCAAGTGGGTTTCTGTTACTTACAACCAAAAAAGCCTTCGCCGTATAATTTGGTCTTGTGATTCCAACCGTTACCAGGAGACCTTCTTCCTGGGAAAGTCCTTAGCCCATCAGGAAAGGGAAATTTAATACAAAATGCTTTTGTGGTAGACAGGATAATCACCTCCCAAAGACGCCCACATCCTAATCCTCGAGACATGTGCATTTGCCACCTGCTGTGGCTAAAAGAGACTTTGAGATGTGATTAAGTTAAGAGTTTTGAGATGGGAAGATTATTCTGAATTATTTTGATTATCTAGGTATGCCCAGTGTGATCACAAAGGTCTTATAAGAGAAAGAGGGAAGCAGGAGAGGCAGAGATGGAAAGATTACAAGATGCTATGTTGTCGGCTTTGAAGACGAAGGAAGGGGCCCCAAGCCGATGGGTGCAGCCAGTCTCCAGCAGCTGTAAAAGGCAAGAAAGCATACACCCCACCACCCGGGGCCCCCAGAAGGAGTGCAGCCCTGCTAACACCTTGATTTTGACCTCCAGAGCTGGAATAAATTTATGCTGTTTTAAGCCACTAAGTTTGTCTTCATTTGTTCGAACACAAATATAACTTTGCATAGTGGGTTGTTCATAAGCCCAGACCCTAAACTTGTTCCTTGTTTTCTTTTTCCCCTAAACTATTCATACTAAAGACGGGTCAGTTAAAAAAGAAAAAAAAGCACCTAAGTTTTGAATTCTGGCTGAATTCAAAAGAAAAAGCACTTAACAGATAGAACCAAAATCTCACAGCCAGGTGAATCTTCAAAAGCAGATGCCCTACCCTTTCTCTTTGCTGGCCCCTTGCCCTCAAATGGTTTATTTCTGGAGCGCAGCAGGAGGGATGTCGGAGAAGAGTAGCAGCTCGGCCTTGACCTCCCACCTAGGTCATGGGCCAGCCGGGGCACCCCCCTCCTACAGTGACAGGGCACTTTGGAGGGGCTTCAACCCAAATGTGAGTAAAACAACGTAGAGAACCTGCAGTCAGCTTTCTCAGGCGCCGATGCTTTGGGCTGGTTCTCAGCCCGTCTCCCAACAGGTCCCCCGCCCCCACCTGGAGTGACATCGCGGGCTCACAGAGTGGGCTGCAGGGAGAGAGAATGTTTTGCCCACGTCTGTGCTATGCGTGCAGTCACAAACCCCTCAGACTGGAAAAAGCAGACAGCTGCGCCCGGCAGGCTCCCATGTGCTGGCTCCATCTGCTAAATCATTACAACGGAGCCTTGGCAGTCTGCAGAAAAACACATTTGTTTTCTTCATAAAGAGGAAGAGTCAACTTTCCTGGCGTCCTCATAAGTTTTTGCAATTACTTTAATGTGCAAAGTGCATTGTACAAAGGCAGGAACAGGCTAAGGGGCCAGGATGCAGGCTTTCATTAAGTTATAGTCTATGTTAAATTAGCCGCTCACTAGCCCCGGTGGCTTAAGCACCGATTCACAGTAATAAGACACATTATGCCAAAGCTCACAACAATGTTCGGACGCTCAGCGATTTGCCTAACACAGGTCTAGGGGTAACACAGGTCTAGGGGTAACATCCTACATGGTGGGCTCTGGGCTGGCCACTCAGAGAAAGCAGACGGTCTTGGGGACAGTGAATCACATACAATGCTAGAGTCACCAGGAAAAAGGAGAATGAGTCCGTGAAAGCTGAAAAGCAGGGGTGTCCCGGCTTCTGAATCCAGAGAGACGCCTTTCTTCCCATCCTTTTAATGTGTGATAGAGAATCTGTCCCAGATGGCAGATTTCACATACTCATTGTACCCCAGCCCACCCCCACCACTCCCCCAAAGCGGAACTGACAGGAGCCATTGAAACCGAGTGTGTGACTCGGCTTCCAGTTTCTCATCTGTTAAATGGGCACATCCATTATAGGTCCTCCTGAGGGCTGTGGAGGGAAGCGAGGAAGATCTCTACACAAAGGACTTAGCACGACTTGTTTCAATTCTGCTCATAAATACCCACTATTATCACCATTATCACCTCTCTGTAACTATGACATCGGATACCTTCCAAGCTCGTGTCACCCTTTCAAATGCAGCCTTGTTAAGAATGGGTACCATTGTCTGTGGGACTTAGAGCAAACCACAGCTGGTGGGCCAGACCCTGCTGGCCACCTGGTTTTGTGCACCTGTTGAACTAAATAATAGCTTTTACATTTGTTAATGGACAGATAAAGATCAAAAGAAGAATATTATTTTGCGACGTGTGGGAATTCAATGAAATTCAAATTTCAATATTTACAAATAGTTTCATTGAGACCCAGCCATGCCCATTTACTTATGTATAGTCTCTGCTGTGAGCAGAAGAGCAGAGTTGAGTAAATGGCCACAGAGACATGTGACCTGTAAATCGGAAAATTTTGCTATATGTCCCTTACAGCAAGTTTGCCGACACTCGACTGAGGGAATAAAACCTTTATCTTTGGAGTCTTGCTCAATTTCACAGTTGATGTTGAAAAACCCCAAAACCTGACTATTAGGATGGATGCGGGAAGCAACTAGAAAGATAGCCATTTTTAGGCATGCAGTTACATCTCAACCAATGACAACATTGAGAGGGTCTTGTGGCTTGGATTCTTGGAAAAGACCCTGGCATGGAAGCCGTGTTTGAAACCCAACTTTGTACCCAGCAGGCCGTGTGACTTTGGACTGTTGACCAAACCTCACTGAGCTCTCTGCTGGAAATTGAGGTATCCGTCCCTTTGGCACAGGGTCGTCAGGACAAGTGAAATAAATGGCACCTACTCTGCAAAGGATTGGATGCTCTGCTGCTGAACGAAACTTGTTGGTGCCCTCCTTCCAAAGTTTGTCTTTGTGGTCTGTCAAAAAAGAACACGTACCAAATGAGCACATTTTTTCTAAGCCGTGAGAACTGCAACAGGCTCCAGTTTTGACTCCTCCATGTAAGGAGCCTGGGAGTCATCACTCCCACCCTTACAACAATAACAACACATAAATAAAAAGCTGAACAAACTGAAAAATTGATGACTTTTCTTGGACCCACCAGAGAACTGGGCTTCTGAGATAAACTGCTGCTCTGAACTCTGGACAGATGGATGGATCCTGAGCCACAGCTGAACTGTGCTTACCTGAAGCAAAAAGTGCTGGAGCCATAAGCAGTAGGAAGAGTTAAGTGCTAATTCTCCTGAGTTGCTAAAGGCTGAGCATAAACTGGTGAGAGTGAAGAACCCCGGGGCAGTGGGGAGGGTTGCTGCAGGCTTGGGGAGGGGCCCACAATTTTATAAGCTTTTTTTTTTTTTTACCAGGAACTCCACCAGGTTCTTACTGTGAAAATCCCAAAAAGATCCTCTCCTGGCTCTGGCAGGGGAAGGAAAGAGTAATCCCCATTAATTACACTCTAGAGCCTTCTCCATAAGGAAAACCTACTCTCCAGGGAAAGGACTTTGCCACAGCCTTTTCCCAGCAGGGGAGAGCTTCATCTTCAACCCCCTCCAACCTCCCTGTCTCACCCAAGGATGGGTGTGTTGGGGAGACACACTTGTGAGGGTCACACGCTAGACACACAGGCCCACGGGAAGACAGATTTACCTGAAAATTATAGAACACGCCCATCCCCCACTCCTTAGCACCACACCAAAGGGGCTCCAGTAAGTATAACAGCAGGGATTACAACTGAAGGCTCTAGGACACAGGATCTCTAGGGGAGAAGTTAGGGAAGTTCAAAGTCAGGAAGGAATTAAAAAACAAAGAGTCCAGAAGAATGTGAAGCCTCTGGCACCTACAGCTACAGCAAACATGAAACATAGTGAACTCTGAGCCAGATTTTTTTTTTCAAAGATTTTATTTATTTATTTATTTGAGAGAGAGAGAGCACAAACAGGGGGAATGGCACAGGGAGAAGGAGAAGCAGGCTCCCCGCTGAGCAGGGAGCCCAACTCAGGGGCTCCATCCCAGGACCCTGAGATCATGACCTGAGCTGAAGGCAGGTGCTTAACCAACTGAGCCACCCAGGCACCCCTGAGCTAGATTAAAATAAATCCTCACACTAAAGGCCCATTTGCCTCAATATCCATTACTTGATACAACATTTCTGGCTTGTGACACAAAATTACAAGGCACACCAAAAGAAAAAGAAAAAGAAAAAAAAAACAGCCTGAAGAGATAAAGCAGGCATCAGAACCGGACTCAGATATGACACAGTTGTTGAAATCAGCAGACAGAGAAATCTGACTAACTATGATTCGTAAATTAAGAACCCTGATGGAAAAAAATAGACAATTATGCAATACAAATGGATAATACAGCTAGAGAAACAGAAATTCTAAGAAATAATCAAAAAAATGCTCAAGATCAAAACCACTCTAGCTGAAATGAAGAATGTCTCTCCTGCGCTCAATAGACTGGACACGGCTGAGGAAGGAGTTAGTGATCTTGAAGATACATCAGTAGAAACTTCCCAAACTGAAACACGAAGAGAGGAAAGGATAAACATGGAACAGAATACCCAAGGAGTGTGGGAAATTTTCAAAAGATGTAACATGTATGTAATTAGAAGGCCAAAAACAGAAGAAAAAGAACAAAGAGTGATATTTGAAGTAGTGGCTGAGAACATTCCAAGTTAATGACAGATCCCAAAGCATAGATCCAGGAAGATCCACGAAACTCAGAGGATGCCGAGAAGCTACACACCTAAGCAGATTATAATCAAACTGCAGAAAACCAAAGACAAAAAGAAAATTTTGAATGAAGCAGGGGTAGGGTGGAAAAACCTTATCTCTGAAGGAACAAAGACAAGAATTATATGAGAAACCATGCAAGCAAGAAAGAGCAGAGTAAAATATTTAAAATGTTGAATTTAAAAAAAAAAAGACCAATTTAGAATTCTATATTCCCATAAGTTTATCCTCCAAAACCACTAGAGAAATAATTTCTCATACACACAAATACTAAGGGAATGTGTTGCCAGGGTTCATGCTCTCTGAGAAATGTTAAGAGATTTTCTTCAGGCAAAAAGAAAATGCTAGAGGTTAGAAACTTGGATCTACATTTTTATTTTAATTTTATTTTATTATGTTATGTTAGTCACCATAAAATACATCTTTAGTTTTTGATGTAGTGATCCACGATTCATTGTTTTCATATAACACCCAGCTCATCTACATTAAAAAAAGAAAAAGAAAGGGTGTTAGAGAAGACATAAATGAAAATAAAATCCTTTATTTTTCTTATTTGTATTTAATCTAAAAGATAACCATGTAAATTAACAATAGTTTCTTAGTCAGCTCGGGCTGCCAGACTCGGGGGGAAAGGAGGGGCTTAACCAACAGACATTTGTTTTCTCACAGTTCTGTAGGCTGGAAAGTTCAAGATCAAGGCTCCAGTTGACTTGTTTTCAGGCAAGCATCCTCCTCCTTGCTCTCAGATGGCCATTTTGTCCTCACATGGCCTTTCCCTGGATCATTCACATAGAGATAGAGCAAGAACAAGCTCTCTGATGTCTCTTCTTATCGCAACACTAATCCTGTGGGATCAGGGCCCCACCCTTATGACTTCATTTAACTTTAATTTTTTTAAGATTTTATTTATTTATATGTCAGAGAGAGAGAGAGTGCACACAAGCAGGGGGAGCAGCAGGCAGAGGGAGAAGCAGGCTCCCCACTGAGCAGAAAGCCTGATGTGGGACTGGATCTCACAGGGTCCTGGGATCATGACCTGAGCCGAAGGCAGATGCTCAACCAACTGAGCCAACCAGGGTTCCCCTCATTTAACTTTAAATACCTCCTTCTAAGCCTTGTCTTCAAATTCTGTCATATTGGGTGTTAGGGCTTCAACATATGAATTGTGGAGGAGGGGGGGACATAATTCTGTACAGAGAAAACAGTAACATTGTATTGGGTGATTATAGCATGTGGATAAGTGAAAGATATGACAGCAGTGGAAGAGGGAATAGGAGGGAGGAATTGAGAATACTGCATAATGAAACATCTGCATTACACATAAAGCTTTACAGAAATATTTGAAGGTGGACTTATAATAGTTAAACATGTATCCTGAGAACTCTAGGGCAACCACAAAAAAAAAGAAATGTTTTTAAAAGAAGTAAAATTGACACTGAGAGGAGATAAAATGGAATTATATCATGGTCGATTAAAACCAGAGAAGGCAGAAAGCTTTTGGTAATGGAATAGAAACCAGTTCTATTAATAAAATTATATCAGTGGTTGATGTTAATAAAATTATATCAATGATCAATTTAAATGTGAATGTCTAATACAACAATTAAAAGATGGACGTTGTCAGAGTACCTCAAAATGAGACCCAGTGTATGTTGTATACTAGAAATACACTTTAAGCATAAAGACTCTGATGGGTTAAAAAGTGAAGGGGTACCAGATAGCATTCTGGGAAGCTGGTAGAGCAGGAAGCATCAGGAATCTGTCTCTCCACCTAGACAACAATTGCTCTGGCAGAATCTGTCTAATATAACTATTTGGGAACTCTGGGATCTACTGAGGGTTTGCAACTTCCAAAGGAAGGCTTGGACAGTAAATTTTGGTTAACTTCAGTCAGTTTCAGCTCTTAGCACAATAGCAGGTACCTATCCCCACCCAACAAATAGTGCTGGGAAACTGGATAGGCACATGCAGGACAATGAATTTTGACCCTTAATTAGCCCCATATACAAAAATCAACTCAAAATGACTCAAAGACCTAAAGGTAAGTCTTTAGGAACAATAAAACTCTTAGGGGAAAAAACAAAACAAAACAAAACAGGACAAAAGCATCATGATGTTGGATTTGGCAATGATTTCTTGGGTAGGACACCCAAGACAAAAACAGCAAAATAAAAATAGACAAGTTAGACTTCACAAAAACTATGGCCTCTCAGGATCTGTCACCTGCAGTGCCTTCCCAGTCTAGATTTGCAAGTGTGTGTTGTGTATTCACACAGAGAAATACAGATCTACATAAAGACATGTAGGGTGAACTAAATGCACATGTGCTGATTGGGGACACACTCAGACATAACACACACAAACACAGAGAGTTTGCAGGCACACATTCTTCATGCCTATACAAATACACTGCTCTTGTAATGATAGCTAAGATTTATACAACACTTACTCTATATCTTAGTTTCGTGCCCCCTCCCAAAAAAAAAGCAGAGCCTGAGAGAAGGATCTGTGTATAAATGATTCATTTGGGAGGCAATCCCAGGGAGCAGGAATGTGGGAATAGGAAACAAGGAGGAAATGACACCACAGGGACACATTGTTAAGGTCTCCCAGAGGATAATTGTGTTCAGTCCTGCCCCTAGCCTTCCAAAGGTATATAAAACGCCTCTCAGGCTTCTGTTTCTCATCGTGACAGATGAATCCGTATTGTGCTAATCCTCCTATCATAATATAAAATTGGACAAGATATATGAAAGAACATTTTCCAGGCAATGGACAACAGGCAGTACAAGACTACAGTCCCTAATAAAGGAAACCCATGAAGTGAATGCAACCAATGCCAGTGTGTAACTAGTGACAATTCTTAGGCTGGTGCAAGAGGAGCCCATGTAGGATTTGTTAGGTCCACTGAGCTGAGGAGGCAGAGAACAGAGCTCAAGGCAACTGAAGCAGCTGCAACCTATAGATCTGGGGCATCAGAAATGTGGAAGCTTGTGCAAAGGACCCCAGAGGTCCATGTGGGGACCCCCTCCTTAATTAAAGATAGGTTCTGAACCATCTGAGGTCTACCAAGTAGTGGCTGTTGTGTGAATGAGAGTAGAGGCATACTAGAGGTTCTGACCCTCACCAGTGAAGAGAGTTTACTAACAGCTCATTAACATGCCTGACACCCAGCTGAGATACCACATTATCCTTAAGAGTAAGAAGAACATCATAGAGTAGAGCCTACTTTAGAACTTCCCTAACAAAGCCTATAATCAAGCTCTCATATGATCTGCAGGGGGCTGCAGTGCTTAGAGGTTAAGGCTCACTAAGTTAGAAGCTTGGGATGCCCCTATGTTTTATACAGACTCACAGGAGGAAAGCATGAAACCAAACCTACAAAATAATTTCAAGAAAAACAGCCAGCAACTGAATAGCTTGATAAAACAAAGAAGAACACTCTTCAGAGGAAGATAACAGAATCCAGAGTCTCTACAATATAGTTTCCATATCTCTGAGATTCAATAAATAAATAAAAAATAATAGACCTACAAAGAAAGAGGAAAATATTGTTCATAGTAAAAAAAAAAAAAAATGAAAATTACTCAATAGAAACTGAAACAAGGTGGTCCAGATGTTGGACTTAGCAAAGATGTTAAAGCAGCTTTTATAAATATGTTAAAATAATTCAAGGAAAATATGGTCTTAATGATTGTTCAAGTAGGGAATTTCTTCAGCAGCAAAATGAAAATTATAAAAAAAGAACCAAGGCCATATATGAAAACCCCACAGCTAATATCATCCTCAATGGGGAAAAACTAAGAGCTTTTCCTCCACAGTCAGGAACAAGGCAGGGATATCTACTCTCACCAATGTTATTTAATATAGTACTGGAAGTCCTAGCCTCAGCAATCAGACAACAAAAAGAAATAAAAGTCATCCAAATAGGCAAGGAAGAAGTCAAACTTACACTATTTGCAGATGACATGATAGTGTATGTAGAAAACCCAAAAGACTAAACCAAAAAAAAAAAAAAAAATACTAGAACTGATACATGAATTCAGTAAAATCACAAGATACAAAATAAACATACAGAAATCTGTTGCATGTCTCTACACCAATAATGAAGCAGCAGAGAAATCAAGGAATTAATCCCATTTACAACTGCACCAAAAGCCATAAGATACCTAGGAATAAACCTAACCAAAGAGGTAAAAGATCTGTACTCTGAAAACTATAGAATGCTCATGAAAGAAATTGAAGATAACACAAAGAAATGGAAAAATATTCCATGCTCATGGATTGGAAGAACAAATATTTTTTAAATGCCTATACTACCCAAAGCAATCCACACATTCAATGCAATTCTTATTAAAATACCACCAGCATTTTTCACAGAGCTAGAACAAACAATCCTAAAATTTGTATAGAACCACAAATGACCCCAAATAGCCAAGGCAATCTTGAAAAAGAAAAGCAAAGCTGGAGGCATCATAATTCCAGACTTCAAGCTATACTACAAAGCTGTAGTCATCAAGACAGTATGGTAATGGAACAAAAACAGACACATAGACCAATGGAACAGAATAGAAAACCCAGAAATGGACCTACAACTGTATGGCCAACTAATCTTTGACAAAGCAAGAAAGAATATCCAATGGAAAAAAGACAGTCTCTTTAACAAATGGTGTTGGGAAAACTGGACAGCAACATGCAGAAGAATGAAACTGGGCTACTTTTTTACACCATACACAAAAATAAACTCAAAATGGATGAAAGACCTCAATGTGAGGCAGGAAACCATGAAAATCCAAGAGGAGAACACAGGCAACAACCTCTTTGACATCGACTGTAGTAATTTCTTACCAGACACGTCTCCAGAGGCAAGGGTAACAACAGCAAAAGTGAACTATTGGGACTTCATCAAGATACAAATCTTCTGCACAGTGAAGGAAACAATAAACAAAACTAAAAAGCAAACTTCAGAATGGGAGAAGATATTTGCAAATGATATACCTGATGAAGGGTTAGTACCCAAAATTTATAAAGAACCTATCAAACTCAACACCCAAAAAACAAATAATCCAGTTAAGAAATGGGCAGAAGACATGAATAGACATTTTCCCAAAGAAGACATACAGATGGCTAACAGATACATAAAAAGATGTTTGACATCATTCGTCATCAGGGAAATACAAATCAAAACCACAATGAGATACCACCTCACACCTGTCAGAATGGCTAAAATTAATAACACAGGAAACAACAGATGTTGGTGAGGATGTGGAGAAAGGGGAACCCTCTTACACTGTTGGTGGGAATGCAAACCGGTGCAGCCACTCTGGAAAACAATATGGAGTTCCCTCAAAAAGTTAAAAATAGAACTACTCTATGACTCAGCAATCACACTACTAGGTATTAACCAAAGGACACAAAAATACTGATTCAAAGGGGCACATACACCCTGATGTTTAAAGCAGCATTATCAACAATAGCCAAATTATGGAAAGAGCCCAAATGTCCATTGACTGATGAATGGATAAAGAAGATGTGGTAAATATACACAATGGAATATTTCTCAGCCATAAAAAAAAAGAATGAAATCTTGCCATTTGCAACAACGTGGATGGAGCTAGAGTATATTATGCTAAGCAAAGTAAGTCAGTCAGAGAAAGACAAATACCATATGATTTCACTCATGTGTGGAATTTAAGAAACAAAACAGATGAGCATAGAGGAAAGAAAAAAAAGGAGAGGGAGGCAAACCATAGAGACTCTTCAATATAGAGAACAAACTGAGGGTTGCTGGAGGGGAGGTGGGCAGGGGGATGGGTTAAATGGGTGATAAGCTTTAAGGAGGGCACTTGTGATGAGCACTGGGTGTTATATGTAAGTGATGAATCACTAAATTCTATCCCTGAAACTAATATTACACTATATGTTAACCAATTCGAATTTAAATAAAAACCTAAAACATAAAAAAAAAGAACCAAATAAAAATAGTAAAACTGAAATTGCAATAAGTGAAATCTAAAATTTTCTAGGGTACTTAACACTGCATTGAACATGGCAAAAGAGTTGGTGAACTTGAAGACAGATGAATAGAAATGATCTAACCTGAAGAACAGAGACAAATGGGATTGAAGAAAATGAGTAGACCTCAGGGTTCTGTGGCACAACGTCACATAGTTTAGTGTATGTGTATTGAGTATCTCTAAAAGAGGAGAAAGCGAGACAGGAGCAGAAAATATATTTGAATAAATAATGGCTAAAAACTCCCCCAATTTGGTGGAAAACATAGACTTACATATCCAAGCAGCTCCGAAAAGCCCAAATAAGATAGATCCAAAGGAGAAAAAAAAAAAAGAAGAATACAAAGAAAAATCCACTTTGGCACATCATAGTTAAACTGCTGAAAACCAAAGACAAAGAAAAAAATTTGAAAGCAACCAAAGAAAAGAAACACTTTATATATAGGGGGATGAGAGGAAGAATCATCCTGACATTTCCTTTTAAAAACAATGGTGGTTAGAAGACGATGGAATGACATCTTTAAAGTGCTGGAAGAGAACACCTCTCAGAATTGTCTACCCAAGGATCTACCTAGAGAATTATTTAATCAGACACTCCCATTCCCCATTGCTTGAGGGTTTCCCCTGGGGCGTTAACTTCCCTGCACTTTCAGGCGGAAAGCGTGTGATGGGCGAGCAGGTTCCCAGCAGTGGGTGCAGCATCAAAGAATCTCCAGGGCAGGGGCGTTAATTAAAGCTACGCATGCCACACCTGGAGGCTGGAGGCTCCAATGGTGAGGTGAGCGAAAGCTCCAGGAACCCACAACAGACACAGCTGAAATTACAGGGAAAGCAAGAGGTTATAAGTCAGGGCACAAAGATGTTTGCTATTCTACGTGCCAGGCACTCTTCGAAGCACCTGACATAGAGTATCTCATTTCAACCTGCAACTCAGTGGAGTTGGTACTAGTTTTAGCTGTACTTTACAGAGGTGGAAGCAAAGGCAAAGAGTGGTTTCATCACATGCTGAGAGACCTGGTAAGAGCTGCTAAGTGTGAGATTTGAGCTTGAACCCAGGTTTGTTGAGCTTTCAGCCGCTACCCCACATTACTGCTTGAGATGCATTGCACGCATTACTGTGACACAAATACATATCATATGCTCACACCCCCACACACATACCCCAAGACATAGGCATTTAACTCCACGTGTGTTGCCACACTGCCCCACACATGCATGTAGGCACATGCTCACACATGCAGAGTCAAGGACGTAAACGTGCACACACTCAAGCCATATATGCATGCAGCCCAGAAATATTCATTAGGGAAACCTTCCAGCTTTTTCCTGGCTCTGAGGACAATGTACTGGGCTCACCACAGGTGGAAAATGAGTAGCCCTACTCTGCCTGCAGGCAGAAGACCTCCCCACTCCTTTTCCTCCCCACTTGTGGTTAGCTAATCCCCGCCAAGGATGTTATTCATTTCCCCCAAAAGACACCCCCTCGAGCAGACCTCTCTTTTGTCTCACCCACCCCTGGCAATCTACCCACCTCCACCCTCAGCCCTCACATGTGCCTTCCTGAAACCCCTACCTCTGTTCTGTCACCAGCAGTCAGAATGGAATTCATTACCGTAAACCCCAGAGTCTCAGCCGCACACTGGCAGCTGGGCGGGTGGGGAAGGAAATGCCTCACTGCTGGCTCTGTTGTTTCACAGAACTTGATCACAGCCTCGGAGGGGCAGCATGCACCAAGGGAGGGGCCTCTTCTGGCCAGTTCCCGTGAGCTGGACACGTAACTCCTCCACCCCCCCTCCAGAATTCTAAAGCCTGCTGTGGCCGAGTCTTCATAAGCCATAGCATGAGGATGTGTAGATGTCTTCTGAGCATCATATCATTTGTTTTGTCTTACATTTATTCAACAAACATAACATGAGAAACTACTGTATACCAAGCACTGGGGTTCCAACAGGAACCCTTCCTGTTGTTTTACTCCAAATGCCAAGCCCAGGGTCTGGCATGTGGCAGGTGTTCTGTTCGTGGTCATTGGATGGATGAATGGGTGGATGGAGGAGGGACAGATGGACAGATGATGGATGGATGGATGGGTGGATGGGTGGGTGTGTGGAGAGATGGATGGATGATGGGTAGGTGAACAGATGAGTGGAACAGACCCTACACAGAGGGGTATAGGCTGATAAATAAGACACAGTTGCCACCCCAAAGGAGTCCACTCTAATAAGACTTTGCTTATGCCACCCGGTACCCTGGTTACACACGTGGTGGGAGGGAAGAGGGGAAGTAGGAAGCGAGGGAGTAGGGGAGAGAAGGGTTACATCTGGCTAGGGTCTTTTAGGCAAAGCATTTGGCAGAAGCCTTCTCAAAGACCTCAAGCCCAGTAAGAGGAGCAGTGCCCATGCCCTGCCTCACAGAAATGGTCATCCAGAAGCATCCTTTTGGGGGGTGACCACAGGGCCACTGGGTCCACTGGAGTAGAAACTGGCATCAGCTGGTTTAACCAAGGCACGGCCAGACCTAGGTCCCTCATGGTGTCCACTTGCTTCAGCGTAGTCCCTGTAAGTGAGCACACGCTAGAGACCCATCTCATTCCGGTCACCCCATGGCCACATCTGCACCTTGCTTGGCTGTGCACACATGCCTTCAGCCTCCGTACCTTGCATTTTAGCACCTGCCCCCTCTCGTGTGTGCACCCTCTCCTTCCGTGAGTCTCTACCTTCCACACATACCCACTTCCTGGGCAGGCACATGTCACTCCAGGCACATTGACCAGGTGTGGTCAATGATTAGAAACGCCCAAACAGGGGCGCCTGGGTGGCTCAGTCGGTTAAGCCTCTGCCTTTGGCTCAGGTCATGATCCTGGAGTCCTGGGATGGAGCCCAGCAGAGCAGGGAGCCTGCTTCTCCCTCTTCCCACTCTGCTCTCTCTCTCAAATAAATAAAATCTTTTTTTAAAATAAAAAAGAAATTAAAAAAAAAAGAAATGAAACAGACCCAATTCCAGGCCACCGTCACCTCTAGAAACGCCAGGCCAGACCAGCTGTCATGAGATCATTCTTATCTTTAAAAACTGGAACACCCAAGCACCCCCAAACACCACTCTGTCGCGGCAGAATGACTCCAGCCTCGAGTATCCCTGTGCATGCAGGGAGCAGCTACACTAAGCTGAAGATTGGAACCTGCTCCAACTTTTTGTTTCCCATTTAACTGGCAGTAACAAAAAAGTCATGGATTCCAACAAAAAAACCATTCCACTCCATCACAGCTGTTGTCAGAATCGCCCCTCTTCCGGAGCTCCGACCCCACTGTTGTGGATGCCTGTGACCGACAGGCAGGCTTGTTTCTCCACATGTCGGGTCAGAATTGTCCCAACTGCCTCCGCATCCCAAGCATCGAGGGAAATTCAGGGTGAGTACAAATGCGTTTAAAACTGCAGCTCTTCCCTGCAGCCCCTCTCAAACTCCAGTTTTGACTTTTAAGCTGTTAATAAGGGTCTCATGGAGCCAAGAGCTCCTTAAGCCTTTCCGCCTCCTCACAGGGGTTGGTAGCAAACATAGAAGGTTGTCGTGGGACTTCGTCAGCCAACCGCGCACAGTGGATAGACTGCGACCCACGCAGAGATGCCCCACCCCTCCCCTCGCCCTCCCCCAGCCCTGCGCCTCCCCCCACACCACTCACCCACCCCCCCAGTTGTAGAGGGGCTGCCCCCCGCCCCCGGGTTTACGCTAGAATTTATCACCTCCCAGCAGCATCAGATGGGCTCAGCTGGTGGTACTCAAGGGCTCCCCTGTTTCCTCCACGATCACACCCTTCCCTTCCCTACAACCACACAGAGCTCCAGGGGACAAGGACTGACACTCCTGTCCCTCTGTGGGTCATCCATAAATCCTCCCTGGGTTTGTAAGCCAGTTGTCTAAGGCTTATGCACCAAATATAAATCTACAGCCACAAACTCTGGGTTCCCAAACTGTCAGGTTCCTTTTGTTTTCCTTTAAAGCAAACTAAATCTCCCTCTGAGCCCCTATCTTCAGGAAATGGGGTCCTCACCATCATAACGAATGGCCTAGGGTCTACAGGAGTAAGAGCCAGGAAAGCTGGGCCTGGGTAATGCTTTCGTTCACTAGCTGTGGGGCCCCGGCAAGTAACTTAACTGAGCTTGGGTGTCCTGGTGGATAAAATGGGAATGATTGCACACACATGCACACACCACACTCATGCCCAAGATATAATGGGTTACAGCACTTCGTAATCCGAGGCCTATTAGTTCTATTACTTACCAAAAACAAGTATTTTCACATTTTTGTTTAGTCTGTGTCTCCTCTGGAGTCCCGCCTCCTCAACAACTTCTTTGAGGAGACTGGTGTTGTGACCAGTCGCCGGAGGTTACAGGCTGCAGTAGTCCCATTTGAGGAAGGGCATGCCCCAGGCTCAGAGCCAGGGCTCTCGTCATGCCCATTTTACAGCTGAGCACACTGAGGCCCAGAAGAGTGGGAGAGCCCAGCCGGGATCATGCCACTGCTAAGTAACAGGTGAAGGCGAGTTCAAGCTGGGGTCTGCAGGAAGCCCGCCTGGAAGCAGAGAGAACGCGTGGCACAGACAGACACTATAAAGTATCATATTTTATGAAAATAAAGAACAATTTAAAAAATTCAGCCTTAAAGAAGTCTCTAAACATTTTGGAAGACTTCAAACTTTTTCCGTCTGTGGCTTCATATCAGGAAACCAACCCCTTCTGGACTTGAATAGAGTGAGTGAGTAAGGGGACCCTACTGTCAGTTTCCTTCCCTCCCTCCTCCTCTCCTCACCCACCCCCCTTGCCCCCACCAGTCTGTCAAGCGGATGCTGAGTCATCATTTTGCTGATGACTTTGACCTTGGCCTCTCAGGGGGCAGCCTGTGTGGGAAAATGAGAACCGCACTCAGACGGGGTTGCAGTTTTGTTCCTCTGCTGAATTCTTTTCTTATTTTCATCCTCCCTGGTTCTTTGCCACAAACTGCAAGCGTCTTATTTTTTTTCCCCCTTCTTTGCCTCCGTTGAATTAACTTAATTAGGGCACTTGCTTTTGACAATGCTGGGAGATTTTTAGATACTGAACACTCCTCAGGAGACCAGCAGAAAGTCTGACGCTCTCTGCCTGCAATTATGGAGCTAATCACTGGAAACACACTCACTTGTTGTGTCTATTTATACCTTGGGACATAAACCTGCATTTCCATTTTCTTTAGCTCTGCCATGTGTGCCAGGCAGTGAGCTAGTTACCAGGGGCACGAGATGAGCCAGTTTATTACAGAGCAGCGGGGAACACAGACAGTAACAAATAGTAACATGTAGAAACACATAATTACAGGATGGCAGAATGCCACCGAGAAATAACACTTTGAAATATTTCCTTGTCTCCGGAGTCCTTTAGAAGATGGTGAGTTTGAGCACACCTTAAAACCAAACGTGATGCTTTATGAAATAGTCTCTTTGAAATCAAATCCTTTCCCCAGCATGGTCAATGGAGGGCTCAAATATTCCTTTCATTCACAGGCAGTAACCGGTGTTCCCCGATGCCCAGCCCTGAGCTGGTCACAGGACACTCAGAAGAGGCGTATTTCGGCGAGATCTCTTCTAAAATTCACACCAAAGCTACAGTCTCTGAACTCCCTGGGATTAGACATATTTTCCTGTTTCTCCGCGGGTCACAGATGTGCTGCTTTCTACCTCAACTTGTCAAAAAGACAAACCTTTCAGTGTCAGGGGAAAAAGTGGTGAGATGAAAAAAGAAGAAAAAAAGAATCACAAGATCAGAGTCTTCATTTTTTCCCAAGTTGCGAGAAACAAACATCTTTCCCAGCAGTGACTGGCAAGCACTCTGAAAACTTCACCAAACGATCACTTTTTCCTTTACTTAAAAAAAAAAAAGCAAGGGCATTTAGTTGTCATTAGTAACAACCAAATTTGTCTAAATATTCCAGGGCTTCTCAAAATACCACATCGACAAATTGAAGTAATAAAAAAAAGTGCTGTGGGAGTTTTGAAAAATGTCCGGTTAGGGAGATGCAAGTTTCCTTCTTGGTGGGGTCCTCCTCGGAGGACATGTTCATTCTGAAGATAAATCGTGGTATTTGCAAGACTGAAGAGCTGGTTGCAAACTGTGCTGACCTTGAGGAGCACTATCTTCTCCTTCCATCCAGTGACGTCACAACAGCAGTTCTTGGAAGGGGACAGGTCCCAAAAGGGAGGTCAGAGGTGGTTCTAGAAGTGCAAGAGGCTCACACAGTGTGGAAACACGCTGACAGAGTTATTCCTCCGTAATCCCCCGAGTCGGCCAAAGAGCATCCCTATAAGTAGGGGCTACCCTACTTACAACCAATCCCTAATGCTGCGAACCCCGCTTTTAATAAAGAGTGCAAGCGGCTACAACATCGAACTAGACCTTCACCACCTTGGTGTCCATTACTTTTCCAACCACCTTCTACATACAGCAAATGGTACTGGTTTTCCATTTATGGTAAGGATTTAAAGTTTCCTTTTTAAGTGAAGGTGTGTAAATGTACAAAAAAGATTAATAATAACAGAGATGTGGTAGGGGGGATATGAATGGCAGGTTTGGGAATGAGGACCATCAACAGGAATAAAATCCAAGTGGGTTCTCCTGCTTTCCCTATGCTGTAGCTCAAAAGAAAACCAAAATTAATTCCTTTTGCAGGGTGATGAAGAAGAAAGAGCGTCCGGAAGGAAATTCACCAAACCACTAAAAGCGATTCCCCCCTAGGGAAGGGGCTTGCGGGCTGGGGGGAAAACATTCACTTTTTACTTCAAACCCACCTGGATTATTTGAATGTCTGTGTTGCATAGAAATTAACCCTTTGTCTGACATATAAGTTATATTTTCCCTCCTTTAGTCATGTATGTACTGCCTTTGTGACATCTTTGGCATGGAAAAGTTTTTTATTTCACAGAGTAAAAAAAAAAAAATCAATCTTTTCTTTATAGCTTTTGGGTTTGCAATCCTGATTAGGAAGTTCTCAGCCCCTAGATTGTATGTGCAGTATCATAAATTTCTTGCAAGACTATTGCTATTGTTTTATTACTTGTAAGACTTTAATCCTTCCAGAGTTTATTTCTGTATATGGGGGATGATTGGTTCCATTTCTCTTGCATTTGTCAATGGATCCATCCTTCCTCCTCGAAAGTGAACCAGCACACCGGCTGTCTGTGGAGATGGCCCCTGAGTTACACCAGCACGTACCACTTCACGCATCAAGGTGCCTGTTCTCCCACCAATACTGACTTTATGGGGTCCTTAGAGCACGTACTAGTATCTGGAGGGGTAAGTCCCCATCAGTGTCTTCATTTTTCACATCTCCCTAGCTATTTTGGGGGTCATTTATTCCTCCATATGAACTCTGAGATCATGTTTTTATGCATCAATTTAATAATTTTTCAAAATAAAATTTCTTTCATTATGAAAACAGGGAAAGGAGTGCTCTTTCTTATACACCAAGAATGAAGATATGCCAGCATTTGAAACAGAACGTGGCTGCGGGTTCATCTGGAACGAGGCCCTGGTCCCCCAACCCCCCCTCCGGGGGCTTTCCCTGAACTTCCTTCACCGGGAAGGCAGGGGATGGGAGGATGGAGCCCCAGACTCCAGAAGCCCCACATCTGGCGCCCAGTCCCCTCCTGCAAAGTCGCCTTCAGACAAGCTAACACATTGTGCGGGAGCAGGATTGTGACCCAGAACTTTACAACCCCGTTCCTGGCTGGGAGCTGGGTACCCTTGCTAGAAGCCTGTGGACAGGGCACTGCCTTGAACATGAATCAGCTCTGACCGCAGCTCCAACTGCAGAGAGCCCAGGATGGAGCATGTGTTCTCTCTCCGAGGGTCTGCAGGGCTTGGGAGGCCCCCAGCCAACAGAACGCATGGACAGCGAGGAAAACATCCACTACATGGATAAAAATAGGGGGTCAAGGCCCCTGAGTGCTCACGGGGCCACACAGTGTCCTATGCCAGATGCTGCACACTAACCACATCCCCCATTTCATGGAGAAGCCTCTAGAAAGCTTCACTCTCATCCACATCCACAAGGCTCCAGAGCAATTGGGCTGAACGCTGCTCCACACCCAGACCACTGCTCTGTGCAGGACCAAAGCCACGAGGGCTGGCAGCACCCTGGGAGAAAACATGCAACGTCCCTGGGCTCCTCCCTGACTATGTGGACATTTATGAACAAAGGCACTGACTGCCAGCATATATATAAGAACAAAACTGGCTGAGACTGACTTGCCGTCCGAGAAGCAAAGGAGATATAATTCCGTTGATGCCAGGAGCCAGCAGCATTCAATGGACGAAACAAAATAATGAGAGTCATTCTTTCAACATGTTCCCACATCAAATCTAGTATGTGTTCACCCATCACTGTTGTTTGAAATATGCCCAACCTTAACCCTAATCAATAACCCTAACCCTAAGACCTAACCATAACTCTAATCCTTAACCCTAACCCTAAACCTAATTCCTAACCTAACCCCTAACCCTAATCTTTACCCTAAACCCTAACTCTGACCCTACCCCTTACCCTGACCCTACCCCTTACCCTGACCCTAACCCCTAAGCCTGACCCTGACCTCTGACCCTAACCACTAAGACTGACCCTGCTGATGCACAGAGCGGTGAAGTCTTCATTATCTCCCCCTTCCACTTGTCGAAGCTCAGAGTCCTCGCGAGAGAACACGAAGAACATGAAATGGATAAAGTGTTCGGCTGCTTCTCTTTCCTGGACTTTTATAAAAGTTTGGTGTCCAAGTGACTCAGCACACCCAGACCCTAACAACGATATTTTGTGCAGAATTCTGGGATCAAAATACAATTTCAAAAATAATATATTTTCTGACATCCTCCAAGAAAAAAATTACTGGTTTCTTCCCTCTAAAAGGATTTAGATGGAATAACATCTGTGTTGAGAATATTGTGAATATGTTAAACTGACAGGCAGTCTCTAAGGCACTCTGCTCATTAATGTTCTGTGCATAAAATTAAAACTTGAAATATATTTTTAAATCCATTTTGAATCATTTAAGCAATTCTCCCGCAAAGAAACTATTGTGTTGAAATAATATATTTGGAGCGAGGAATATGAAAGCTATTAAAATGTCTTAGACTCCCTGCCTTTCACGGGAAGAAGGGGGGAAAATGTTCTCTCTCTTTGATTTGAAACATGCTCTGTATAAAATATATCCACCAAAAAAAAAAAAAAGTAGTTTGAAATTACACTAAGAGTTTGATTTAAACCCAAAAGGAGCCAAAGAACTCAAAGTTTCATCTTTTTACTTCTGCCTTAATGTGCCCAGCCCAATCATCGGCGTTCGGCAGGGGACTGGGAGGGCCCAGCTGGGGCGTGCACCTTCCCTTGGTCTGCACCACGCGCCCCTGAGAGCTAGAAACCCCAGGGGAGGGAGGAAGACAGAGGTGGAAAGACAGTCTTGTGCTGTTCCTGCCTTGTCCCGAGCTCTGCGAACACCCCCGCGAACGTTCAGCACAGTGATCAGCAGCCATTTGGATGAGCGTGTGGTAAGAAGAGCAGGCTGTGGGAGCCTGGGTGGCTCAGTCGGTTGGGCGTCTGCCTTCGGCTCAGATCATGATCTCAGGGTCCTGGGATCGAGCCCAGTGTCGGGCTCCCTGCTCAGCGGGGAGTCTGCTTCTCCCTCTGCTCCCCCTGTTTGTGCTCTCTCGCTTTCTCTCAAAATAAATAAATAAAAAATTAAAAAAAAAAAAAAAGCAGGCTAACATTCTCTCAACATCACCTCATCCGTGCATTCGACAACTATTTACTGAGTGCCGACCAAGAGCCATCATTGTCCTGGACTCTGAGAGTTCAGTGTTGAGCAAAATTCACCTGTGAAAATTCACTATGAAACACACTATAAGGGAAAGAACATTCTTACAAGTGCTACCAAACTGTGGGGAGGGCCTCTGGCCTGGTCTGGGAAGCCTTCCTAGAGGAAGTGACAGCAGAGTTACTTTCTAAGGGAAGAGGAAGAAAAGCAGCATGCATTCCAGGCATAGAGAAGGCAAGTGCAAAGGCCCGGAGGCAGGAATATGCCTGAAGTGGTTCCTAGATGGAACCCAACCAGCGTGGCAGGAGCTCAGACCATGAGCAGTTGGAGGTGAGGTCGAGGTGAACGGGTCAGCGCAGGCAGGGCCTATGTCCACCATGGGCAGCCTCCACTTGACACTTCCCTTGTCTTTAACACGTGCTAGGCAGGGTGCAAATGGCTGTCATATAGGGCAGTAAGTCATTCTGTCCTCATGACAACTGTCGAGGTGGGTGTTACCATGATCCCCATTTTACAGGCGAGGAAGCATCTTCCCAACTGGGCATGGGCTGGTAAACAGGGGAGGATTCAAACCCAGGGAGCCTGGCTCAGCAGCCCAGTGTTCTTCCCACAGCATCACTCCTGAGGACAAGGAAGGGCCACTGGGGGTGTTTAGGGAGGGTACACGCTCCAGAATGTGACTGCCGAGCCCACTCTGGCCGCCCATGGGGAGCAGTGAAAGGGGTCAGGTGGGGGCTCATCAGGCGGGATGGGAGGCGAACAAGGTCAGGGGCCATGGGCATGCTATTTCCCAGCCCAGAGCTGTGTCACCAGTTCTCTCGGCCTGCTCCCCACTGCTCCCCACTGCTCAGATTTTGTGACTTAGCTGCAACAGGCTGTGCCCTCGACCAAGTTGTGCTGGGACAAGGTGGGTCCTTGATGAAACACTGCACTCCCTCCTTCACTGCCCACATGCAACTGGACATGTCCAGCCACCCCACAGCCCGGGAGCTCTTGGAGGCTTACTCCCACTGTATGCCACTGTCCACCATGGACCTCCCACCAACTGGGACTTACAGAAAGGCTCCCGAAGGCAGGGACCACACAAGCCTTGCTCACCTACCCACGTGCACCTGGGACGCTCATAAACATTTGTTGAATGAATGAATTTCAGTGTTAACTGAACTAAAATAGAGCCATCAGGTGTCATGAGCCTTAAGCTTCCAGAATTGATGACAGCAAGGATTTCTGACACTTTTCTGTTTAAAAGTCAATGTTCTAGGAGACTGCCAAGTTGTCGGAGCCACCTGAGAACATCTGACCCCCCACACAACCCTGCAGACCCATGTGTGTCCCTCTCTTGTCCTGGATGCATCCAGGTAAGATCCAGAGTTGTTTCACAAAACCACGTCACCAATAGCCAAGTCACCGGTGGTCTCTGAGTGGTGGACATGCTCTACCATGGGTATGTGGCAACCATGGTATCATCCCCCGTGAGTCCACACAGATCGTGCATAGAGATGCATAACCCCTGGCTGGCTCCGTGGAAGGGTTCCCACTTGTGGCTCCTGTGTGGTTGTTGGGTGATTATCATTAGAGACCAGAGTTCAGGAGCAATAGTATCCAGACATCCTTTGAGCCCATGCCCTTCACTGCTTTTGAACCACAGACAAAATGGGGGAGCCTCTGCGAGACGGGGACTGACCACAAGCACAGGGACCTCAAGGACAAGTGGAGACCCTACAATCCCAAAGGACTTGATGTGAGTCTTAAAGGGTGTAGAACCTGTGGATGGGAAGACACCTTTTTGTTAGAAAACCCAGCAAAAGGCTACAGGTGGGTTGGAGCCCCCGACGCCGGGTGGTGAGGGAGACTCACAGTTTAACCATATGGCTTGAGCTGCCCCGACACACCCAAACATGCCCCTGAGCTCAGGCTCTGACGTTCCTCCACACAACAAACTTACCAGCAAGACGTTTGCTTCATTGGGAAAAGAAAAAAAAAAAGTTGTTTTCCTGTAAAACCCATCCTGATTATCATCAGTGTGATAAGCCGATTGTTCCAGGAGATAAAAAGCAAAATTGCTCTGGCTCATCCTTTTTCCCTGAACGAGGAGCAGTGAACACACAGCAGTGTGACAAGATCTTAAGTAAGAGATAAAGTGGAAATGACAGCTGAGTTATAGGCAAACAAAGGCCAGATCATCACAAATCTATAAATCAGGAACACCGACCTCGGGCAGAGCCAGACGGTTATTCTGGTTTCATTTTGTCCAAATGTCATTGCCTCACACCCCCTTGTCGGCAGGCTCGCTCACGGCACCCCACATCCCAGCGTGATGCTCAGAGTCACCTGTAGCATCCACTCCTCCCCCACACCCCCTGGGCCCACCCACCCCGCGTGGTGGTTAATTGCCAGATTTGCCTGCCCGCACCTTGACCGTCTCTCCTGAAACCAACGTGCCTTCCTGTCCATCCAGGTGTTGGAGTGGACACATGGCCCCAGCCCATCAATCAGCTCCTTCTGTCACTGGCCATGGTGATCCTGTCACACAGATGGCACATGACCTGTGGCAGCCCAGTCTAGTCAGAGAGAATCCAGAGATTTGTGGAGAGCAATGGGGTAAGAAGACCCTCCACCCAACCTGGAGGCTGGAGCTGCTACGGCCAGAGAGAACCTGCCTGAGATGAGCCAGCCGGGAGTTGCACAAAGCCAAGGGGTGGAGGACACCAGTCCTGAGGAACTTCTGGATACAGCCTTACCTGAAGCCTTAGAATTTTCCACAAACAGGAGCTACACATCTCCCTTTTGTTATTCACGCTGATTTGAGGGGTATATCTAACACTTTCAAGGAAGAGTCCTGGCTAATTTCTTCCATACGCCACCATATCTCCTTCTCTCCACCCCAGATGCCACTCCTCTGGGCCCAGGCCCTGTTACTACCTGTCCAGGTATCATTAACAGCTCCTCAGCTGGTCCCCTGGACTCCAGTCCCTCCATGGTCCATTCTCCAGGCTAGAGCAACCTAAACAAAATGGGCCTGGTAACCCCTTCCCTCCAAACTTTCAAAGGCTCCCCAGTGAGGGCAAAGTGCAAGCTGACCACAGGGCATTTGGGGGTCTTCTGGTTGTCAGCAGGACATTGGGGGTCTCCAGCAGCGGGCTTCCCAATCTCCTTGGAAGTTCCAAGCTCCCTCCCATCCAGGAGGACCAGCAGCTCCCCGGCGAGTCTGGGAGACCCCATATCTTGGAGCCAGGACCTCATCTCCACAGCATCAGCGGCTGGCAGGTGTTTTCTGAACACAGCCTCGGCTCTCCCTCTCCTTCCCCCAGTCACGAGAAAGAAAATGAAGGACAGTGTGGTTGACCACAGACAGCGGTCCCCTCAGCAGAGTCCTGACAGTGCCCCCAGTCCCTGTCCACCACCCCCTCTCAAGTCAGTCCGACAACTGGGCAGACAGTCCGGAGCTGAGAGCCACCGCAATCCTCACTGGTTCTGAGAGACCCCAGCCCAGACGTGGCTCCTCGGTCATCGCAGCACTTGCAAATCTCTGAAATAACACATTCCCCACTTAGCCTTCTGCATTTTGTAGAGCCCCCAAGATTTCATTTAAAATCCATTTGATATGAAGTCATCTGAAAGTGAACAATAGGAGCCTCAAAGAGATGTCTCCCCAGACACCGATTCGAGGACGCTGAAGGAGATGAATCCACAAAATCAATTTGCCTCTTAGATCAAATATGCGGAGTCCCAGCCAGTCCTCTCTCCACGTCCATGACAGGGAGAGGCCTCTGCCTGACACAGAGATGGGGACCACGTTTCTTAGCCCCCCGTGGTGCCGTGTCATGCCCCAGGTGAGGCGTCCAGCCGCAGGATGGCTGGAACAGCCTTCCTTCCATCAAACAGGCTTCTGTAAAGAGCCTACTGCGCACACGACACTGACCGCTGGCTGGGTCTGGAGCACAGAATGACACTTAGTCCCTAGACCACCCACACCTGGAGCCCCGCACGCAGTAGGTCCTTCACAGATACCCAACAGATACCCACTCAAGCTTGGGGGTGTGTGTGGTGGGGTCAGCATACTGCTGCCTATTTTCCATCTCAGAGGCCTACCTGGACATTCCAGGTGATCCTTCTCCTTGCTATTTGCCTCGTTGATGACTAAGTGCATCTGCATCTTGGCTTTCTAGCTCTAAAGCTGTGTGACCATGGACAAGTGCCTTGACTTCTCTGATTCTGTGTCTACCTCTACAGAATAAGAATGTTCATCACTCCCACATCATGGGGCTGCTGGGAGGCTGAAAGGCAGCCATGCTTGGGAAGTACTTACTACATAAGTGCTAAATAAGCTTCAACTCTTCTTTGTCATCGTCATCATGAAAGGGACAGCTAAGCGGTACACACTTCAGGAGGCCCTACTCCCAGCCCAGCAGAGAAAGTAAACTCTCGAAAGGAATAGCCACAGAGCCCCTCTGGGTGCTAACTGGAGTCATGGGGAGACACGAGGGTGTCCCCAGAGCTCCAAGATTAACATGCTGGTCCCTGAGCCACCCCTGCAGGCCCTCCGTGCTGCTTCCTTATCCCTCTAGAAGTGACTCTGTCTCCCAGCCACGGGGGACTGGGCGTGTGCCTCACCCACAGGGCGTCCCTAGGACCTAACACAGGCCCTGGCACTCAGCAAGGGCTTGCTACACCAGACCCAGCCCTCGAAGCACCTGGGGCCACCAGGGGCTGGGGTGGTATAATTAAGCAAAAGAAGACGGAGAACATGTGACTGGACGGGTGTTAGGATACTCAGTTGGTTAGCCACACGACTTTCCCCAGGGCAGAAGAGTTCGATGAGGTTCTGGAGTGAAACGGTCTGAAATGTGTTTTGCTGTAAGTGATAGAAACCCATCACAACTAAAATTGAAGTGGGCTTTAATTGGTTCAAGTAACTGGGAAACCCAGGGGCAGAGCTGGCCTCAGGGAGCGGCAGACATTCAAACGGTCACCAGATTTTCTCTCCCTCTCCTCCCCTCCCCTCCCCTCTCCACTCTCTGCACACGGGCCTCAGACCTCCCTGTGGCATTTAGACTTCTTCCATCCATACAGCCTGGTAAACAGCATGAGTAGGGGTGGGAAGAGAGGGGATCAGCCATAGGCAGCTCTAAGCTTTCCGTATCCTAGCCCAGGCACAAAAAGAGACTTTTGTCATCCCAGCCTGGTGTCTGTTCATAAACTCCCAGGGAAAGACTCTGATTGGCCCTGCTCCAGTCACATGTCCTCCTGTCTGGCCAGGAAAATGCCACCTGCTGATCAGCAGACCGAGCCAGGTTGGAGGACAGTATAATTAGCTGCTATCCCAGAATCACTCCAAGCATGGAGGGGGATAGTCTGCAAAAGATTCCAGGACACAGCCTTCCTCCTCTCTCTTGTGAGGTCTCAGCCTTGAACCAACCCTAAAAAGCAGCAAAGAGAACATCAGAGAATATTGTCTGGGGGACTGTGGGGACCCAGGGGGTCCAACACCATGCCCAAGGCCACAAAGCCTGTGGGTTGGACTGGACAGAGCTACCCAAATGCACTAAGCACCTCCCACTGAACTTGGAAGAAAGTCTAAATTCCCCACGCCCACCTGCAAGGCCTGCTGGAGGGCCCAGCCCCCACGGGCGTCCTGTGCTGTTTCCAGGGATGGCCTCCACGCATCACTTGTGTCCCTGCTCAAATGCCACCTTCCCAGGCGATCCTACTGAGAAAACTCCCTCATCCCACACCACCCCTTATATGTTTAACACGCGTCCCCATCAGAGAGTCTCCTGGTTTATTTGCTTACGGAACTGGAAGCTTCCTGAGGCTGGAACCAGTCCCGTCTTGCCCCTGATGGGTCCCCAGTGCCTGGCACAGTGCCCAGCACATAGAAGAGACTCAGTAACTGTGTTGGTTGAATGAATGAGTAAATGCATGGCCATTCAAAACTGTAGACTGCCTTAGGCCTCAGCCAATGGAGAATGGAGAAGTCTGCCAAGTGCCCCCAGGTAAGTAAACAGACGACCGCCATAACCTTACGGAACAGAACATTGAAGCCATCGCCTGCCTCCCCTCCCCAACCAAAGGTCCGGTTTTCCTTCAAAACCTTCCACCCAGCCCTCTGTTGGCAGAACCCAGGGCAGTGGGTCCTCCCCGGACAGCAAAGCCCTCTCCGCGTTGCTGCACCAGCAGGATGAAATGTCTCTGGGAGAGCAGGTCACAGGTGACGACCCCACATGAGTTCAGTCGGGTACCTACCTGGGACTTAAAGCCACCGGGGAGACACCTGAGTTCTCCGAGCATACGCACAGCTAAGCAGATTCCTCCTGGAGCACGGAGCCCTCACGGCAGGGGCACCGTGGGAAAGCCCGCGGACACCCTCCCTCTCGATTCTGCAGCCGCCCAAGGAGGGCTCCTGGGCACTTGACCGCCTTAAATTGCAAAGACAGCGTGCGTTCGCCACACCTGGAAATCGAAGCTGGTTCTTTTCCCTGGCATTCAAACGGACTTTTCACACAGGGCTTGGGCTTTTCTCTCAGCCTGAGTTGGCACAAGAGAAGCTGGAAAGGGAGGGGCAGGACAGAGGGAAAGAGGGGAACAAAATGCACCCTCAACCTGGGGGCGGGGAGCTTGATAATCAGGCCCAGTGGAGAACAAGCTGATCGGGAGGTTGGGGCGCCGTGGGAGGGATTCAGCTTTGTTCTTCCTCAATAAGCCCCATGGAATGATGTTAATTGTTACTTTAGGTGTGTGGGGTGTAGACGATTTGTAAGGTAGGAGAAGAGTCCTTTGGCTGTGACCAGAGCTAGCATAATGGGGCTGTAAAGACTAGAACTCTTGAGTTTCTTAAACTCCGTGAAGCCATCAAATACCTTCCCTGCAAATTGGCACTTGCAGCTCAAGCCTTCACGTCTTTGTTGTGCAGTAGGGGTAATAATCACCCGCACTGCAAGAAAGGCACGCCGGCTGGCGGGGACGTTGGCTGCACAAAGCATTCTTTGGTTAAAAAAAAAAAAATCATGCAATAAAAAAGAAAACTGTTTAAGCTTAAAAAGTAAAAAGAAGCAGTTGGCTCCAGTTGTTGAAATGTTTTATAAAGCAACAGCAAGATTAAAAAAAATAAAAAATAAACTGTCCCAGAATGCTGAGAGAGGGCCAAAAATATTAATATGCAGGAACACGGCAAACCTTCCGCAAGCTGCAAATATTTCCTTCGTCCCCCACGTCCAATCAGGAAGGATGGCTGTCCCTTTTCTCTCTCCGCTCTTCCTGTGTGAAATCTATGCTGAATAACACGTTTTCTGGAAGAATAAAACTCAAGTAGTAGGCGGAGAAAATCATGTCCGTCAGAGGTCCGTGAATGTCTTGTTTCAAATATCATAGGGAGGAGGCTTCCACCCCCAGAACCAGGAGAAGAGAGGAAGGATATCCATGAAACAAATTAAAACCCCACCACGGGAAATAAAAAATAAACAGGATTTCCTACATGCAAATGTACTCATTTGCTGAATATGGTATGCATACGAGCGAAGAAATTCACTGAGGGAAGGATGGTCAGATATGATGCAGGACGCCCAGCAAGATTTAATTTCAGAGAAACAACACGTAATTTGTTGGCCTAAGTACGGGCTGGTGTAAGTGTGCTTGGGGACGTTCAGATTTCGCCGGACATCCTGTATTGGCTGAACCTGGCAATCCTACTGACCTGGTGGGCCATGCTGGTGGCCGTGCTGATTGAAGACTGATCGTTCGCACCCTGATAGGACAGGGAGCCCGGGCTCTGGCTGAAGTGAGTCCCGCGCCCATGGCTCAGGAAGGTTGTTCGGGAGGCCCAGGCGGGGGGCCGCTCAGGACCTCACACCATCTGGGCCCTCCGTCAGCTTCAGCTGCCTGAAAGCAGTTTCAGGTGGAGGCACAGCAGGGCCAGAAACTTCCTCGCAAGACCACTCCTCACCTCGGAAAAGCCAGAGCTGGGCTTCTTCCCGACTATTATTTGCTGCTTAGATTGGACACTTGCGGCCAAGCCCAGCCACCTGAAAATCATCCAGAGAGAGAAGGGCGTCGTGACGGGTCCAAAGAGAGCGGAGGACCAGGGCATGTGGACGCCCCATCCTCCTGCAGGCCCTGCCCCTGGGGAGGAAGGACTGCCCCCCCAAACCCAGTGTTCATGCTCAGACGGGAGGCTTTCAAGTTTGCTTCAAATCCTCTCTCACCCACCAAGTGTTGGAGCCAGTTTTCCCTTCCGCAAAACGGCCACGAAGGAATCCCTCTTCCAAGAAATTAGAGAATGTCGGCAGGCACCCAGCCAGGGCCCGGCGAAGGCCGGTGCCATGATGGTTCTGAGGCCTCAGGATGGCCCAGGGAGCCACCCCAGGTGAGTGCTCTCTTGCCTCTCGGGAAAGAAGGAATCCTGCCGTCCAGGCCAGGCCAGCAGCGATCCACAGCCTCTCCTTCAAAACTGACATCCTCAAGGAGCAAACCCCAGTTCCGCTCGAAGCCCCATTTCCATCTCCCCACACCGTCCCCCAAACCTTCTGTGTCTCGAGCTGAGACAGCCGACAGCCTACCCCTCGGGCGACACTCTCCATTGCTGGTGAGCGCCAACAGCTCCGACACCCCGTGGAGCTTTTTATGTTTGCTCCCCCCCCCCACCTCCCCAGCCTCCTAAGATCCCCACAAGTTCATTTGACAGATGAGGACACCGGCTCAGAGAGGTTAGCCAACTTGCCCAAGGTCCCCGAGATGGGACACAGCAGAGCAAGGCTTGAGGCTACATCCAGTCCCAAAGCTTGTGCTTTCAACCTCAAGACTCTCACAGTTTCTCATCCTGCCCCCCCCCCCCCCCCCCCCCCCCCGGTGCCCCCTGTAGGTATCTCTGAGGAGAGTGGGCAGGACCAGAGAACTCTCCCTCATCCTTCCAAGCCCAAGTCACTCCTCACCCGCTCTGTGCCTCCCTGCCTCCGCCAGGGGCATGCTCTCCATCTCCGCATCCTACTCTTACTCCATCTACCGCTACAAAATGAGGCCCTATCACCTCGTCCACATCCATGTCCCTACTCCACGGACTGCCCAGAAGGCATCGTGCTTGCTTTTCCATTTCTGTACCCATCCCACTTTCCAGGGGCACCTCCAGCTGCAGCGGCCTCCTTAGTGTTCTCTGGACACCCCAGGCCCGTTCCAGCTCAGGATCTGAACTTCCCTCCTCCCTGGAACCTTGCAGGCCCCCCTCCCTCATCCAAGCTGTGCTCAAATGACCCATCCCTGGAGAGGTCTTTCCAGACCACCCACTCACACTAGTTCCTTCCATGCCGTTCAACCTTGAGCCTCCTTCCTGGTGTCACCTGCTTTGTGGCATGTATCTCTCCCTGGCATGAGCATGTGTGTGCATTTGTTCACTTGCTTCCTTGTCTATCTTCCCTCCAGACACGCCGCCCCTCCCCCAGGGCGGGGGCAATGACTTAGCCGGTATCCCTCCTTCCTGGATCCCCAGGCACATCAGGGGTGCTCAGCAAACATTTATGGAATGAATGAACCCTCAGTGCTCAGCATATATAGACAGTCAGTAAATGAATTTATTCTTAATTAATCATTTTAACAGAATCATCTTGGAAGATTCCCAAGGGGGAAGCAGTCTTTGCCCCTCCTGCATGAGGGACCCTCCTCTCCCCGGCCATCCACTATTCACATTTCTTTCCAGGTCACTGACCCACTGTTGGGAGAATGGCAACCTCACAGAAAAGGCCAGAAAGAAAACCCTGGACCCACCTGGACACCTGTCCATCCTGTCCCAAACTGGCCATCCCACCAGCTTGCTCAGCCATGGGCATAGTGTGTTCTGTATTCATGAATCAACCTGTCCGCTCTCCTTCCAGCCCCTGCCTGTCCCCTCACTATTTTGGCTGAGTGGACAAAAGTGACCACCCCAATTTGGGGCCTTTACCCAGCACCTCCAACAGCCAAGAGAAGCATCACATGCCTTGGGTGTGGGGAGCATTGTTATAAGAAAATACAGCCTCCAAATAGCCCCATAAAGGCCCAAATCTGTTGACAAGGGAGGAAGGAGGTCAGGGAAAGGGAGGTAGGGAGACATGCCAGGGAGAATCACGGACACCTGTGCCCTCTCCGAGTGGCCTTGGTCATTATCTGGGAGATGACCCATTGGTCAGCAGAAGCATGCTGCCTCCCCTCACTCAGTCCCAGGAGGCTCTGCACACATGCGGATCTCATGGCTGCTCAGGCAGAAAAATGTCCCCCTGCCCCGTGCTGTCCATCCACTCAGTCAGTAGACCCATTTTCCAGTTCCAGGCCTAGGACAATGTGCAATGGTGGAAGCCTTTGGGTCAATAAGTCAGTCAACAAACGACTGAGCGCCCCAGTTTTGAGGGGTCGGTGTTGATGGGCAGAAAGGAGTGTGTGGCTGTGGGGTCTGCAGGCCATCTTATCGGTGAGTTTCACTGGGGGATTGTTCTAAAGAGTGAATGCCAACAGACAGGCATGCATGTGTTCTCCCAAAGCCACGGACAGGAATACTCAGAGCAGCACCGCGGTGGCCAAAATCTCGGGCCCCAAACCGGCGGCGGCAGGATGGAATCCTCCTCGGGAGTGGAGACGAACGGTGATTATTTCCTAATCCAGGCGGTGGCCGCAGGGGTGTGTTCTCTGTGACAGAACTCATGAAGCTTGGTACACCTCGGATGGTACACGTGTCCGTTTGCACACTTGTCTCACATGTAGGCCTAAATTTTAAAGGGACCGGGGTGTTAGGCGTTGAGGTTTCCCCGGGGTCTCCCGCACAGGAGGGGGGCTACTGCCTCGGGGGCCAGGCAGGTGGGCAGGGAGGAGGGCGAGGGGGCTCGGAGGCGGGCAGCAGGCGCACGGACGCCGCCCCACCTGGCGCCAGGTGCAGCGAGGCCTCCGCCTCCGCGTCCCGCGTTGCTGGGCAACCGGTCTCCCTGGCGACGCGAGACGCTGAGCCCGGGGCTGGTGCGGGCGGGCGCCCCTGAGACCTGAGCCCCATGGCGCAGAAACCTCTCAGCACCGCTGCGGCCGAGCGCATGAACCTCGTGGCCCAGGACGAGATCTGGTAATGCCCAGGATCCGGTCCCCCATGGGCTGGGCCCCTCCCACCTCAAGTGCACGCACCTGGCGGCCTCCGTTTCCCCTCCAAGTCCTGCAGGTGGTCGACCTCTGCGCGCGAGGACCGTGCGCTGGAGGTGGTCGGGGCAATGAGCTCAACCAGAAAGCCTTTCTTCCTTTTCTCTCAGGCACACCACTGAAGATGAAAGATATTACATCTGGCTTTACAACCATCTGCAGAGCTTTGCTTGTTGAGAGCCAACATGTTATTTTTAAGATTTACCGAAATGTATAAAAAGGAAAACAAAAATCTTAATATTTGTTCAATTTGAACGAGAGATAAATATGCTCTTTACATGCTCTCTTGAGTCTCCTGCTTTTTTAAATAGTAAGAAATTTTAACTTAAATCCTTTTTCTAAAAGATTTATGAAAAAATCCGTTTTCTAAAAGATTTATGTTGAGCAGACATTTGTAATGGATGTTTTTATTTGGCATTCTATTGAATTGCTAAATACACCATCTCTTTGAGGTTTTAACCAATATGGGAAGTTACTAATTTAGATGCAAGTAAGTAAAGTTTAGTAACAATAAAGCATAACTGCTTACCTCTTAAACTGAGTTATCCTATTTGCCATCTCTCAGATTTTTGCCATTTCCTTGTAAAACCTGTGTTAATCTCTTCATATTTTTCTTTAAACTGGCTTTGTTTCACTCAGATTTATTTTTATAGGAAACTTTATATCACTCTTGTCAATGGAAAGCCAGTATCATTTGGCATAAAATACACAACTATTAATTTTTGTAATCTTTGTCTTTATCTAAGTACCTCCTACTTGGCTCCTACAAAATCACCATAGCAGGTATGTTCTGCCCATTTAAAATGCCCCTTCCTCCCTTCTTCACCAGATGACTCCTATGCATCCTTCAAGACCCAATCATATGGCCCCTCCTATCTGAAGAGAGCTGGTTCAACCCTTAGACTGTTCTTCTGTCCCATGTCCAAAGTGGCTATTGAGCCCTTAAAATATGACTGGTCCAAATTGGAATGAGCTGTAAATGTGAAATACATACAAGATTTCAAAGATTTCACACCCCCAAAAAGTAATATTAAAAATTAACTTCACCTGCTTACTTTCACTTTTTTTTTTTTTAGTGTGGCCGCTAGAAAATTGTTAATTATGTACGTGGCTCATATTTGAGGCTCACATTACATCTCCATTAGACTAGACTCTGCTTTAGATGCTCAGTGCCCAGGGCAAAAAGCTTGTTCAGGGGGGCCTCCAAAACTGTTGAGACACTGGGGGATGGGGGTGGGGGGCAGATATTGATTCCAAAATAGGAAGAGAAACTTGAAAATCAAAATGAACGAATGTTGAATTAGATGTTTGCAAAATGTGGCACACCAGCTCTCAACTAGTAGGTCATTGTATATAAATGATATTTAATGTGGAGCAAAAGCAGGGCCAGGATTAGGGCGGGATAGTGGAGCCCCTGGTGGGCAATATTTAAGGAAGGCTCCTTCTCAAGTTCATGCAAGTGAAGGCTCTGCACTTGCAGGAACCTGAAAGGAAGCAGCCCCTTAAATTTTGTGCCCCAGAAGCCTCACTCTCCCCACCTCACTCACCATACCAAAATGAGGAATCTCATCCCTAGATGGCCCCTCAGGCAGAGCCGGCCTCCAGTCCTGTCTTCTCCCCAATGTGCCACCCAACCAGGACCTCTGGTTCTTTCGACACCTGCCTCCCTCACGGTCCCCAGCGACAGGGACTCTAGCTTATTCTGTCACCCAGCTCCCTTCCTGGCACGGAGTCATCATTCAGTCAATGTGCATTAAAAAAATGTAAAATGTTCCCCAGTGGATCCTTTTAGGGTTTGCTACTTTCACCTTTTTCAAATACCGTCCAGCACTTAGGAACTTTCTTTTTCAGGAAATACCGCCTAAAGGCTGAAACTGAAGCACGGCAAAACTGGGCCCAGAACTGGGGATTTTTAACAACCCCTCTCGAGGAGGTAAGTATAAATTTGATGAGCCCAGAAGTGATAGAATTGATTATTTCAAGGAGTAAACGAGAAGGAAGCATACACTCCACAAGAATAAAGTTCGTGTTGCATACGAAGACCGCTAACTCTGAAACCTTTCTTTCATGAATTTGTTGAGCACCTACTATGTGCCAGGTATCCTCCAGGTGCTGCATCTGAACCAGCTCATTTAATCCGCACAAGGACCCTTGCGCAGAGGAGGGTGCTGTTTTATGCCCATTTTGTAAATTAGGAAATTGAGCTCAGAGAATTGCGAAGTCATACAGCTAACAAAAGGAGGCACCAAGGAGAGAAGCTGGTCTGTCTGATTCCAGAGCCTCTTGGCCTCAGACTGCCCATCTGTAAAAGGGATGAGAGTCCTCAGCTGCCTCCCTGGGCGATGGGGAAGTCCAGATGGGATGAGAAGTAGAAGCCAGGTGGATATACGAGGGATTACTGGGAAGATACTCTCGGTATTTTCCTAAGCCAGCTAGGTAACAAGAACAGGGAAAAGGTGTAATCAATAGGGAGTGGTAGGGATGTCCGCAGAAACCCCCGGCCCCATGCAGGGGGAGCCCCCCTTAGCCCAGCCGAGGGCTGAGCTTGCAGAGAGGATAACTCCATATTCCCATTGTTCAAGAGAGTCCAGAAATGCACATGTTTAAATGAGATCTGAGTCTAGAAGAGTGGCTCAGATGTATAAAACACCGTACAGATACCAAATGCCTATATGGGCTTCAGTGGGATGGTGGCCAGCAGACTACAGCCTTTCAAACCACCTCCAGGACAGGACACCCAGAAGCCACATTTCTTTGGGGGATGCAGAACCACGTGAGAATCCCATAATTCAAAACATTCATGATTCAAGGCAGTGTAACCCCATTTGTAATTCACCCCATCCCGCTAGCTTTGAAATTATGCCATTCTTAATGAGTTTTTTTAATACTTACAGAGTTATACAACTTGAAATGTTATGCATAAAATGAGTCCTTATTAATATAAAATGCATAAAAAGTCTATATTAATATTCCTTATATGTAATTAAATTGTAATTTCAAAGAGTTCGAAATTGTTTTAAAAATTAAAAGGGGAGTGGGGGCTCTCCTCTAATATTTTAAAGATTGGCCCTGAAACCTCGTTGGCAATTATTTATTTGAGTCTGTAACCTGTGAAGTTTTCTCAAATTATGACTCGGGAGTATAAATTAGCAGGTTGCCAAAGGTGGTAGGGGACACGGCGGTTGATCGCTGTATCCAGAGGCTGAGCGGCCCGAAGAGCCAGTCCCCGAACGGCCCCTAACTGTGTAATTGCACCACGCTCCCGAACGTTTCTCAGCGCGGCTTTGGTCTTCTGCAAAATGCGGCGTCCTGGGGGGACAATGCAGAGAAGGCTCCCACTAACCTCAGTCTGACGCTTCCCATCTCTGGGGATTATGTTGCAGTTGCTCAAGGGTGAAGAAAAACCCCCCACCCCAAAGCCCAAAATCGAGCTTCCCGAGCAGTTCCGCATCCGGCCCGTGACCCCAGTGGAGAAATACATCAAGGTTTGCAAAGTCATTTCGAATACTTGTTTTCCTAAGTAAGAAATAAGTGTGTTCACTCCAGGAGCACAAAGCCAACCACCAAAGGTAAGAACATAGTGGCAGCCGGCAGCTGGGAGGCCAGTTTCCACACCCTTCCTGAGCCCACAGGTAAGGAGCACATCAGGTTACTGGTCTCGACACAGGCAGGAGCCACAGCGTTCGGCCCCGCAGAAGCAGAGGGAAGCCAGGAGAATGAAGGGGTTGGTCCAGTCATTCAGCAGATATTTACAGGGACTGGGCGGGTAAAGGCCCAGGCTCTGGAGTCAGACCATTGAGACCCAAATCCTGCTCGACTGCTCACCTTCTGTGTGGTCTTGCACATGACTCGATCGCTCCATGTCTCCTTTTCCCCTGTATGGTGGCGGCTCACGAAAGCACCTACGTCAGCGAGTGGCGTCAGGGTTCCGTGGGATAATGCCTGTGAAGGATCTGGAATGTTACCTGGCACTTTTAGAGAGCTCTAGGGACGGCTAGCTGTAAGTAGGCACCAGGTGCTGGGTTGGGTAAACAGTGGCAAACAAGAAGAGGAGACTCCAGCCCACAAGTCTGGTTTGGGGGGTGGGGAATTAGGGGGAGGCCACCGTGAAACAAGAAATTCAACAAAATTGGGGGTGTTTTTTTTAAGATTTTATTTATTTATTTTAGAGAGAGAGCACGTGTGTGTGCACGAGAGAGAGAGAGAGCACGAGTGGGGGAGTCAGAGGGAGAGGGAGAAGTAGACTCCCCGCTCAGCAGAGAGCCCAACATGGGACTTGATCCCAGGACCCCAGGATCATGACCTGAGCCAAAAGCAGATGCTTCACCAACTGAGCCACCCAGGTGCCCCCCAACAAAATTGCTATTTGCTATGCTAGATGCCATGGAGAAAAGAGACAGGTGAGGTTTTGGAGGGTAACAGGGGATGGGGGATCCAGCCCTGGAAAGGCTTTCCAGCCAAAGGGAGGAGCATGTACAAAGGCCCTGAGGCAGAACAATTTTGGTATATTTCAGGAACAACAAGGGATGCCGTGAGGCTGGAATTTAGTGAGCTGGGGGTGGGTCAGAGTAGGAAGGGAAGTGAGGTGGATGGAGAAGTGGGCACGCCAGATCCCACTGGACCTCAGGGGCCAGAGGAAGGAGTTGAGCCCAGTCTGCAATGGGAAACAGAGCGGTGGCATGGTGAGGACTGCCTTTTTGAAAGATCCTTGTGGTTGCGGAGTGAGCGACGGGCAATCCCAGAGGGGAGAAGACTTAGATGGTCTTTCCACCTGAGACCAGTCAGCCGTGGACATGGGTCAGATGCCTCTAGAACCTGCCGAGCTGGGTATATCCCCAGGCCTCCCTTCATGGGTCCATCATTTTGGTCCTGGATTTTGCCCTCTGCCAGGCTACGGAGAAAGCAGCTCTGTGTCCTGATGCAAGAAGGGATGTAAACTCACACGGAAGGCAGCCAGGGGTGGGAGGAGTCAGGCTCTATGAATTTTCTTTTCCTGATGCTCTCGGGGTCAGACAGAGCAGCAGGTACAAGGTGAGTGCTCAGTGGGTGAGTGCTCAGTGGTGAGTGCTCAGCGGGTGTGCGTCTGATGGCTGAATGAATGAATACACTCCAGTGAGATATGTTGAAGTGTTTTCCCCCTGATTATCCAGCAATATAGATTCACTGATATTTTAGGAATACAACAAAATAATAAAATAAGGAGCACCTGGGTGGCTCAGTCGGTTAAGTGTCTGCCTTCAGCTCAGGTCATGATCCCAGGGCCCTGGGATCGAGCCCCACATCAGGCTTCCTGCTCGGCGGGGAACCTGCTTCTCCCTCTCCCTCTGCTGCTCCCCCTGCTTGTGCTCTCTTGCTCTCTCTGTCAAATAAATAAATAAAATATTTAAAAATAATAATAATAATAATAAATTAAAATATCCATATATACCCTGACCGTGGTTAGCATTTTGGGGAGCTCCTTCTGGATGTTTCGCTATGCCTCCACCACCCCCCAAAAATTGCTAGTTCTTCTTATTGTGTCTTGGCTGCTCGCCATACTCAGTACTTTACATGGTCCTCTTATTTTCACCACAACCCTAGAAGGTAGGCATAATCACCGCCAAACCCATTTCATCCTTGGGGAAACTGAAGCAGAGGGCCTGGGGGGACAAGGACCTTGATCCAGGTGAGAAAAGCACTTGGCCCATTTCCTTCTGAACGTCCTTCCTTGCTGAAGAAACGGTCCCCTTCTTCCTCCTTCCCATCCCTTCTTTGGGTGGCTAGAACCTTTTAAAATCTATTTATTTTTAACAGGTGTCCTATACCCCAAAATGCATGCCCTGAAAAGCTTCTTTCCTCTTCTGACTCTCAGTTTCCCAGGCACCCTTCCAGAGACCAGATAGGCACATGCAAGCACGTTGTGTGGATCTTTAGTCTTTTTTCCCTTGTTGCACTAATTATGCCATATTTTATCTATTTTATGCACCTTTTTTTCTCTTAGCGGTTTATGTTCAACATGTCCCGTCTCAGAACATACAGGCCAGCCTCACCGTGTTAGACTGTCGTGTAGTATTCTCTTGTAGTCCATCGTGCGCCACTGAGCGAGTCCCCTGCAGGTGACCTGCAGGCTGTGTCCAGTGATTTGCTATTACCCCAGGGCTGCAGTGAACCCCCACACCAACACTGGTGTGCATGCGCACAGATATGAGAATGTCTTAGGACAAGTGCCTAGGAGTACATTTCAGGTCAAAGGATGTTTGCATTTTCATTTTTGGTAGATAATTTCTCTGGTCACCCTTCACAGACAATGAACCCACTTGTTCTCCTGCAATGCCCTTGTTAACGGCGGTGTTTTCATCTCTCTGCCAACCTGGTGGATGAAAGGTGGCATTCCAGGGTGGTTTTCGATTGCATCTTCCTTACAAGTTGGAGGTGGACTTGAAAGCTAGTCTGTGTGTCCCAAGGGCCCGTCTGGACAGGCAAGGAAGAGCAGGCCCCTCCAGCGTCCGTTAATGACCTTCCCTGAATGTGGCCTCTCAGGAGATTAATTTTAGCACTTCATCGAGAACATACATTTGGGGGCCTTGTGCGCAGGGGCAGCCAGCCCGCCAGGACCACCCTCACCCCTCCCCCCGCCACCACCACCACCTCCTCGAGCACAGATCCCTTGAGCTGAGCACCGAACGCATAACCCCACGCATCTGAAACCGCTCTGTCTCAGTTCTCCTGTTAGAACAAATATTCCTCATGTTGTCGTCATTCAAATCACCCTGTAAAAGCAGAACAGAACATCATTTCAAATGGAAGGGGAGAAACAGCCTAAACATTTGCCCTCATTTTCCAAATATTTCAAGTCTGTCCAAGGAATTGACAAATGAAACTGTGTTTTTTTCATCTCAGACAGAACCTCATTTCCCTTTGGTTTTTAATTAAATTCCATTGCTTTTCATTCCCATGGTCCCCACAGTCTGGGGTGTGCGTGGGTGTGTATACACACACATATCATAAAGCCTTCCCATCAAAACCGGCAGATTTATAAGTGCCAGGATACCATCTGACAATATTGTTCTATATTTTATAAAGAGTGGTGTGAACTGTAGTATTTGATATTTCTACACCTTACTCTTTTTTCCCTTTTTGCTCTTTTGTCAAATGAAAATTATTTTACTGAAGGTTGTGAATTAACGTGTTAAGCATGACCAGATAAAGAAACACATTCGGTGTTCATGACTTTTGCAGGGAGAAGTGAGTCTCAGGGTCCAGGCGATTGGAGTGTGGTTACCTTGGGCGCACCTTGATCAGGGATATTTTCTTTCCTGTCTTTTCCCCATCAGGTCTCCCATGCCGATCCTGATGCCTCCATGGACAAGCCTCATGTCACTGTGGCCCCAGGTGGCTAAACCCCATGCCTTTCCATTCCAGATCCTTCCATCCCCCCCAATCCCGAAGACGACCCAGGGCTTCATCGGCTGGAGATCCGGGGTGCCTGGCCTGAACAAGTGTCTGGAGCACGATTATGAGATCAGAAGCTGCAAGGGGGCATATGCCAAAGAGCTAGGCTGGCCGAAGCAAGGCATCCACTGAGTCCAGACAGACTGCAGGCCCTGGGCAAGAGCGGGTTGACCCGACCACCAGGCACCCAGTGTCCATGCCCAGGAAGGGGGGCACTCCCCCAGCAGATGGGGTTCCCCTCCACATTTGCTCAGTGGATGTTGCAAAGAACATGAAATAGCCCTTTGACTTTTTCAGTTCATCAGCCCTCCCTTCCAGAACATTCTCATCACACACTCATTCTTGGTTAATGTAATGAATAAGGCAAAATAGATGCTCTGATTTTTTTTTTTTTTATACTTTGGGAATTCTAAGTATGGCTTTTTAAAAAACAACGTGATTTTATTTTAAAAACAAAATTTTGTCTAGGTCTTTAATATTGCTTTCGATCCTGTACCTCTCACCACCTGTTTATGAGATTATAGACCAGGAGTCTCTGCACCCAGACATTCCTGGGCCTGCTTTTCAGGAGGAACAGAGCACTTCAAGGATGCCTCAATTCTCCTTTCCCAGGATATTTGCAGTAAGTCAATAGCTTTAAAGGCAGAAATGAGCCCAAGATTTGCCACTGAGTATGGATTTCCAGGAGAGGATGGGTCTCCCAGGCTCTGTTAAAACCTGCCCCCCCCCCCTTACCTGCCCTGTCGCAGCACAGATGGCCGCCAAGCTGGGCCATTTTCCTTCCGCCGTAGACATTTGACACTAACCCTGAGGTTTTGTTCCAGGTCCTACAAATGAGGGACAGACAAGAGGGTGGAAACTGGAGCATCCACTGGAGAGAGTGCCAGGGGGGAAAGCCCGCATGCCCATAGGCCCCTCCATCCAGACTAAGGAGCAAGAAAGCAGAGAGTTTGCTAGAAGCTGTGAAAGCTGGTTTGTGTAGGTTTCTCAGTAGCAGAGCTCGATGTCTTCTTCAGACCCACGGGCTGGGTTCCTTCCTGTGTTTGCTTGACTGGGGCCCAGGGGGACTTCTGTAGGGTGCAATCCACCCACAAAGCCCATCCACCCAAACTTTTCCTATTCACCTTCCTATCCAGGTGTGGATAGATGTGCTTTACAATCCAAGAATCCCTCATCTAGAACCTTCCCCCAACCCTGAGCACTGCCCTCTCTAGCAGGCTTCTACATGGATTCCATGATGTTGAGGGCACAAGATACCAGGGGGACAGAAATCCTACTGAATCTGGGCTATCCCCTGCAAGAGGGGCTCAGAGCCTCTAAATCCTAGAAGCCCCCTGCAGAAGAGCCCCTCGTGTTCAGAGATGTTATTCTCTGTAAAGTCTGCAGAACGTGATTTGAGTGAGCAGCCTTCTTACTGCACCGTGCTGGCTGCAGATGCCTTCAAAGCAGGCTACTCAGGTACGAAGAACGGAGCCACGTAGCAAAACTTACGCCCGGCCACCTAGTTGGCTCTCTGTTCCCCCACAGCCCTCCTCCAACCCAGGTTTCCCCTGGAAGAGCCAGAACACAAGAGAAGCAGCCACCTCAGGAAGCCTTGTTAGTCCCTCTGAGCAGGGCGCCCACACTAAGCACCTGCCACAGGGGCCACCACGGCCACCAAGAAATCCTACAGTCATCATGGCTCAGATCCCACCTGCCACCTACAGACCACACATTTGAAGGAGAAATGTCACAGCTCTTTAGTTTCTGAGAAAAAGAGAAGCAAGGTATTAGGGGTTGAATTGTGTCCCCCCCCCCGCCCCAGAAAAGATATGTCGAGTCCTAACTTCCTGTACCTGTGAATGTGACCCAAAATAGAAATAGGGTCATTGCAGATGTAATAAGTTGAATTGAAATGCGGTCATCCTGGAGGAGGGTGGGCCCTTAATCCAATATGATTGGTGGCCTTATAGGAAGAGGAGACGGATGACCATGTGAAGAACAAACACACAGGGAAAGAGGCCACCAGGTAACAGGGACAGAAACTGGAGTAACGTGTCTACAAACCAAGAAGGGCAAGGATTGCTGGCAAACCACGAGAAGCCAGGAAGAGGCAAAGAAGAGTTCTATCCTACGTGTGTCAGAGGGAGCACAGCCCTGCTGACACCGTGACTGTGGACTTCCAGACTCTTCTGTTCCTCTAAGGTACCCGGTTGGGTCCTTTGGTGTGCAGGCCAGGAGATGAGAACAGTACAGAGCACATGGTGCCCCCTCCCCTCCTCGCCTGCCCAGAAAACACCCTCCTCCGAGCGTATGTCTCTCTCACTGGTCTTGACCCAGGCCGTGTCTCCGTGAGAATGAGTCACGTGGCCCATTCAACTCTGAAGATGTTTCCAGTCACCCAGATGTTTAGCCTGGTGTAGACTAAACAACGCGATGCTTGGCCAAGCCCATTCCTTTGCAAACCTAATGTTTTGGCATCTTGGTGATCACTGCAGGCAACACATCTGCTCTTGAGGAAACCCAGGTCGTTTATTGGGATCAGATGCCACGACCATGGCTGAGCGGAGCAATCACCCGGCCCACCAGGATCGCGGCTCCGTCTGACTGCCAGGCAGGAGGCAGCAAACACCTGTGGGCTGGGATGAGCTGCCGAGGCCACGTGTTGCCTTACGTTCTAATTCCTCCTCATAAAGCGAATCTGAGAGTCATCTTCCATTGTGTGCACGCCCATAATTGTTTGGCAGCAAAAAAGACGGGCTCCCTTGACCTGTCTTGACTCCTGCAGGCATCCCGACCACACCCGGACAGGGATTCACCACGCCCGATCCGACTCCTCTGAAACTTGCTGGTGTGACTTTAATTCTGATTTTAACCGGCTGGTCTATGTCGACTGGCAGCCTGACTTTAGCGAGACCGGTCACCCGATACTGTCGACAGAAAATGCCCCGGGCGGAGCTGAGCAGGCGAACCCCCCACATGGACAGTCGAACCTCCAGACAGACCAGAAGTCAGGGCTGGAAAGGCTTTCAAGGCTGGCCTGCCTCTCACGTCCCCTGGGGACTAGTGGAAGCAACGGGCACATCCCTACCCATGTCACATCCGCCCGACTCCAGTTTCTCGGAGGAAGAAACATCTGAGAGATCAACCCTTGTGCACGGTGGATGGGAATGCCCACTGGTGCAGCCACTGTGGAAACAGTGTGGAGGTACCTCGAAATTTAAAAATAGAACTGCCGTATGACCCAGCAACCCCACTTCTGACGATAAAGCCAAGGGAAACAAAATCTCCATCTCAGAGATATCTGCACCCCCATGTTGATTGTAGTATACATTATAATATCCGAGATGTGGAAACATCCTAAGTGTCCATCATCAGATGAAAGGATAAAGAAGATGTGATGTGTACTTATATACGCCATTTGCAACAACATGGATGGACCTTGAGGGCATCACGCTAAGTGACATAAGTCAGACAGAGGAAGACAAATACTGTAGGATCTCAATTCTATGTGGAATCTAAAGGAACTAAACTCATTGAAACAGAGAACAGATTGGTGGTTGTCAGGGAGAGAATGGGTAAAGGGAGTCAAAACATATAAACTTCCGGTTATAAAATAAATACATTATGGGGATGTCATGTACAGCACAGTGACTAGAAGTTCTAAAAATTTCTTTTAAAAAAGAGGGAGAGGGCGCCTGGGTGGCTCAGTTGGTTAAGCGACTGCCTTCGGCTCAGGTCATGATCCTGGAGTCCCGGGATCGAGTCCCGCATCGGGCTCCCTGCTCGGCAGGGAGTCTGCTTCTGCCTCTGACCCTCCCCCCTCTCATGTGCTCTCTCTCTCTCATTCTCTCTGTCTCAAATAAATAAATAAAATATTTAAAAAAAAAAAAAAAGAGGGAGGGGGCGTCTGGGTGGCTTAGTCGTTAAGCATCTGCCTTCGGCTCAGGTCATGGTCCCAGGGTCCTGGGATCAAGCCCCGCATCGGGCTCCCTGCTCTGCGGGAGGCCTGCTTCTCCCTCTCCCGCTCCCCCTGCTTGTGTTCCCTCTCTTGCTGCGTCTCTCTCTGTCAAATAAATAAATAAATAAATAATCTGAAAAAGAGGGAGAGACTCAAAGTCTGAAGACGCACACACTCTGGACAATGAGAACACAAAGACATTTCCATTTCTAGGGAACTATTTGATGCTTTTTGTTACTCCTTAATTTAAGTGAAGCTTTACTGCAAGTTTATGGACATGTGTTTAATGCCCCTTAAATTACTTCTACTTAACGTATCCAAGTACAAATTCTTCTTCATCCTTTTCACGTATCAGTACACAGACAGGTTGGGGCACCTGGGTGGCTCAGTCGTTGGGTGTCTGCCTTCGGCTTGGGTCGTGATCCTGGGGTCCCAGGATCGAGCCCCGCCTTGGGCTCCCTGCTCGGCCAGAAGCCTGCTCCTCCCTCTCCCACTCTCCCTGCTTGTGTTCCTGCTCTTGCTACCTCTCTCTCTGTCAAATAAATAAATAAAATCTTAAAAGAAAAATACACAGGTTTTATAAATGAACAACACCTTGAAAACCTCGGTTGGTGGGTTTTTCTCTGCCTCCAATAATTTATTTACCAACTAACCACATGTGTGTTTTATTTTAAGGAGTAAAAAGGGGCAATATTTCAGTGGGTATCAGACTCCACTGGCCTGACCCTCCCCACTCCCACCGCGCCCCCTGGCCTCTGTCTGACCTAAGCAATTGGGGCTGCTCTTGTGGGTTCATCCCACAGCACAAATGTTCAGTCAACAGCCCCATTTGAGAATCTAAGTGGACAACGCTCCACAATTCAATTACCCTGGACGGTTTCAAACTTGACATTTAATCTATGGAAATCAACTCTCTGTGGGTGTCCAAATGGGCTCATAAATGTCACCACACACTGTAAAATACCACAACATTTCCAAGGTCAAGGCGAGGCTGGTGAACTTGTGTCCACAATGCTGGAATACATCCCAGCAATGAACCTCCAGATGGGCCTCGGTCTAACTGAGTAGCCTCTGAAGGATGCAAAACATAACTGGGCTGGGGACTCAGAATGGATTCTGTCACAAGCATATCTCAGTCCAAGACAAATTAGCAACTCCAACGTTTGAGTTACAAGAGAATTGCATGATCAAATAAAATAGGACTACTAGGAAACACGGCTCTTGTTGTTACACGTTCAAGTACACCTGAGTATAACGACCCCTGTGCGCGGGGCTTCCAGGTCCATAGCCTGGGACCAAAGCCTGTTTGAGAATTTAGGACTTTGTGGATTTCAGGTAATGCATATACTGTGTATCACATAACCCCTCTGGCAAGGCCTGGGGCAGCTCCACAAAATTAAACCCATGAATATTTTTGTAGCAAAACTTAGGAATATTCACACCTGGGTGGCTCAGGCGGTGAAGCACCCAACTCTTGGTTTCGGCTCAGGTCATGATCTCGGGGTCCTGGGATCGAGCCCCGCCTCGGGCTCCACATTTAGCGGAGAGTCTGCTTGTCCCTCTCCCTCTGCTCCTCCCCATGCTCTATCTCTAAAATACATAAATAAATTAAAATTAAAATTAAAAAGGATACTCACATGGCATCAAGACTCTAAGGAGCCAGTTCTCAGTTAGGTTAAGGTTTTTGCCACCAAATCAGCTTTGCTATCAAACTACTGCTGCTGGCAATGTCCACAATAGCCAAACTGTGGAAAGAGCCAAGATGTCCATCGACAGATGAATGGATAAAGAAGAGGTGGTATATATATATACAATGGAATATTATGCAGCCATCAAAAGGAGTGAGATCTTGCCATTTGCAACGACGTGAATGGAACTGGAGGGTATTATGTTGAGCGAAATAAGTCAAACAGAGAAAGACATGTATCATATGATCTCACTGATACGAGGAATTCTGAATCGCAGGAAACAAACTGAGGGTTGCTGGAGTGGGGGGTGGGGTGGGAGGGATGGGGTGACTGGGTGATAGACACTGGGGAGGGTATGTGCTCTGGTAAGTGCTGTGAATTGTGCAAGACTGTTGAATCTCAGATCTGTACCTCTGAAACAAATAATGCAATATATGTTAAGAAAAAAAAAAGAAGAAGAAGAAGGTAGCGGGAGGGGAAGAATGAAGCGGGGGAAATCGGAGGGGTAGACGAACCATGAGAGACGATGGACTCTGAAAAACAAACAGAGGGTTCTGGAGGGGAGGGGGGGTGGGAGGATGGGTTAGCCTGGTGGTGGGTATTGAGGAGGGCACGTTCTGCATGGAGCACTGGGTGTTATGCACAAACAATGAATCATGGAACACTTCATCTAAAACTAGTGATGTAATGTAGGGGATTAACATAAGAATAAAAATATATATATATATAAAATAAATAAATAAATAAAACAAACTACTGCTGCTATTTCTTGATTTGGGAGTGTTTTGGAGTTAGGGATTGATAAGAGATTTTGGACTTAAAAGGTTGTCAGAACTCCCCAGATTAGGTAAAAAGGGCTGTGACTTCCACCTCTCACAGCTTTCTCCTCCCATCCCCCCACTTCTCCCCCTCACTCCCCTCCCCCACCTCCCTCTCCACGAGGCCTGCGGCCGCTGCCCTTAATGAGATGCTCCGTGGAGGTGCCCACATGACAAGCAGCTGAGGGAAACCTCTGTCCAGCAGCTCATGAGGACCCGAGGGAGGCTTTACTCCAACGGCCCACAAGGACCTGAATCCCACCAGCAATCACTGATCCTTCTCCGTGAAGCCTTAAGATGGCAACACCGTGTGAGGGACCCTGACCCAGATGACCCAACTGAGCTGCACCCGGATTCCTGACCCACAGAAGTTGTGACATCACAAAGGATATTTTAAGCCACTCAGTTTGGGTAATTGTTACACAGTAATAGGTAACAAATACGGGCTATTTCTAAAGAGCAAACCCACCCAATCGCCATCGTGTCCAGGAGAGCCCAGGGAATCCCCACAGGCTCTGAAGAATTCCAGAATTCTGGAACATTCCCCTGAGCCACATGGGCTTCACCATGAGGAGCAGAGCCCTTTTGCAGGGAATCTCCTTCAGGAAGCTCTTCCTTAAAATTGCCCGAGCTGGATTAGCATTCCAAATGACACCTGGCATTTCAAGTCTGGGGGACAAAGCCAGGAAAATAATTCACAATCCCTCTAACCTCAAATTACCATTTAAAGACTGTCCTTAATGGTCCACAGGGGCTGGATGTATCGTCTCTTGAGTCAGCCAAAAGGTGAGGACACAGGGCAGTGGGCTGGGTGAAGAGCAGGGTTCAAATCCAGACCTTCTCCTTTCAGACCATGTGGCTTTGGGCAGGTGGTCGGGACTTCCCAGACCCCTGCTTCCTCAGCTGGGAAATGAGCACACACAACTCACTCTCACGGGGGTGGTGTGAGGATCAACAGGGATGAGGATAGAAAGGGCTTAGCAGAGGATATACACCTGCAAATCCCTCAAAGCAAAGGAATAGATTCTTTTCTATTCCAGGGCAAAGATAAAATGAGATGCTGGTGATAAAGCATCTGTTAAGACGTCTAGACTGGCCAAGGGATTCAGCCAAGGGTGGCTGGCGGTACTCTCACTGCTATCATTGTTGTAAACTAGAATGAGCCTACCTCCACAAAGTTCGGCTGTCCCCAGGTGTTACAATTCCGTGCACCACATTGATTCACCACGTACCACATTTAAGACCTGGGGGTTACTAGGGCCCAAGGGAAAGCTGGGTGCTCCTTCCAAAATCCACAAATAAATTAAGCTCCCCCCACACCCCCATGAAAAAATAAATGTTAATATCTTTCTGGGCCATTCATTCAAACTTTAAAAATGGAGCCCAGAATAATTGTGGATTTTACACTTGCTATGTGTAATTGCATTGCCTGGAGGTGACCTGACTGGGCTTTGGTTTGGGGAGATGATTGTATGGTTAATAAACCGTGTTCTGCATGGGTGGGTAATGATTCTGGTGATTCGATGGTAACCCCTGGATAAGCCGCAGCCTTGGAATCCCGGGCACCCAGAGAGAGCCACTGGCTCCCCCAGAGAAATTAGGCACGGGTGTAAGCAATTGTTGTCTCTGTGCTGGTATGTGGGTCTGATTGATTGATTTGCCGTGCAGGACGCTCTCATTTAATTAGGAAATAAATCTTGCCTCTCGATGTCTGACTGTAACATTCCCACAAGGACACACAAGGAATGTTGATCGGGGTACACTGGGCGAAGACAAACCCGCTCATGCCGCATGGTGAGCACAGAGCAGTGGAGCGGAGTCAGCCCCAGAGCCGGAGGCTGGGGTGCCGAGTGTCCTGGAAAAGGGGTGCACGGACAGGGCTGAGCCGGCTGGTGCCTCTTACAGGGAAAGGGAGGCTGGACAGCCACTGGGTGGGGACATAAAGCAAAGCTAATGTGGATTGCATTTCCTGGGGCTCTACTAAGTGTCAGTGTGATAGTCTGACCCCACTGCTTGACGTTTGACGGCTCGCCCATCTGTCTCCCACTCTGCCCACATCTGGGCATGCTGGAAAGAAAGCAGGGTGCTTGCTCCTTTGGCACCAGTGGGATGTTCAAACCATGCATGGCACCCCTCAGCCTTGCCCCACCCCCGGCCACCACCACAACCCCAAGAGTCTGTCCTGCCAGCATTCTCCCCTGGCACTTCAAGACCAGCTCAGGAAAGCTGCCTTTCTCTCCCTGGGAATCCTCATTATATAAGTAATAAATGTCTTCCTGGCCTTCTGCTGTGTGCACAGCAACCAGGCTCTACGTCGGGCTGGTTTGGGGGGAGTCCATCCTGTCTCTGCAAGGCGGTGGGCTGGCCAGCCTGGTACTGGGCTGCGTTCACTGCCTCTTGTCAGCAGCCCCGCACACTCAGTCCTCCCCTGAGCCCCTAGCACAGGGAGACAGACAGAAGCTCTACAAGGTGAAGTGACTTGCCCAAGGTCACACAGCCGTGGAGCCAGATGGCAAGCCCCACTCTGCCTGACCCCGGAGATGCCACAAAACCACTTTGGGAACATTCCACGAGCTCACTGAGAGCGAACTACTTGCCGGACACAGCTGTTCCCTCTGCCCAGAGCACACGAGTGCTAGGATTCTAAAAATCCCCTCCCTGCCCCCAGGATTCCGAACGCTCCTCCCCAGAACCTGGGACTCTGAGGACACAGAGGTGCCTGTTTCATGGCACCTTTGACCATGAGATAGGAGGATTATCTGGACTACCCTGAGGGGACCAGCATAATCACTTGAGCCCTGAAAAGTGGAGAGAGTTCTCTGGCTGGAGGCAGAAGGGGAAGTCAGGAGATGTGAAGCACGAGGAAGACTGAACACGTCACGGGCACTTTCAGGATGGAGGAGGCCACGTGAGCAGGAAGGCAGTAGCCTCTAGAAGCTACAAACCCCTCCCGGCCAACAACCAGCAAGAAAACGGGGACCCGAGTCTTCTAGTCACGTGGAACTGTATTCTGCCAAAACTCTGAATTAGCCTAGAAGAGGACTGTCCCCCAGGACTCCAGAGAAGAGTTCAGACTGGCCGACACCGTGATTTTGGCCTCGTGAGACCCTAAGCAGAGAACAGCAACGCCCATCTGGATTTCTGACCAGAGCTAGGAAATGATAAATGGGTGCTGTTTTAAACCCTTAAATGTGGGATGATTTATCACAGCAGCATTAAAAAGCTAAAAGCTAATACACTGGGTGTGCCAAGAGCATAAGTCCCGGTGCGCTATTTGCCTGCCCCTTTGTCCAGTTATGCTTGCGGGATAGGTATGTAGGCCTCCTTACTGCTTGCTATAAAATGGCTGGTTCCCAAGCTCAGCGTGTCCCAGCTCAGGGTGACACGCACCCACCGCACTGGCCCTATGGCACCCGAGGGCATGTCAGCTGATGCTCATGCAGTGAAGTGCTTCATCTCTGACCCCCAGAGACCCGAGTCTTCTGCCAGCATCCATGGATCAGTGACATGCTAATTTTGTAGCCTCTGAGTAAACTCGAAGGAATCCCAGAGCTGACAAGACTTCCTTCCCCATGTCCTCGTTAAACCGCAAACCATGCTCAGCTTTCAGCTGGTGGCCCCACTCTGTCCTTGACACACACCATCCTTTGTACCAGCTTATCACGAAACAATTCCCCACTGATCTGAGCAACATTCTGACTCATATCTTAGTCCCCAACAGCTTGGTATTCCTGGTCAGCCAGGAATCATGTCTGGCTTTTCTCACCATTACACACAGCGTCCAGAACAATTAGGCACACAATAGGTGTTTAATATTTGTTGAAAGAAGAAAGGTACTGCTGGTGACGAAGTCAGAGCCACTCAGCCCTTGAGATAGTCACAGTCCAATATAATCTTTACGATGCAGCTTTATAATAAAATACAGTCACCTCTGATGTTCAAATGCAATGCTTTCCGAAAAACGTGTGAAAGTTTAGTGTTTAAAATCCTAGCTTTCACTTTACATGGCATTCGGAAGGTTCTGTTCTCAAAAAGTGAAAACATTTTGACAAAGTCCCCGCTCACCCTTAGCCTTCAGCCATACTATTCTGTGCCAGAACCCCACAGGTGACTCTTGTTGGTGTTTTTTTCAAAACTAGACAAAAAACCATCACACTTCCCTCCTGTGAGCACCCACTTGGGCCAGGGGAGTACCACGTTGTCCAACAGCTCCGTGATGGTGGATTTCGTACAAGTGGACCAGACCCCAGAGGTGCCCAGATGAAACATTATTTCTGGGGGAGTGTGAGGGTGTTTCTGGATGAGATTAGCATCTGAACCAGTGGACTCAGGAGAGTAGATTGCCCTCCCCGATGGGGGGCGGGCTCACCCAATCCACAGAGGGCCAGAAGAGAAGAGCAGGTGGAGGAAGGAGAGATTCGCCGCACCTTCTTCCTGTCTGCCTGCTTGAGCGAGAACATCTCCTCTCATGTTTTCCTGCCCCTAGACAGGGATTTACCCCGCTGGCTCCCCAGGCTCCCCCGGGCGTCCAGACTCAGAGTGGAGTTCCATCACCAGCTTTCCTGGATCTCCAGCTTGCCGATGGCAGATCATGGGACTTCTTAGCCTCCGTAACTGCATGAGCCAATTCCCCGTAACAAATGAATATATATTTACTGGAGATATCGTTCCGGAGGACCCATGTCACTTGCAATGGGAGACCTTCACTTCCCATCCCTGGTTTCAGTGATCTCTGCTTCCTGCTCGTCTTTATAAAAGAATTACACTGAAACGCAGGAGCATATTCACACACTTGCACCAACAAAAGCCAAGGGAGCTATGAAGACGGTGCCGGGACCCACCCTGATCTTGGGCATGCAGGCTGCTCACCAGGAGGCAGGTGGCAGCTGAAATTCATCTGCAGGCTGATACAGCAAGGGTCACCCTCCAACACACGAGAAAATGCACCAAGTGGAAGAGAAAAGCATACGTCTTCCGAATTTCCTCCAAACATGACTCTCTTGCACTGTTGTTTCCCCAGTTCCAGTAGAGATATGGGTATGGAGAAATAGCTAAGCTTCCTCTCCACCAGGGCAGCCTGAGTGAAGCAATCAATGGCAACTGATAGGCCAACTCAGGATCCAGGACCCTCCTGGGAAGGGCAGAGACGGTGGCCACCTGTAGATCCCGGGTCCTGCGGGAAGAGGGTGCGGCCCCTCCCGCAGGTCACCACCTTGGCGAGCTGGCGCCCAGCGTGGCCGAATCTGCCCATTCCTCAAAGGAGGCGGGACGCTCTGGATTTTATAAATGTGAAATCTCCCAAATGTTTACAGGTTTTAAAATCTTTTTTTTTTTTTTTAGCTTTTTGTGTTTAAATTACTGTTAAAGACTCTCTGCCCGTGAAACCAAATATGCCAGCAATCCAGTTTGCAATTTCTAAAGTAAACCCGTATTTCCCAGTACTTTTCTGACACCTGCATTTGGATGTCTAAGAGGAATCTCGAAGTTGACATGCCAAAAATGAAATTCTTGATTCCAGAATCGGCTGCAGCCACAAGCCCTGGCTTCCTCTCGGCTCCTGACAGTGATCCTTGGGCCCTGCCCCTTCCGCCCCCACCACCTCGGTGACAGAATGGGCATGTGGCCCGTGATCACACCGTTTGCGGGGGTGATGGTTGTGGTAGATGGTGCGGCCTGTGACAAATGTCACTGTGTGCTGGCCTGGAGGTGACACATGTCACTTCTGTTCATGGCTCATTACCTAAAGTCTCCCAACCACCCCTACTGGAAGGCGGGGGGGGGGGGGGGGGGGGGTGTTCATTAGCAGTAACAGTGTCCACTGCAGGGACTAGCAACTTCTATCACTGCTAAATTTTAGTTTTGCAAGTAAAGAATATTTTTTTAATTACTGAACTTTTCTTTTAAGATTTTATTTATTTTTGCAAGAGAGAGAGCACTGGGGGAGGGGCAGAGGGAGAGGGAGAAGCAGACTCCCCGCTGAGAAGGGAGCCCAATGTGGGACTCGATCCCAGGACCCTGGGATCATGACCTGAGCCGAAGGCAGACGCTTCACCGACTGAGCCACCCAGGCACCCGTGAGTAAAGAATACTGAAAATATATAACCTTTACCGCCATTTATTAAATGAGGGCTGGCCAGGTCTGGCCTGCCACCTCTTTTTGTCAGTGAAGTTGTATTGGGACACAGCCAGGCTCATTTGTTTGCATACTGATGGGTCCGCTTTCCTGCTACATGGCCAAGCGGGGCGGTTGCGACAGACATTGTAGATCCTGCAAAGCTGAAAATATCTACTTTCTGGCCCTTGACAGAACAGGTCTCCCCATCCCCGGACAACAGCACTTACTATCGCAATCATCTCATAAAAGAACAATTTAACACTGAGAAAGTAAACACAGTCTCTCCAAATAGAGGCCCGTTCTTAAACCAAACCTTGATGGAAAAGATGTGATGTCTTCATTTTCTTCGTTGATCTGCGAAGAGAGAAACCTCAGCAGAGACGTGCCATGGGGCACAGACAGATGTCCTTCAGGGGCTACAAACTCCAAGGCTGGGATGGTGGCCGGGCGTGGGGGCGGAGCAGGAAAGTGAAGTGGGTCAGGTGGGCCTGGGGCAGCCTGCAGAACTCATGCCTGCCTGGGGGGCGGCGCCATCCAGCTGAAGCCCGTGGCTGTCGTGGCTGTCGTGAGCCGCACAGAGCCCCCCCGGGTGAGCGCCAGCACAGAGCCCAGTGTAGCCGAGACTTCTGATTCCCCCAAAGGATCCGAAGTACAGACCTCAGGTTGCCCATCAGTCCCCACTTTAAAAAGAAAACTGTACAGGGCTGATTTCATGTCTGGAGCTGAAAAACAGGGAACAGATATTCTGTGGAAAAAGAGGACTCTTCCACCTTATCAGTCATCTTCATGTTTTAAAAAAAGCCTTGAAGCAAAAATGACCAGAAGTCATTAAAAAAAAAAAATGAAGTGCAGGAAGCATTGACAGGCGCTACAAGATGGGTGAACCTCAGAAACATAATGCGAAGTGAGAGAAGTCAGACACGAAAGGCCAGACACCTACCGTAGGGAAAACAGTGTGCAAAAATAAAAATAGAATTACCATAGGATCCAGGAGTTCTCTACTGGGTATTTACCAAAGAAACTGAAAACACTAATTCAAAAAAAGATGTATGCACTCTGTTTACTGCAGCATTGTTTACGATAGCCAAGATACGGAAGCAACCCAAGTGTCCATCGGCGGATGAATGGATAAAGGAGATGGGGTGTATATACACAATGGAATATTACTCAGCCATCAAAAAGAATGAAATCTTGCCATTTGCAACAAGAGGGATGGACCCAGAGGGCATTACGTATGGTCCCAAAGAGATAAACCTGAGGAGACAGAGAGCAGGTTGGTTCGTGGTTAGCAGATGCTGGAGGCAGCAGGGGCAGGTGCCGATGGGCAGTGGGGACAGGATTTCCTTCTGGAGGATGAGAACGGTTTAGGAGGAGAGGGGAAGATTGCACAACATCTTGAATGTGCTAAGCAGTACTGAATTGTGCATTTTAAACTGGTTCTTTTTATGTAATGTGAGTTTCACCTCAATAACAGCAACAACAAAGATGACCAGAGGTTGTTTTATTTTTTTTAAGTGTCAACTCTGGGCATCGTGTGTGAAATTATTCTTTTTTTTTTTTTTTTTAAGATTTATTTATTTGACAGAGAGAGATAGCGAGAGAAGGAACACAAGCAGGGGGAGTGGGAGAGGGAGAAGCAGGCTTCCCGCAGCGCAGGGAGCCCGATGTGGGGCTCGATCCCAGGACCCTGGGATCATGACCTGAGCCGAAGGCAGATGCTTAACGACTGAGCCACCCAGGCGCCCCGTGAAATTATTCTTTTACAGTTTTTCAACTTGGAGATATATACTAAAGTATCTATTACGCACCACACAGGTCAGATGAAACCAGACGGAGGACACGACAGGCCCCTGAGCCTCCAGTTTGCCACCCTGGATCTTGATCACCTGTGTTGGCCACCTGGGCACTATTTCTGTAAGCCACCACCACCCAGGGGACCTGCTTCATGGAATCCTTCCCTGCTTTGGAAAACTGCGCTGGTGGGATCAGAGATAAAAATAAATCCTAGGCATGCTGGTCCAAAGAAGCCAGACACAAAAGAGAATGTGCTGTGTGATTCCATTTACATAAAGTGCAAAAGTAGGCAAACTGAAGGATGCAGAGAGAAGTCAGGGTGACGGGGTCTTTGTGGGGATGGGGACTGGGGGGCCCAGGAGGGAGGGGGTAGCTGCGCATGGGCTGTGGCTTAATCTGGACGACGGTGACCCGAGCATGTTCAGTTGTGAAACTGCATTAGCTAAACACTTGGGATGTGTGCACTTCCGTTTTAGAGAAGTTTAAATATAAATCATAAATGCGTAAATCCATCAGATACATTTAATCTCCTGCCAAATCTTCGAAATGCAGACCCAGGCCTTGGCTTCAGGTTGCAAGCCGCCAGATGGGTGAGTCTGTCTGTGGATCCAAACCTCCCTACCCTGGGATGTTAAGACGTCCCTGAAGGAAATCCAACACACGGGAGGTGGATTGCAAGGGCTCATTACAGCTTCCATCTCATGCACACAGAAATAGCCTTCCTGCCGTCTCAGGATCCCCTCTGGACACCAAGATCTAAAGCAGGGCATGCACGCAGCGTATCACTGCAGACCCACCCAGCTCAGGGAGCAGAGGGTCCACACCTGCTCCTGTGGACATTGAGAGCTCAGGAAAGAAAACAGAGGACAGAGGATGCTACCAACCCAGACCAAACTGTTCTCAGGCTTGGGAGCAGGAAAAAAGACATGGGCTTGCAGAGGGCAAACACTTCTCTAATCTTTTTGGAAAGAATCTGAATGCACTCGTCTGTTACTGAGTCTTTGGAGAAGATGCTAGCCCCCACCTTCCCTCCCTGGGCTCACAGACACCTAGAGGGGAGCCCAGGAAGGCTGGAAAGGCCCATGACAATGGCCAGAATGGCTTTCCAGAGCCCCCAGCCCCCAGTCCAGGCCCAGCATCCCTGGCCCTTTGAATGGGTCCAACAGCATCAGCTCAGGAGACCTTGTTTTTAGTCTGTCAGCGTCTGCCCAAACACAGAGGATCCTATAAGCTAATTACCCCTGTACTTTCCCCTTAAAATAGAAGAGGTCAAGTCCCCATCATGGGACAGAGCCCAGGTACAGCCCCACCTCCAGCACCACCCCAGGTTGGCAGTGGGGAGAAGGAGAGAGAAAGAGACAAAGAGGGAGAAACAGACAGAAAGAGACTAGGCAGGAGGGAGCAAGAGACAGAAGCAGACAAAAAGAGGGAGACATGCCAAGGACAGGAGGATAGAGGGACAGAGAGACAGAGAGAGGGGAGGGAGGAAGGAGGAGAGGGAAGGGGTAGACAGGGATGGATTGGTTTTCTTTCTTTACTTTTCTTCTTTTGAACTTCCAGCGGGAGGGGAGCGTCTGATTTCCCAGGAAAGGGGCAGCTCCCGAGAAGCATCTGTGGTGTGCACTGGGCAATGAGCCTGGAACCAGACTGCACGAGTTTAAATCCCAGCTCTGTGTCCGGGGAACCACACGATCCCAGAGATGAGCTGCCTTCTGGGTGACCAGTTGGTCAAGTTACCCCTGCAAGTGCTGGGAGGGGTGAAGGGCGTTTCTACACACAGCAGGTGCCACACTGGGCCACGTACTTCCAATACCAGCCACCCCCTCACTAAGCACAGTCCATGACACCGTTGTCCAGTTGAGCATTTGTCTCAGGCAGAATCGTCCTGGGCGGGCCACGTGTGCTGTCCCCCTTGGGTCACCAGCTGGGGCTGGCCTGGTTTCAAGCCCCACCTTCCATCAGGTCGGGAGATACGGGCCCCCACGGGGGCACTTGGCCTCAGGCTGTGGTGAGGGTCAATGATACACAGTACGCACCTATTGGCTGGGGACCCTTCATGTTGGCAGTGAGGCTGGCAGAGTTCAGAGCCATCCCAGCGCTGGGACCAAGGATGCACTTACCTGCCCTGAGGACCACAGGCCTTGTCCCTGACCTGTCTTAAGCAGGGTCCCCCCAAAGCTCTTAGGAGCTGGTGATCTGGAGAAGAGCAAGTGAGGGAGTCAGGGAGAGTGACTATCCCAGTCCCAACCCACAAGGGGCTTGCCCACAGGCCCCAGCAAAGGGGGTGAGCGTGCTTCACACCATGATGATTTGGCTCTGGACCCTGCCGTTGATTGACACAGACCTTAGCAGTCTGTTGAGGGCAATGGCCAGATATGGGGTACAGGGGTCTGGAGACACGGGGGCTCGGCTTCCAGGGTCCAGCTCATGCCAGCCGAGATCCTACCACTTGCCCGGGGGCTGCAAGGGCTGGGCCTGGGGTTCCCCAGCCCTGAAAACCCCTCCCCGGCTCTCATTTCCCCAGCCGTGGCCCTTCCAAATCATCCCCCTTTCAAAAGTAAAAACCAGAGTGGAGTTGTCATTAAGCAAATTCTGTGCTCCTCCCCTTGTCCCAAAATCCTGAAGGAGGACAGGAACAAAGTCCCGCTATCTTCTGGGAAAGATAGAAAGGAAACAGCAAGAACACATCGAAAATTAATATTCCAATAAACCTGGAGGCCACACGCTTGTTTTCTGAGGGCTCTGGAGCCTGTCACATCTCAGGCAGCCTGAATCCTGCCGGGATGCACTTCCCACATCCTGGGTGACAGTGGGGGCCTGACATTTCACGCAGAGGATGTCTCTGAACTGGGGCCTCGACAAATAGCAGTCACTTCTGAATCCATTCCTCTAAAAGGTCACCAGCCAGACGCCCACAGAAAACCCGGCAGGCCCCTGCCATTCCCCATCTTTCTCTGCCCCCTCCCGCTCCCCCTCTCTGGCCTGCTGAGCCAGCACAAGCCTGAGGGCACCAGCCAGACCATCACCTTCCCGACACCTGGCATCCCCTTCTTCCTGCCTAGGGAGGGCCCTGCGGGAGATACTCACGCCCCTGTCCTCACCGTGGGAGGACCAGGAGGCTCCTGGGCCCAGAAACTTCCCTTGCTGCCTGGGGTGTTTTCCTGCACCTGGAGGAGCCCCAAGCCCCCCACGCCCCAGGGAACGAAGCCCTTCGTGAAGCACAGCCCCAGCAGACCCCTCCCCAGCCAGGCTCTACTCCAGGCTCTGCAACAGAACAGCTCGCACCCGCCCGGTCCGGCCCCCACCGCAGTCAGGAACCTCGCCATCCTGCCGTGTGCACGGGGGCTCTGGCCCAGGGCTGGGAGGCGTCCAGGACCCCCGGGGAAGACAGGACGCAAGGCCCCCCACCTGCCAGAGGGAGAAAAGCTCTCCTGCCAGGTATGGGCTGGGACAGTCAAGCAGCAAGAGAGTATCCGCTTTCCCTGGGGAGCAAGAACCAAGGGCTCCTTCCTTGATTATCACAGTTTTCTTCAGTGAGAAAAGAAGAGTTGCCCCAGCTGGCGACCCTGGGCCCCTCTGCCAGCCACCCTGCAGCGCCTCCCAGCCGGAGCATGCACCTGCGTCCACCCCTTCCTTTGCTCGTCCCGTCATTCACACACCCAGCGCACGGCTGAGCGCCTACTGTGTGCCGACCATGCTCCAAGCAAGGCTGGGTGCCCCGGCCCCCTTGGAGCTGACGGCCTCGTGATCACTGGTCAGTCCACCAGCCACAGACCCGAAGGGAGAATGGCAAACTTTGACCAGCTCTCTGAGGCAGAAGAGGTGACAGGGCCCTACACTAGCGTGGGGACATCTTGCAAGGACCCTGAGAAGGTCATCATTAAGCCAAGAATTTGGCCAAGGGTGTGTGGGGTGGTGAAGTCTGGCAGTGGGATGAGCAGCGGGTGGAGACCCCTGCAGGGGAGAGTGGGGTCAGAGGAAACCAGAGAGGCAGGACGTGTGCCCCTCCACTGCCCCCCCGGCCCCTGCTGGCTGCCACTGTGCCACCCATTGCACCTGGAGGACCTCAAAGCTCAGCCGTGGTCCACTCACCTGGGGGGCCAGGGGCAGGCACCATCCACAGCGAGTAAATGCAGGAGGGCTGCTCCCTTGGTGCCCGGATGTGGACAGGGGCTTGGCATCCCCGTGCCTCAGTTTCCCCCTCTGAGCTTGCAGAGGCAGGAGTGGGCTGTAGGGCCTCACATACGCAGGTCTGCTCACCCTGAACACATTCTTGGGAGGACACCACACTCTCTGTGGACCTCAAAGGTTCTGACTTGTCTAGAGTGAATCTCCACTGGCTCTAGAAACGTCTGCATTTTGCACAGACCTGCTGGAGTCCCATTCTGAGGCAGACGGGGGGGCAGCGAGTCAGGAGGGGCAGCATCCCTGAGGGGTCGAGAGCTGACTCTGGGGCCAAACTCTGAGTTTGGAATCCTGGTCCACATCTTCTGTGCTGTGTGGCCTTTAGCAATTTACTTAACTTCCATGGGCCGCTGTTTTCCCGGGAAATGGGAATACTAGTAAAAATAGCAAGAGCCACCTCATGGGGTTACTGTGGAGATGGCACATGGTCATCACGACATGAAGGGTAGTAACGATTGTGTCCCTGAGGGCGGACTCCTTGGAGGAACAGCGCACCCTGGCCTTCTGGAGGGGACTGCGGACAGACCCTCCTCAACCAGATTCAACCACCCAGCCGTCTACGTGTCTTCATCCCAGAAACCACTTTTGACTAAGCATCCTGCTAAGAGCTCACTTTAGCTACATTTTCTCAGTTAATTTATGTCTAAATGTGCTTTTATCTAAGAGTCTTAGTGTTTTATGGTTTTCTTTTCACATCATGAAAAGCAATGCATACTGCCTTAGCAGAAAATGAGTAAAATATAAAACGCACACGGATGAACAGAAGACCCCACCACCAGCGTTGGCCCGGGGTGGAGGTCAATCCCCGCTCCCCAGGTGCCTCTGAGAGCTATGATGTGCCTGCCCCCTCCCCCGCCTCCTGTAAGCACGCCCCCCCATCCATGACGTCACCCTTCCTAGAGCCATCCCAAGCCCCTGTGCTGGGAGGAGCACAGGCCTCACCATTCATTCATCTTCTCCTGGCTCTCTCATTTCTTCACTCTGTCACCCAGTCGACTATCTCAGGCCAGCAGGCCTGGGTCTGAATCCTAGCAGCCCTGTGACCCTGGCCCCCTTCCTCATCCGTTAAATGGGGCCAGGATTCCATAAGGATTCCAGAAGGACTCAAACACCACAAAGCCCTTCACATAGTGCCTGGCATACAGTAAGTGCTCAATAAGTGCACCAATAAATGTTATTCCTGGTGGGGGTGATAGTGGGACAGAGGAGGTGTTATCAAGGCCAATCACCAGCCTGGGCCCCTGAGGCTCAAGCCCACATGGGACCTGGGGTGAGGTGCCAAACACCACCGGGTCATCTCACCGGTGGGGCAAGGACCTGGCTCCGGGGGGACATTAACCCCCTGGCACTTGGGCCTGGGCTGGAGTAGGGAGTGCAGGGAGCAGTTGCCCATGACCTGTGCGGGCAGGGGGCCGCGCCGACAACTCATGATCCGGGTCCCCACCGTGCTCCCAGACCTCCTGTGGCCAAGGGTAGAACGTCCTCGTCCCTCGATGTTCATGCAACAAGCCAGGCAGGTGTTGGGAGTCGGCAAACCCCTCAGAGTTCAGTGGAAACCACACAGAACCAGGTCCCCATGGGCCACTGTTTGGAAGACAGACAACAGGGAGGACACACTCAGAGCAGGGGAGACTCTAGTCTGTAGTCCACGCAGCCCCTTGTCCAGGGGGACCCTCCGCTGAGCCAAGGGGTGCACAGCTCTACCGAGCGGGGCTTGCAGGACTGACCACCTCTGAGGGCTGCTGAGCAGAGTCAGCGGGGACAGGCTGTAAAGAACCAGGCACATAGTAAACATCCATACATATTTTGTATGTGTGAACGTGTGAACTTGTTTCAGTTCCATTCCGGGAAGAAAAAAAGAAAAAAGAGCGCTGCTTACCAAAACAGAACTCGGAGCCTCCTCCCTCTCCTCCTCCCTCCCCCGGAGTAGGAGCTGTCAGCAAGGGGTTAAAGAGCAGCCTTGTCAGCTGTCACTTGGTCGGGCTGTTTGCAAGAAGTGGGAACCGCCGTGCCAGTGGGAAGGGAAGTGTCCCGGCCGCGGGCTGGGGATCCGCGTGCCCACGCCGCCCCCTGCTGGGCAGACGCGGAGTTGCAGGAGCAGAGGCGCGGCCCGCGGGGACTTGGGCGCCCCCCCCACCCCCGGGTGAGGTTCCCCGCGGAGCCGGGGGTCTCCGGGCGTGGGTGAAGCGCCTCCCCTGCCAGCTCACGCCTTAAAGGAGAGGGGGCAGGGCTGACAGCGGCTGGGGAGCGCTGACGGAGGGCACCCTGGCAAAGGACGGCCCCACCCCAGCAAGGACAGGCGCGGAGAGGCGGGGGCGCCCTCGTTCCCACTGCCCGGTGGTCCCTGGAAATGCCCACACCCACTTCCCCAGCGCCCGCTCCCCAAGACGGAGAGTGCAGTGAAATGGAGAGTAAAATTTAAAGAGGCACCAAAAAAAAAAAAGCGTTCAAAATAAACCACATTTTAAAATTCGAAATCAGGGCGCCCGGGTGGCTCAGTCATTAAGCGTCTGCCTTTGGCTCAGGTCATGATCCCAGGGTCCCGGGATCGAGCCCCACATCGAGCCCCACATCGGGCTCCCTGCTCGGCAGGAAGCCTGCTTCTCCCTCTCCCACTCCCCCTGCTTGTGTTCCCTCTCTCGCTGTGTCTCTCTCTGTCAAATAAATAAATAAAATCTTTAAAAAAATAAAATAAAATAAAATGAAATTCGAAATCATTGCAGACATATCCATGATGAACAAAACATCGACATTTTAAATGAAGACAGGATCGGTATTACCGATTTTTCCCTTTGCCTGGGGCTCCAATATGGCTCAGCGCAGCGCCCTTACTTATCCATCTTTATTTAAAGCTTTGATGTTTTGTTCTTCATGGGGTTGGGTGTTATTATTTTTTTTTTTTGCATTAATTTTGATCCTTTCAAAATTGCATTAAAATATCATTTATCTTGATTACCGTTTCTGGCATCTGCTTAAATTTTTGCCCCAGGCTAGTGCCTTGCTCGCCTCCCCGTGGTCCACGCCCTGCTGTGGCCCTCCCCCACTCCTGTTTGTGGCTCTCCCCCACTCCTGTCTCTCCAGGGGCTCTGCAGCCAGGCAGACCTGCTTCAGCGCCAGCAAGGCTTCTTACTACCACCTATACCACTCGGGGTAGATGACTGGACCTCTCTGACCCTCGGTCTCTTCCTCTGCCACCTAGAGAGGATCACAGTTGTTTCTACCACACCGGTTGTTGGGAGGATTAAATGAGCTAATGACGCGTGTGAAGCAATTAGCCTGAAGCCAGCATCTTTGGAAAAGCCTCGTGAGAGCCTTTGTTTTCATAGGAGGCAATTCAGAACCTAGCGATGGTTTGGAAGGATTTGTACATACAGCCCGTTAGCAGGAAAAAAAAAAAAAGTTCTAATTGTTGCGGATACTCAAGGAGAACCCAAAGTCTGGAGCAAAACATCCGTGCCTTTCCATCAAGTCACCGAACATCCGGTGGCTTCTGAACCCTCCTCTACCCGGCACCTGGCACGGAGCGGGGCAGAAGGGGGCAGACAGACCTGAGAGCCACTCCCCACTCCATCCTCACTCACCGGGACCCTTGGGACAAGTGACTTTGGCTCCCTGACCTTCAGCTTCCTCCTCTCTACAACGGGAGTGTGGCTGTCTCTCCTAAGGTCCTACAAGCAAGTGCTAGAAGAGTCCCTGGCATCAGGAGAGTGCTGGAAACCTTAGCTAACATTACCTTTATTAGTAGAATCGTAACTGATGCTGCTGGCGGAGAGCACGTGTGGCATCTCTGCGCCAGGCCTGGCCAGCTCTGTGGCCTTGAACGCATGCCCACATGACTCCAAGCCTCGGTTGCCTGGTCCACATGATGTACTCCTTCAAGGGGTTAAGTGAGAACATTCGCAGAGAACATCTAGCTCCCTGCCCGGCCCACAGAGAAGCTGCCCAGCCCCCTGCCCCCCAGGGGAAGGGGGTGGGAGAACTGGCCTCTCTGGCCCTCAGAGGCCTCACTTCCCCGGCCCCCTGCACCCCAGGGGTACATCGTTCAGACATGACGTGTGTCCCATTTTTATATGGTCAGCAGTCATCGTGCAGTTTCTGGTGACAGGAGCTCACACACACTCGGTGGTTTATGATCCCTACAGATGGAATTAGAGCTTTATTCTGTATAATTGGCCATGGATAAGCCCACATCTTATTTTTATTTATCATTATTGCTAATTATACAGGCAAACCCCTGTCATTTAGGGAAGCATATAAATCACATCTCAATCAGTTGTGCAGAACCAATTTCCAAAGGAAGGAAAGTCAACAGGCCCATCTGGCTCAGGAGAGATTTTACACATATACATTATATGCATACATATACATCCATATTGATAGATCAATGTATTTCTATTTCTTTCCCACCACCTCCAGTCTCCCAGGATTTGGGGGGATATTTTCAAAGGAAGTTGTGATGGGCAGAGAGTTGGATGTCTCAACTTGTCCAGACTAGTCTCCAGGTATATGATCAGACACTAATTTAGGTGTTGCTGGTAAGATACTTTGTAGATGTGATTAAAGTCCATAATCAGGTGACTTTACAGAAGGGAGACTGTCTGGGATGCTCTGGGTGGGCCTGGTCTAATCAGTTGAAAGGCTTTAAGAGCTGGGCTCAGGCTCTCTGATAAAGAAGGAATTCTGCCTGTGGACAGTGGCCTTGGCCTGTACCCAAGGGTCCCAGCCATTCCCGATGGCCTGCCTCCTGCCCTGGGATGCAGGACCTACCTAGCCAGCTTCCACATGGCCTATGCAACCCCTTCCCCTAGTGTGTACCTCCAGCCGGTTTATTCTCTGGCTGGGAAGTCTCTGACTGAGACAAGGACCCTGGAGAATTGCAACCCACAAAACAGGCTGGATGTTCATGAGCTGAGATCTGGTCCAAACAATTTAAATGGAATTATTGAAGTTCTGTGAGTCAGTTGTACCCTTCTGAGTGTGGGAAAATCATTACAAAAATTCTCATTCTAAAAGGCCAGTAGCATATTCAAGATCCGTTAGCCCATCCTTTCAGTGGGGAAACTGAGGCTCAGGGAGGGTAGGGACCACCTTGAGACCACCCGGGAAGGCCCAAGCTCCCCTAGCTGTTCTGAAACATCAGGGCATCTTCTGTCCCCAGCCCGTCTCCCTGAACTCCAACTCAGCACAGCGACTCCATGAGGACTTCCCTGACCCTCAAAACATCTCCTTGCAGCTGGTGATTATAGGGTTCTTTACAGGATCTCTTGTGGGCACGTTCCCCTCCCCCACCGAGTATGCTCACCCTAGTGCCCCTGGATCCCAGAGAGTGAGTGTTCAAAGCACATTTGCTTATTGAACTGATTGAGAAGCGGTCACCTGGCTGGCTGATTAGGCGTTGACCCGTCCCTCCATCACTGGGCAGAGATCTCAGGGCTGAGGCCCTGGGCCTGGGGCTTCGGGCCCATCTAGCTCACCTCTGTACCTGGTCTAGCTCACCTGGGCACCTAGACAAGCCTCCTGGTGGCATCAACACCTCCTTCTCTGACCACGTGCTCTGGGAGACCCCAGGCACCCCCCAAATGAAAAGAGAAACAAACCTCTCTCTCCAGATGCCCAACCCACCACACAAGCAGGCCGATGGCACCTCTTCTGTGGTCCTGGGCCTCTCATCTGCGGCCCTCTCTAAGCCCATCCTGTCCCCACCACCAGACTGTCACTAAGCCAGGTTGCCTGAGTTCGAATCCCTGCTCTGCCCCCTCAGGAGCTGTGTGAGCTGGGGCAGGTCACTTGGTTCTCCGAGCAGGGTTTCCCCATCTGTAAAACAGGGGTAACATGAACCCCTTCCTCACTGGTTGTCCTGAGGATTCGGTGGGTCAGCGCGGGTTTGTGGTAAACTCTCTGTGACTGTCCCCTCCTCCAGGAAGCCCCTGCCCCCAGCCACTGTAGCTACGTAGCTTCCCCTGCCGCCCCCACACCAGCCACTCTGTCACACCGCCCTGTTTCTGTCATTGCTCTGATCCCAGTCTGGACTTTTCTCATTTACTTGGTGTGGAGCCCAAATCTCCCCACTCCTCTCAAGTCCCTGTGCTCCTTGAAGGGAGAGATTTCCAGATATTTAGTGCTGCATAACAAGTCACCTTAAAATTTAATGGCTTGGAATGACAGGCAAGCTGCTTGTCTCAGGGCTCTGGGCAGGGCCCTGCAGGATGACTCACCGAAGCTGCAGGTAGGGGGTGCCACGGCTGGGGCCCTGGGACCCGGGGCTGGCTGGGCCTCTCTTCTCTTACTCTGCCTCTGCCTCTGTCTCTATCTCTCTCTCTCTCTGTGGTCTCTCAGTTATCCTCTTTCCATCACAAGGTGGGTCATTGCACTTGAGCGCCTTAACTCCCACGTTCCCTGGGACCCTCTGCGCCTATAGATGTTCCCCCCTTATTGGAAGACGAAAGCACACTCTTGCTGGAAGGACAGGCAGAGGCCCCAGAGGAGACTGGCCACATAAGCCAATGCCCACCCTCCTTAGATCGGCCCCTCCCACCACAGCCTTAACCAGGACCAAATCCCAACATGGGGACACCGGTCTGCTAAGGGGGGCTATTTGCAGCAGGTGCTCTGGGAATGGGATCGGGGAGGGCGAAGCCTACAGCTGGGGGCGCAGGTGTCAGAAATCCCAGCAAGGGTCAGTGACCTGCTGCCCAGGAGAAGTTTCGGAGGCCTCCTGATGCGGCCATGCTCGGGCATTCCCTGCAAAGGGAAAGACAAGTCATCGCGCCTTGCCCCTTCCAGCTCTAAGAAAGAAGCTCAATGCCAGGAAGGCCTCTGCTGGTGGGGACAACACACTGCGCGCCCAGGAGTGCTGTGATGACCCGCTCATCGGGCCGCCTGGAAGAGGCCCAGAGCCAGAAAGGACCCTGCAGTAGATCCAGGTTGCAGGTCAGGCTCCTTGGAGCTTGGCCCACAGGACCCAGAAGATTCCATGGTGACTAGAAATAGAGAAAGATGCCGTGGGACCTCTCTGGCAAGCACCAGCGGGAAAGTCACGATGAAGACTTCTAGGTTCGAGATCAAGGCTGTGTCCTCTGTGGCCACTCCCAGCATGCAGCCCGCTGCTGGTAGGGATGGAGCGTCTGACCATGGGACATGAAGGGACCACGCGGCCAGACCACCGAGCTGTAAGGCCAGATGGGTGCGGCGGCACCCCACCGTAGGCAGGAGGAGGTACCTCCAGTTGGGGGCATGTGCAAGACCAGAGGACACACAAAGCCTGTGTGAGCATCTGGATGTCCAGACCACATCACCCACCAGCACTGGGCCCGCACAGGGGTCATTGGCCACCTTCTTAAAGGTGCTGGTCCATACGTGGTGGCTGGAGGAATGTGTTTGGTGAGGCAGGAGTGCATGGAGCAGTGTCTCTCACACCCGGCTGTGGCCACATATGGGCAGGGACTGCATCCCTGGTCTGCTAAGGATGTGATACCAGGAGCTCAGAGACCCTCCCCGCCCCGCCCCGGGATGAGCATCTGGGTCGCCCCGCCAGGCAAGCGCCTAGACCTGCAGAGGAGCCAGCCGAAGGGGGGGCGGTGTCTGGAGGGTATCTGATGGGGGAGGGAGAGGGTCCTGCCGCAGGACCTGCTGCTTCTCTCACCCAGCTTCCCCTGGTTCCAGGCAGCAGGTGAAGGGAGCAGCAAACACAGAAGGCAGCCCGTTCAGAAAGTCCTAGAATGTCTTCAGGATGATGAAATCTATTGAACAACAGATATCTCCGGGTAGGGAGGAACTCTGGGTAACTGAAAAGCGGGAGGTGAATTAGTCAGGACATTTGAAAACACACACAAGGAAACTAAACCAACAAGGAAAATGGTTGCTAGTAACCCCGGGAAAAACAGAGTCGGACAGAAAAGTAAAAACTGTCCTAGTTTACCACGTGGCGCAGTCCACCTACAATTCCATATTGGAAACACTGACTAGTGATCTGTAACTCAAAGGGGGTAGGACGGGAAGCAAGCATGCCGGGGGGAGGAGGGGGAGAGAAAGAGCAAAATCCTGCTTCCAAGCCAGAAGCCTTCGGTAACATCTAGAACTGCGTGATCGGGAAGCAACGAGAGCAAACCAAGCACGTGATTTAGGAAAATGCTGAAAGGAATCAGGGAAAAGTATTGGAAGGGGGTTCCTTGATGGGGCAAGAGTGATGGATACTTCCTATTCCACCCCCCCCAATAACCTCTGTGGAAGTATCTGGCTCTCAGTGCAGCAATTACTTCGATTAAATATAAATTAAGAAATAAGACTGTCCCTTTCAGTTCCAAATAGCTCTATTTAAACAGTGCTAAGCACTCAAACACATGCCATGTGCTCAACAGTCTGTGGAGGAAGTGAATGAATGTTCCACTCGGAGCCGTCCCCGCAATGTGGCTCCAGTGGGGGAGGCGGGTGATGGAATGCTGGGGTTCAGCTCCTCTCTCCCATCTCCCCGCCGACACTGGTGTGGGGGGCCAGGAGGGGAAAGAAGAAGCAGCTCTGTCCTGAGGAGGTCAGCTCCACATCTTGTGTCTGATTCCAGCTGGTGGCATCTTGCTGAGACCCCAACACACACCTCTGTCCCCCATACTTCAGGGATCTTTGTAGGTGAGATCTCCAATTTTGTTGACTGAGCCAGCTCCAGGGTGCCATTCCCCCCTCCCCGCCCCCACTCTCGGGAGCATGGAGCATAGAAGGGGTCTGCTCACACCACTCCATTTCTGCCCAGCGCTCTGCCCTCAGCTCAGACCAGGGCTGAGTGGACGCCCAGCTGGGGAGAGAGGGCGGCCTCCCACTTTGCCTACACCCCACCTTCCTGTGCTTCTCCTGAGCCTCCCTCTTTTGTGTTGAGGAGGAAAACCTGCTGAGATTGAGTCCCTAAGAAAAGAGGGACCTGGCAGGTGTCAGAGACTTTTACTACATTTTCGTATAATCGGATGCTCTCACAAATATTTTATGTTTAACAATAAAGCTGGGCCTGAGAAAGACATCTTAAAAAGGAGAAAGTGAGGTCTCAATAAATCCTACTTTATTTAGGGAAAGGGAAACTTACCTTGATGTTATCAACAGGAGAGGAGGAAAAAATAAACACTATTGATTTGGTCATTATCAGGAAAGTGTCTTCTCAAAGGCCATTTTTGGTTCTCATTGTAAACGAGAGTGGGCAGGATTCTAAGACGACCCACGAATCCTGCCCCCAGTGTCCACACCCTGGTGTTGTCCCTTCTTTGGAAAGTGGGCAGGACCTGCAACTTGCGTCTACCCTTCAGAATAAGGCAAAGGTGAGGGGATATCACCTCCAGGATTATGTTATATGGCAAAAGTGAAGGGTCGTTGCAGGCATAATTAACATCCCTAACCAGTTGCTTTGAGTTACTCAAAAGGCAGATTATCCTTGGTGGGCCTGACATAGGCCAGTGAGCCCTTTAAAAGAAGGTTTAGAGGTGAGAGTCTCTCGTTCTCTCTCTGTTTGTCTCTCTGTCTCCATCTCTCTGTCTCTGTCTCTCTCTGTCCTGCTGCCTTCGTAGAAGCAAGCTGTCATGAATTCTACAACCACAAGGAACTGCATTCTGCCAACAACCTGACGAAGCTGGGAAGCTCCGACCCTAGTCAGGTCTCCAGATGAGATCGCAGCCAGACTGGCACTTTATCTCATTCTCGTAAGATCCGCAAAAGAGAAGCCGAATAAGCTGTACCAGACTTTTGACCTGAGAACTGTGGGATAACAAATGGGTGTTGTTTTAAGCCACTAATTTTGTGCTAATTTGTTACACAGCAATAGAAAGCAAACATAATGAGCCAATTAAGATCGCTTTAAAATGCAACGAAGTAAATGATTGCACTAAGATCACTCACACACCTACAGGACAAGTGGGAAAATGTCCTCACCCCACACCCAAGTGCCCTTCAATAACACGCTGAGTGACAGGCTCGTAGAGGGAATCTGAAAAGCGCCATGTTTCTCGCCACTCGGGTGGGAATGAAGATGCTGAGCTCTGGAAAATATTGGACCCTCAAAAGGCCTGGTGATGACAAGGACATTAGAGGAGACCCAGGTGAAGAGTTCACGTAAGACTGATGGATGAAATGTGAGAAAGGGAATTTGCCATGTTCCCAAAGTGATACCTCCTGTGTTGTATGATTTTAAACATGCACATATTACTAGTTAAATAAACATGATGAGTGGGCATTTGACTACTTCATCTACATCTCAGCCAATCTGCTGCTTCTTCTTACATCCTAGTGGGAAAAGGGGGAGAGTCCCCTTCTGTTTCAGGTCCCCATATATTCAGGCATATATGGTGATTGTTGTCAATGAATTCATGGGTGTCTGTTTCCCAAATGGAGGGGGGAGTCGCCGCTGGGAAGTAGGGGAGCTGGGACACAAAGCAACCACATTCGCCCCGAAGACCATCCTTTTGAGACCACTGTAGACATACAAGGAGGGAAGGAAGTTTCCAGAACCACAAGAATCCGCAGGTGACAGGGACATCGAGGTGGCCCCAGGCTCTTCTGCTGGAATCACAAGGCTGAGACCCGCCCCCCAGATGCCCATAAATCTCCTGGTTCAGGTGCTAAGACTCGTACCTCTCCCCCAGCTCATCCCTGAAACTCCGTCACCTCCCAGAGGTAACAGCTTGGCTTTCAGCACAATTTCAGTTGTGTTAATGGAAAAAAAAATATCTCTGAATGAAGGCTTTTAATGACCAGCCATACATTTCTCATTCTCCAGCCCATAGGGATATGGATCTTGTCCATTTACTGTCCCCACTGATATTTGGGGTAATGTGTCCCAAGAACCTAATTCTCAGACCATAATGGCAGAGAGAACCCATTTGGGGGCCACATTTTGAGCTAATGATATATACTCATTTAGGGTATGGACAGCTAAAAGCTAAAATGCACGGTGAGGAAATTACTGTCAAATTCTGCTTTTTCACTTTTAAGCTCCTGAGATCACAAGCGTTGTGAAAAGTTCTCAAAGTTTGATAAAAAGCCACACATCAAGTTTAATTCCCAAACTAGGTCAACTTAGGAAAAGAAAGAGATGTTGCCCCCCCTTTTTTTAATTATAAAAGAATTTAATGAATAAAAAATTTATTCTTGGGGTGGCTGGGTGACTCAGTCAGTGAAGCACCTGCCTTCGGCTCAGGCCATAATCTCAGTGTCCTGGGATTGAGCCCCTTGTTGGGCTCCCTGCTCAGCGGGGAGTCTGCTTGTCCCTCTCCCTCTGCCTCTCCCCCAGCTCGAGCTCTCTCTGTCTTTATCTCAGATAAATAAATAAAATATTTTTAAAAAATAATTAAGGGGCACCTGGGTGGCTCAATTGGTTAAGTGTCTGCCTTTGGCTTAGGCCATAATCCTAGGATTCTGGGATCGAGCCCCGAGTCCAGCTCCCCGCTCAGCAGGGAGTCTGCTTCTCCCTCTACCTCGGCCCCTGCCCCCGACTCGTGCACACATGCTCTCTCTCTCAAATAAATAGATAAAATATTTTAAAAAGAATGTATTCTTCCTACACCACACCCTCTCCTTCAGGAGACCGCCTCCTGCATGCCCCCCACCCCGAGGTCCCGGGTATGGACAATCCTGAGCCAGTCATGGTACCCCTCCTCCAACACGTGTAGGGGGCAGGCCATGAGCCAGGTCAGGCAATCAGAAGACTCCATCCTGCTGGGCATGTGACCCAAGCGGGCCAATCAAGGCCTTCCCTGGGACTTGATGCCAGGAGAGTTTCTCATTCTTGAGCAGTAAAGGCCAGGTAGGCTGGAGCTTCTGCCACCATTGTCCCCAGTACACAGAGGGACCCGACTGCAGGGAAATAGGGACACAAACGTGAAAGCAGACCTTAATGGAGCTGTGAGAGAAAGAGAACAATGTGGTGACACCACTTGACTCCCTGGAGCCTCTAAACCCAGCGGCACCCCTGACTCCTCCGTTTGGTGAGCCAACAGTGTCCAATGGGGGCCAGCGCCAGTCTGAATGGACTTTCTGTCAGTTACCCCAGAAACGTCCGAGTGATGCGGGGATGCGGGGACCTTCTGTCCCTCCTTCACTCGGACGGCAGAGACGCAGTCCCGCTCCGTGGGGAGCACAGATGAGAGAGGCGGCAGGTGTCACACGAGGTGGCCCGGGAGCTGGTCGCTAACAGGGGCGATTAGCACCACGGAGGAGGAGTCGGGGTCCTCGGGGGCACATGTGACGGGGGGCCCGCCCCCGACTGGGGTGCTCGGGGAGTCTTCCTGCAGAAATGACCCAGGAAATTCGACAACAGCTCCCGCACTCCCTGCTTTTGTCCCGTAGGATACTCTTCTTTGTGTTCCAAAGTCATCAGGGAGGCTGCGCTGGGGGAAAACAAACATTGTCTTTCCTCTCTCGAGAGAAACCTCTGCTTCGTCCTGCGCGGAGATAAACACTCCTCGCTGCCGCAGAAGCCCAGGGGTGCAGAGGAGCCGCCTGAAACGGTCTGGAGGGACGTGTGCTCGCCTCACCCCACCCCAGCCCAGCCCCAGAACGCACTGCTGCGCATCCCCCAGGAGGACACGCGGGGCCCGCTGGGCTGCAGGCACCTGCACGGCTCCCCACGGTGTCTCCAACGTCCCCCCACGCCATTCGGGGTCCCACACAGCGAATCCCCAGAGAAGGTTTACTTCCAAAGGAGCCAGCAGCCAGTGGCCACGGAGGCTTGAGAAAGCGCCTGAGGGTTGGAGCATAAACACTGGCCTTGGAGGGTGGCAGCCCCAGCCCCGCCTCCCGGTTGTCGGCCAAGGGCACAGGGTTGCCTGCCCCCCCAGAGTGGCTACCTCGCATCGGGTGGGCCCGTCTCTCTAACAGGGAGCCCCTCCTCGAAGGCAGCAGGGCATGGTGCAGAGCTGGCCCCGTGGTCTGGGCCGCACCCTCTGGACACACTCTTGTCCCCCTTGCTCCAGCCACACCAGCGTCTGGCCAGTGCTCACACACACAGCACTCACACATGGGCAGACACGGGCATGCACGCACACACACAAAGATACACAAATAGGCGGACACACAGACGGCAGCAGTGTGTGAGGGGCTGAATGTGAGAAGGAAGCAGGGAGGAGGCACAGATCCAAGGCGAAGAAGGGACACGACGGCCACTGACACTTGGGGGTCACCGTGGCTCCTGTGGTGGGTGACGGGATCGGGGCCCCTGCTTGCACTAGCCCGGGATTCAGCCGCCGCTGTTGGACAAACTGGATTCGCATTGGCGCTCGTCCTGAGCTGCCTGAGCCTCGGGGGTTCTTCCTGCAGGGGGGGGGGAGAGGGCAGGAGCGGCCTCAGGGCTGCGGTGAGCCCTCCAGGGAACTTTGGACCCGAAGGTCTCAGCACAGCACCTGTCACAGGCAAGCCCGCGTGCTGGCTAGAAGTCCTAGTGGTAACACAGAGAAACACTGTGTCTGGATCAGAGCGAGGAGAACAGGCAAGAGTGGCGGCCTCCCTAGAAACTCTGTAAGACGCTGGGCCAGGTCAGCCCCCTGGGGACCCCCGACAGCACGACAGGAGTGTCAGGGTCTTGTCCTCCCCTCCCCTGCAGCCCAGAGATGGTGGCCGCTGTGGCAGAGCCCAGGGCCACCAGCAGAGGGCAGTGACGGCCAACAGATAGACCCGTTCAGGAGCCCAGGTGTGACAACCCCGAATCTCCCAGAAATTGTCTGTGCTTTCCTGGGGCCCCGGGGACAAGGGCACATCTCGGTGATCCTGGGAATGGAAGCCACCCCACCGGACCTCCAGGTTGATGAGAGATGGAAAGCTGGGAGGGTGGGGCGGGGGGGATGGGCCTCAGCAGGATTCATTACACCTATTTGCACAAGAAGGAAGGGGGACTGGGGAGGCTTCATGGGGCTGAGAGCACACTCCTTGGAGAGCAGAGTCCACCCTCCTCCATGGGGGACAAAGGCAGCAGCCCCGGGTCGAGGCCTTGGCCCTGCTCCTTCCCTGCCCACCTGAGGGTCTTGGGTAAGGGGAATGGAAGGGCGGCCATTTGCTTCTCCAAAGACCCCGACTCCCTGCACCCACTCTCCAAGTGCTTCCTTGGATTCTCACCGGCCTTCTCCCCAGCCCCTCCAGCTTCCCAGCCCGAGATCTCAGGCGCTCCCAAGCACTTGGACACCCATGCAGCCACGTGCCCCCCAGGCCCAAACCCAGGTTTGTAGCCCAACCTAGGTGCTGCTTCCTGAATGTCCTGCTGGGCCTGAAACTCAGCTCGTCCACACTGGCCCCGTCACCTTCACCCTTCACACCCTCCTGTCCCACTGCACCCCATTCAGCCTGTCCTTCCTCTTAGTTTCTCCCCTGTTGGGTCAGAGCATCCCCAAGGACTCAGCCAGCCAGGGACCCCATTCACCAGCACATCATCATTAATATTCACGGATTAACTCAACTGCTTTTCTACAGAGAAGTTCCCTTTCTCTTGAAATCCACAACTTTCATCTGTTAAGTATCTGCTGGATGCCTTAAATGCGGCTTTATTGAGAAGTAATTCACGTACCACAAAGATCACCCATTTAGGTATACAACTTAAATGTCTTTAAAGTAGACAGTTCAGAGGCACCTGGGTCACTCCATCAGTTGAGCTCTGACTCTTGGTTTCGGCTCAGGTCATGGTCTCAGGTGGGGTCACGAGATCAGGCCCTGCAGCGGGCTCCACAGTTGGTGGGGAGTCTGCTGGAGAATCTCTCCCCCTGCCCCTCCCCTTGCTCACACTCTTCTCAGTCTCTCTCTCTCTCTCTCTCTCTAAAATAAAACAAATAAAATCTTTAAAAAAAATTAAAAATAAAAATAAAGTATACAGTTCAATGGGTTTTGGTGTTTTTACAGAATTATGTGCCCATTGCCATAGTCTGATTCTGGAACATTTTCATCACCCCAAAAAGAAGCTCCATCCCCATGAGGGATCACTCTCCATTCCCCCTTCCCAAGTAACCACTGATCTACTTTCTGTCTCTGTGGATTTACCTATACCGGACATTTCATAGCAGTGAAATCCTACAGTGTGTGGCCCTTTGTGACTGGCTCCTTTCACTTACAGTCATGTTTTTGAGGTTCTGCCATCTAGATACCCTCCACAAAGACGCCCACGAGGTGTTAAACTGGCTGAGATTTCTGTTCCTTCCTTCACACAGCTCCCCTCAATGAATGAGCTGGATAAGGACTTATAATGGCAACCATAAATAGTTCACTTTGACAGGCAGAAGTAAGGGCCACTCTAAGGAACATGCCAGGCCAACGATGAGGAGCAGGCTGGGGGCGCAACCATGAGTCTGCAAAACAGGATGGTAGGTGGGGTCAGCCAGGTGAGGAGAAGCAAGGAGAGCATCCAGGCAGAGGGAACCATGTGTGCAAAGGGCCTAAGGAAGGGAGCAAATAAAAGAAGTTGCAGAGGAAAGGAACGTGGCCCAGAACAAGACCCACAGGAAGTTGGTGGGGCATGAAGAGCCCTGAAGCCTTCGGTCAGGAGCCTCAACTTACTTTGCAGAGCAATGGGGAGTCATTGAAAGTTCGCAACAGAAGAGAGATGTCGGCACAGCTTTGCTTTTCAGAGACCATTCTGAAGGCTGGGCAGAGAAGGGAGGGCCCCAGGGAGACACAAGACACCTCCCAGCGGGGTGAGCCTTGGGGCTGGAGGGTGGGGCAGCTCATGCCACAGGCCTTGGCGACAGGCGGACGTGGGGGTGAGGGACAGGCGGTGGAGTGGGGTTCCACTCGGAGACGGGGCACCATCCAGACAGTAGTTGGCCTGATTTTTGGCCAGAGCAGCTGGTGACTCCCTAGCGCAGCTTGGCAGTGAACTTTCACGGGCCCTTTAGCAGCCCGCGCGCACTGCCGCATCCTTTAGAAGGCATCTGCTCGGCTCCTCCCGAGTGGCTGCCACCTCGCCACTTCGTGTCCTCAGCCCACTGGCACCGTTGTAAAATGAGGCTCCAGTCCTAGCCAATGCATTAAACTTAAATGTTTTCTGTAACCAGCGCACCCTGAGCCTGCTTTAATTCCCACCTGATTTATCTACCCAATTTATCACCAGGCCTCGATTCAATCAATACTGGCTGAGATTCAGCCGGAAGAGGCGTCTGATTTATGTATGCAGACACTCCTGGGGTGATTTGAGATTCCACTCCTGCACCACAGTGCCCCCCATCTCCCAAATTGATGGGTCGACCTCGCTGCAGGGCAAACCAGCCTCCGCATCCAAATGACAGAGCAGAGATGGGCCAGAGGCACCCTCTCCCTTCCCAAAGGGGCCTGCAGTCCTTGTTCCTGGACTGCCCTGGGCTGGCCCTGACCTCAGGACCCCCTGGGAAAGAAGAGTTTCACAAACTACGAAGGCTCTGCGTTAATCTGAGCAGAAACAGGCCCTGGGAAGGGGGAAGACATGCGTGCCCTCTGTGAATTGTGTCTTGCTGCCCTAGGATCAGGGTCTCAACTAGATTCTTATCTTTTGCTCTGGACACATAAAAACAGGATGTTGGGGTTTCTTGTTCCCAAGGATTTAGCAAAACTTCTGCTTAAAAAAAAAAAAAAAAAGTAAAGAAAAGAAAAAAGATGCCAGAAGAATTTTTTTCCTTCCAGAAGGAGGGTCATGGGGTCTGAAACCAAATATAAGAGGTCAAGGTCTTCCCTCTTGAACTTTCTCTGGCAAAAGTTCAATAGAATCATATCCGCTGGTTCTAATTCTAAACTTCCTGAAGGGGGAACAGCAGGAGGGTTTGCTCAATCTATAGCCTTTCTCAAAATAAATCACTAGCAGGTCATGGCAGCAGTAATTATTCTGATATTGCTTGGTATCTCCATGTTTTTCCCTCTCCCCTTTCTTTAAGCAGACTTGGAAATGCCTTTGGGCAGGAAGAAAATTTTTAAAAGCTTGAACCATTCATCTAGCACTAAATGCTTTCAGGGACCCACAAGTTGTGTAAGTGGGTGGCAAAGCTCGGGGAGAGAGGGGAGGCAGTAGGGAGTGGTAGGGCCTAGGGCAAACTCAGGAAGGAGGAAGCCGCTCTCTACCTGACCCAATCGTTGCCTGGGAGGGGGAAATCCAGATACTAGGGTCCTTGGTCTTGCCAAAGGCTCTTGGGACCCCCCAAAAAACAGGCACATGCATCCTGTGCCATCAAGCCATGTGAGGACCCCTGATGTCCCAGGACCACTAGGATCTGGTCATCCTGCCTGCTTCTCCCTCTCCCACTCCCCCTGCTTGTGTTCACCTCTCGCTGTGTCTCTCTCTGTCAAATAAATAAATAAAATCTTTAAAAAAGAAAGAAAGAAAAGAAAACTTACCCTCCCATCTCATTCATCCCTGAGCTAGGCAAAGTTTCTCCAGAAGTGGGTGGCTAGGAGGAAGGGGCCCTCTTTTCAGGAAGAAGCCCCTTGGAAGAGGACAAGACCCCCACAAGGATATGGCTTGCCAAGAGTTTCTAAGGCACAGAGGACATGAGTCTGCCTCCCAGAGATGCTGTGGCAAGAAGTGGGGACTGAGTGGGGACTGAGATGTGCATTTCTAACGAACTGCTAGGTGAAGCCAGGCCGCTTCTGCAGGGACTGCACTTGGAGTAACGGGGTTCTAGGAGGTGTCCAGGGAAGACCTAAGACCTGGAACATGTTGCAAGAATCCCAGCGGTTTGCCCACAAACCTGACTGCTGGCCAAAGCACAAATGCTGCCTCCCTGGAGGGCTTCCGGTACATTCTCTATCTGGGAATTGAAGTTAACTGAAAAAGCGTAGAATCGAGGTTTTAAAATATGAGCCCTTGCTCTTAAGTTAGATTGTGGCGATGAGTGCGCAAGTCAGGAAATTTACTAAAAATCCTTGAATTGTACACCTAAAACAGTTCTAATTTGGGGTTATGTAAATTATTTCTCAATAAACCTGTTTTTTTTTTTAAATGTGCAACAACACTCCAGTGGCCAAATTTGAGATTATCTGAGCATCTAGAATATAGTAATAACAACTGTAATTGGTTGAAACACATTGAAGATATAAATATCCAAGCATCCATAATGATTAAGGACGAAGCATTTTCCCTGCCTCGTCACTTGGAACTGCCTTTCAGGAAAAGCAGACAGCTCCAGAGGATGAAAGAAAGCTCGTTTTTATAGAAGAATGCCAGCTAAAGAAACGTAGAAGGAATGACAGACGGTCACCACTTTGCCACCCCCCACGGAAGAATTGGCTCAGTTGGGGGTATGAGTTTGCTCAAGGGAGGATGGAGGCAAAACCACAATGAGATACAACTTCACACCCACGAGGATGGCTCCGATCACGGCAGACAACATGGGGAAATCAAAACCCTCGCACACTGTTGGTGGGAATGTAACGTGGTGCAGCTGCTTTGGAAAACTCCCTAGCGGTTCTCCAGATGATTAAACATAGAGTTCTCATATGACCCAGCGATTCCACTCCCAGGTGTACATCGAGAATTGAAAATATTTGTGCACATGGGGCGCCTGCGTGGCTCAGTCCATTACGCGTCCGACTCTTGATTTAGGCTCAGGTTACGATCTCAGGGTCTGGCGATGGAGCCCCACGTCAGGCCCTGTGCTCAGCACGGAGTCTGCTTGTCCCTATCCCTCCTCCCCCCGCACTCGCTCTCTCTGTGTCTCGCTCTATCTCTATCTCTAAAATAAATAATAAATAAAATCCGAAATGTCCAGAATAAGTAAATACCTAGCAATGGAAAGATTAGTGGTTGTCAAGGGCTGGGGGGATAAGGGGATGAGAAATAACTGTTTACTGGGTATAGGGTCTCCTTTGAGAGTGATGAAAATGTTCTGGGACCAGATAAAGGTGAAAGTTGCACAAGTCTGTGAATGTACTAAAAACCACTGAATTGTATACTTTAAATGGGTGAGTTGTATGGCATGTAAACTATATCTCAACAAAGCTACTTTTTAAAAAGGCAAGTAGGAGAACAAATATTGGATGGTCCCACTTCTGTGAAGTACTCAGAGCAGTCAAATTCGTAGATACAGAGAGTGGAATGGTGGGTGCTAGGGCTGGGGAGGGGGGAAGGAGGAGTGAGTGGGGACAGTTTCAGTTTGGGAAGATGAGAAAGTTCTGGAGATGGATGGTGGTGACGGTTGCACAATAATGTGAATGTACTTAATACCCCTGAATTATACACTTTAAAGTGGTTAAAATGAGGGGCTCCTGGGTGGCTCAGTCGGTTAAGGGTCTGCCTTCGGCTCAGGGTCCTGGGGTTTCCTGCTCAGTGGGGAGTCTGCTTCTCCCTCTGCCCCTCCCCCCGCTTGTGCTCTCTCTCTCTAATAAATAAATAAAATCTTTAAAATAAAATAAAATGGTTAAAATGGTAAATTGTATGTCATATTTGTTTTACCATAATAATAAAAAAGGTAGATAGGGAACAGGGTATTCACAAGGTGTGAAGGAATCCTCCCCAAAGGACCTGCTGGTCCAAAGGAGGAAACATAACTTCTCAGTGGAGACGGCCACCATCACCACCTGAACCCTGAGCTCGAACTTCTACCCCCGACGGTGGGACTGCCTGCAGGCATTCCTTGTGATGTACAAGAGGTCGGCCATGAAGTAATCTGGCAGAAATGGTCAACCTCGGTATGATCCCACTGGAGGTCCCGCATCCAGGAAGCAAGGAGACAGGGGAACGAGCGAAGGGACACCACGTGGACGCCCAGACACACTCAGGATGCAGGACCTTCCACAGGTCACCTGGGCAGGCCTTCGCCATAGGCCAGTGCCACCAAACTAGAGCGTGGGGTTAAAAAGGACTCTAGACAAAACCACCCCGTGCAATGGCTAAATGAAGGGAACCCAGTATGGAAGAGCTTGCTGGGGGCAACTGGGGAGATTGGCACGCAGACTGGCCATGAGATGCCGTAGTCAGCTGGAAAACAGCCCCCAAAGATGTCCACATGCCCATGACTCTGGCAAAACGGCTCTCCAGAGGAAGCAGACGGGGCCGAAGTGAGTAGCTATCCTACAATCTGCTTGTTCTAGTCTTTTTTTTTTTTTTTTTATGCTTAAACTTTTCTATAATACAAAGGTTTTTAAAGTCTCAATGAAGGAAAGGTTTCACCAGATTTGGGGATTTGGGCCTGGGCACTGAGGGGGCGGGGGACCTCCGGAAAAGGTTATGAGCCCCAATCCCACCCCGCGCGGCCCCTCCATCCCTGGGCCCCTCTGAAGGCCTTCCCTGGAGCCAGCACCTTTCCCTGCTGCCCCGTGTCTCCCACTCAGCCTCCCCACTCCTTCCTATTGACACATAAACGAGCTCTACTGTCTCCCATCTTTAAAACAACGCCTCCCTGCTGCACCATGGGGTCAAACTTCCCGAAGGATCGTCCTCACCTGCAGGTTCCCCTCCTTCAGTTTGGCTGCAGGCTCTGCAGCCACTTTGGAAAGGAGCCCAGTCCCCCATGTGCCACTGAAGCTGGCCTTGCCAGGGACAGTCGTGTGGCCACGTTGGATGGCGTCTCTCCACCCCCAACCAGCGGGCTCCTCAGCAGCTTTCGACTCTGAAGACCACGCCCTCCACCCTCCTGAGCACCTGCTCTCCTTTTTTGCTGCCCTCCCCCACTCTGCTTTACCTGGACTCCATCAGGAGCCCTGGACCGCTTCTCTGTTCTACCCAAAGTCTTCTCTCTCTTAGCTCCACCTGCTTACTGACAACCACCAAGCACACATGTCCGCCAGCCCCTCTCCTGGGAGCCCCAGCCCTATGTGCCCAACATCCCACGCAGCGTCCCCATGGGTGAGTGGTAGGCACCCCCAAACAGAACCCCTGGGGCAGGTAGGGTGGTGGGCCCTCAAAAGATATGTCCACCTGGAACCTGTGAATGTGAGTTTACTTGGAAAAAGGATCTTTGCAGATGTGATGAGGGGTCTTGAAATGAGATCCTGGACTAGAGTGGCCCTAAGTCCAATGACAAGTCCTTAGAAGAGAAGGGAGGACAGACAGACGCACAGAATGAAGCCATGCAAACACTGGAGGGACACAGCCACAAGCCGAGGGACATCTGGAACCAGCAGACCCTGGAAGTGGCAAGAAGGAGCCTCCCCTGGAGCCTCCAGAAGGAGCTCGGCCCTGCTGGTGCCCTGATTTGAGACTTCTGGCCTCCAGAACTGGGAGAGCCACCAGGTCCACAAGCAGCTACCAGAAACGGTACACAGACAGCCCCCCAAGTGCCCACGCCGTTCACAACCAATCTTGGAAAACGGCACCACCACCCGCTTGACTGCTCAGTCCTGTGTGTCTGACCCTCGCTTCACCCCCATTCCCAAGCTCCTGTCTCCGGAATCTGCCAGCAGCACCTGGTCCAGCCACGGACCTCTCTCACCTGGACACCAGCAATAGCCTCTAGCGCCCTATCGGCTCCCACTCTTGCCTCCGGCAGACTACTCTCTTAAAACCATGCGATAGTTCACATCAGGCCCCCTCCTAAACCTTCAATCACTCCCCACTGCGCTTGGAACGAAATTCAGACCAGGGCCTCTGGGAGGGAGTTAGATATGGGTCCCAATTCTTCACCCCTCTCAGCATCCAGCCCCTGCCATGGCCTCCTCGGGGGTGAGGTTCATTAATTGCTGGCCCCTTGACTTTGAACTTGACCGCTTGACTTGCTTGTTCAGTGATCTATGGCCAGGAGTCCCCGTTGGGCGGCTCTGAGCTCGTACCTCCAAGGAGCCCCACCGACTCCACGTGCCCTCACCTGCTGATCCACGGAGGGCGAGAGGCCTGGGGGGCAGGGCCGCTCCAGCCAAGCCCCGGCCGGAGCAGTGCCCCCCAGCTGCCCTAGCAACACGCGATCAGGACTCGGTCCCCGGTGGTTCTGCAGCAGGGCAGCTGACTCGTAGAGCCTTTGAGGCTCCTCCCACCTTTCTGCCCCATCTCACTCCTCTTGCCCTCGCTGATGACTATGCTCTCATGTTAATGGTTTCTGGAAGGTTCTAAGCCTGCCCAGATTTAACTCCTTCCCCAAAACGGCAGCTTCGTGAGGCAGGGACAGACTGGCCTTCCGCTGTTTCTCAGAATGTCGAATAGGATGTCTCCTGTTTTCTTGGAATTTCAGCTGAAGCCCGTGGCTGAAGACAATATGTGATACATCCCCCATCTTCCGAAGAGAGGCACTTACCATTCAGGTAACACCCGGACTTGCTAAGAGAGAGCCAAAGCCACTTCTGAGACCCACACACTACTCCAAAGAAAATAGCCACTATTTTCTAGGTTAGAAACTCAATGCAGGGAGTGAGGATTTCTCGTGGGGGGAGTTGTCTTCTCACAGGGGGCTCTGGGCATCTCTCCACTCTCCCCACCACCGAAAGCCATGTGAAGAGCATCTAGAGACACCTTCACAGGGACTGAGGAGGCCCTCAGTACTTCAAGAATCCCATAGGAAAAGGACAAGGACTATGTTCCCATGGGCCAAGTGCACACATAGGAGGCAGGTAAGGGGACAGGTCCCATCTTGAAAGCCTCGTCCTACCCAAGAGTATCGCCTGCCCCTGCAACACACAGAGGCTGGGTGGTGAACAGTCAGAGGGAGGAGGGTGGGTTTTATGAGGTCAGCAGGGGATCACCATTGTGAGAGTCCCAAGTGCGGGGTCTCCAAACACACACTCGGTGCCTGGTAACCCCAACAGAAGGCCTTTGGCAGCGGGGGGTGGGGGGAACCACATGCAACCTCTCTGCCTGAGCCCTGTGTCTTGGGCCCATCCCGAAGACGTCGGAAACAGCTGGGAGAGTGGACAGGCGTGGGGGGCAGAGAGCGAAAGCACACAGCCCACAGCCCCCAGCCCAGCCCCCAGCCAGCCCCCATCAGCCCTGAGCCAGGGGAGGGGGCTTCAGTGGAGGAAGGATGGCACTTTCTATTTGGGCCAGGAGGGGCTTTTAAAGACTTGCAACAGACAGCTGTTGATTCATAGTAGAAAATGGCCAAATGTTCTAGTGAATACCCAAGGCAGGGAGGGGAAGTTGACAGGGTGGGTGCACAGGGCATCAATGGGCACAGTGAAGCCGTTCCCCATGACTCCAATCGGAGTGGCCCGGAGCCTAGACGAAGTCTCGAGCATGTGAAGCTCCATCACCAAACCCGTTGCGTGCCCAGGTGGGCGGCACGTCCGACATCTCCCCTCATTGCTAGCACGTGCACTTGTCTGAAGTCCAATGTCCCAAGCTGCAGGGTACCAATCCGTTTCTTTTCAAAGGAAGCAGCTTTGTCTACCTAAGCCTCTGTCTCTGCAGGGCAGGGCGGAAATAATAGAACTTCCGAAGCAAATACGATACTTTATAGCTTTAGCAAATCTGATACGTGGTTTTGCATTATTTAAATATAATTCCTACACCATGTGTGAGATGCACCAGGCATGAAATACACTGCAGTTTGCTACCAGGTGGAGATAAATCATAAAGTTCTTTGAAGGTGTCATTTGGTAAAAATAACTCTGATGTGTGCTCATTTCCAGCCCCACCCTTCTCTGCAGGCTGTGGCTTATACTTCGCTTTGGGGAAATAACGTTGAGGATCCTGAGTTTCAACACATCTAAATTAGCAAAACCCCTCCTTGCTTTTCTTGATGCAGGCTCTCCTGGGTGATAGAGACATTATTTAAAATGTTCATTAGAACTGCAAGGAAGGTCCTGGACTTTTCCTCCCTTTGGGGGGGGTTTAAAAGAAAAATGGAATTTATCTCTAATGCTGGCTGGCTCTTATCCCTGACCCCTAGACCATAATTTGTGAGGGCCTGGGAGAAGAATCTTTGAACTGGAGGACCATATTTCTTTCTGAATTCTTATATTATTAACTTTATGTGAAAAGTACTATCTACATAAAGTTAGGGTTTTTTTGTAATATTCTACACTATACAAAGATCAAAACAGCATAAAAGAGGAGTGGAAAGTCCTTGGGGGCATAATGGTCTTGAGAGAGAAGAGAAAATTAACAAATGCAACAGGATCTACAATTTCTATGGGGCACCAGAGAGGTCCGGGTGTGGATCAGAGGACGGTGCTGGCCCGGAAAGTTGATCCGCGGTCTCGCTGCGACACCTGGTGGCCGCCTCGCTCGTCCACCTGAGGCGGCAGCGCGCAGCAGCGCCACCTGGCGGGAGCTCCTGGCCGACGCTGGGAGGCCTGGGGAGGATTCAGGACCCCCCCCAGGGGCCTGTCCTGTGGTCGCTGGGGCTCCGCGGAGGAGAGGTGCTGCGAGGTTTTATTACCTGCCCCACCATCCTGCATTCTGCACTGCCTGCTGGTGCCCAGCCCAGTGGCCTGTCCTAACCAGGCTCCAGGCGGGCACTTCTGCAATACTTTCACAAGGAGGGCCAGGAAACAGGGCAAGGGGGTCTTGGGAGGTAGCCAAAGTCACAGCCACCAGGCAGGCTGGTTCACCCCTCGAGAAGAAGCATGGCCTGTGATCAGGCGAATTGTCAGGTGCTTGTTAAAACCATGGTCTCTAAAGTCAGGCATCTTCACTTTGCCATTTTTGTACTGTGGACTCTGGGCAGGTTGCAGACTTCTCTGAGCGTTTCCTCAACTAAAAGTGGGCATGGACTAGAACTAGAAGACCTCTGACTTTCAGGATCACAGAAAAGACTACATGAGTTAATGCACGCAAAATGTCTGGCCCGGGGTAAGTTCTCCATAAATGATTATTATGATTCTCAGACTTTGGAGAGCTCATGTGGGGGTTTCTCTTCCCTTTGTTTGTTTTTTAGGTATATTTTTAATTACAAATGTAACACGTGCTATTAAACATAGAATTACCGTATGACCCAGCAGTTCGCCTTTCAGGTGTATACCCAGAAGAACTGAAAACAGGTACTCAAGCAAATCCTTATACACTCATGTTTATAGCAGCATTATCTACAATAGTCAGAAGGTGGGAAGGGCGCCTGGGTGGCTCAGTCGATTAAGTGTCTGTCTTCGGATCAGGTCGGCATCTCAGGGTCATGGGATCGAGCCCTACGTCGGGCTCTGCATTTGGCAGGGAGTCTGCTTGAAAGATTCTCTCCCTCTCCCCCTCTCCCCGCTCGTGCTCTCTGTCAAATAAATCAATAAAATCTTGAAAAAAAAAAGTGGGAACAACCCAGATGCCCATCAACTGATGAAGGGATAACAATGGAATATTATTCAGCCATAAGAAGGAATGAAGTCCTAATACATGCTGTGGTGTCCTGAAAACACATGCTGAGAAGCCAGATACATACTGACTTAATTTATATGAAGTATCCAGAATGGGCAAACCCATAGAGACAGAAAGTAGACTGGCAATTGTCTAGGGCTAGAGGGAACGGGGTGGGGAGAGGGGTAGACTGTTAATGGGTCCAGTGTTCCTTTGTAGGGTGATGGAATGTTCTAGAACTAGACATTGGTGTTGGTTGCACAACATTGCAAATGTGTAAAACATCATTAATGACAAATTCCACATTATTTTACCATAATAAGAGGAGAAACACTGGTCGTGAGCGTTTAGAGATGTATAAAGCAACCACGCTGACTTCAAGCAGACAATGCTAAGAGTCTGAAGATCTTTGACATCATTATTTTTGCTCAAATAAACGTATATGCACATTTATTGGATTTGCCTCCTTTTCAAAACTGTAACTCAATGATCTCATACACATCTCCTGGGCCACTTGCCGTTTCTCACCTCAGGACACATCACACTCCTCATGGCCGTCCCTTGGCCCTAAGGCACACAAATCAAGTCATTTCTTAATTGCTGCAAAAGATGCCACCATCAGCCTCACTGGTGAGCATTTGGAGTGTCTCCAGGCACTTGGCACCATAAGGAGCTGTCGTGAACGTCCGCACACACGGCTCATTATGTTCTGGGGGTTTCATCTCTGCGGGATGGAGGCACAAAAGTGGGGTCGCTGGGCAGAGTCATGGGCGCACCTCCTGTGGATCAGAATCCTCCGAGCTCCCCGTCGCAGGGCCAGATGTGACCAGTGTCTATCATTCTTCCCATGGCAAACTGACCCCGCACACCCACCGGAGGGTGGCCCAGTGGGACACCATGTGGGCACATTGATGGGATTTGGCCATGGGTGGGGTTGGCCTCGTTACGTAGCCCAGGTTTGGGGACCCCCGGGCAGGGGGTCTGCAGATCCTTTCCGGATGTGATGGGAGCTCTGAAGTTCCCCCCAGAGCACGCGTGTGTGCTCACACGCACATTTTGCAGACAATTTCGGGGGCTCGGGCAGAGAAGCCCGCCCACGAGCCCCCGCCACTGAGGCCTGCTCTTGAGTTTCCGATGTGGCACAGACTGCAGCATCTCTGACATTTCCAGTGAACACAAACAGCGGCGTTTTTCTAAATGCTAATGGGTTTCTGTGCCCTCTGCTGGATGCTCGCGTCGTGAGGCCGGCCCTGCGGAGGCAGAGCAGAGCGCCTGGAATTTTCCTCTCATCTTAGAGCTTTTTTTTTTTTTTCCCCTCCTGCGCAACTGGCCCTGCAGTTTTCAGTTTGGAACGACTTTCTGGAAGTTGCTGAAGAAGCCCTGTACTTAATACCAAAATCAGCAAGTTTCAGGGAAATTATTTATCTCCCACTTTGGGAATTATTAGTTCTGGATGGAGACTCTTATTGTATAAGGTTTGCTGGAAATTTATGAGGCTATCTGGAAACTGGGAGCGTATTGATTCCCGGTGAGTAAACATTTTAAGCAAATTAAGTGGTGCTAGTAATAATAATAATAACGGGCACTATTTTTCAAGTGTCTGCTCTGTGCCAGGCATTTAATCCCTCCAGTGATGACAGGGGCAGGTTTTATTACCCGAATGTTACAGTCGAAGACACTGAGAGATGCAATTGCTTGGCCCCACGCCACACAGCCGATGGAGGAGGAAAGTTCTCAACCCCACCTGCCGGATGGCCAGCCCAGGAGGGCCACAGCGGCGAGGCTTCGGGCCCCAAGCACTCTGCCTCATCCGTCCTCCCGTCTCCAAAACGTGAGCAGGTTAGAATGGAGACGACGAGGACTCTGACGGATGGAGAAGCTGAGGCCCTTGGCCCTTGACAGTTTGCCCCCAAGGCCACACACTCACTAGGAGCGGAGAAAGGAATAGAATCCAGTCCCACAAAGACCCCGAGAACAAGACACTGTTTTCAATCCCAGCACAGTCCTCTTGCCTGCAGAAGCCTGCTCTATGTTAACGGGGAGACCGGGGAGGGTGGGGAAGGGGTCGAAGGTACCAGACTTTCTCCTTGTCGGAATCAGGACTCAGAGCAATCTGCACCGGGACGAATGCCCCCAGCCTGTGTCTCCGTGTCATTTGAATCAGTCTCAGGGCCACCGAGAAAGTCCCCCAGGTTGCCACCAGGGGGAATGCCCTTCCCTCCAGCTCTCTGGGAAGCTCTGGTTGGGGAATTGTCCTCGGGCGAGGAAAGCACCGGGGTCCGAGATGCAGGGAGACTCAGTGGCAAGAGAGAGACGCAGGGGGTAGTCTGAGGTCCGGAGGGGCAGCCAAGGTGCCCACATCCAGGTTCTGGAAGATGCTGGAGACCAGGCCAATAGACTGGATGCAGAGGAAAATTCCGCATCTCTGGCCAGCTGCCTCTGAGACCAGGGCGGCGGCAGGGGGTCCCAGGCGCTGGATGGCTAGGAGGCTGGGTGAGCCGAGCCAGGCCTGCCCAAGATGTTCACATTGCCCTCTGGACCCCACAGTGTGTATGACCTCTTTCTGATTTGCACTGCATTGCCTTCTAGAAAAGATTTGAGGCAACTTCCAATTAAACATGTGTACAAGAAAGAACTTGTTATAACTCACTCAGGGCGAGGGCAAGGGCAAGGGGAGGGTGTTTGCCCCAGCTGAGCATCCTGGCAAGCAAGGTGAATGGGAACACGTGGGGGGCAGAGCTCTCATTATCTGCTTGTAATGAGCAGTCCCCCACCCACCAAGGGCTGTTTTCCAGGCTGACCCAGGGAGAACAGAGCTGGGTATTATACCCAGAAGCCTACCCAGAGCCCCCTGCCAAGAGGCAGCCCACCCCATCCTGCACCCGCAGTGAGGCCCACCTGGGCGATCACGGACCACAGTGATTCACACTGAAGACCATCCCCAGAGCCTTGGGCCTAAAAGGATTTCAGGGTCCCACAAAAATGCTTGAATTGACCCCACAAAAAATTTTTCTGTTGGCTCCACCAAAAAAAAAAAAAAAATGCTTAATGAAATATCTATGACGTAACGTGATTGTGACCAATTGCAAATCAACTCTTCTTTGGCTATGGACATATTTTATTCAGTACGTGATGCAAGCTTGTTTGAATATAATAGATAGTATGGTAAGACTGTCTCTAATGAAGAGCCCTCGGGACCTGTAGGAGTATGCACATGACCCTGTCACAGACTGAGCCAAATGTCAGCCGTGGAGTTTAGAACTTGCCCCTTTTCTGGCCGAGTGTTTAATTGAATTAGGGGCATATGAAGATACGGTGTTTGCCTGCAAAGTTTTGGGGACAAGTGTCAGGCAGTTGGCTCTGGTAACAACAGACAACAGAGCAAAGCTTCTGGCAAACACATGACTTTGAGTAATGCCACTTGTTAAGTTAAAAGGGTGCCCGAGTCGCCCCGCCAACACACCTCATTAGCTAAATGAATTGACCCAATGGATGGGGTTATTTAATATCTGTCTACTGACTTTAGAGAATGTCTGCCAAAAACAAGATCTCAGTTTTGACACAGTTGATGCTGAGCTCTATTTTTTTTTTTTTTCTGACTATTATTTGTCAAACGAATTGCTGCGCGGGGTACGGCCACGTCTACCAAGTGTAAAGCCGCATCATCAACACGGATCTTCCTTGTTATGACAGCAGGAAATGCAGCCAATTAATTTAAAAGCCGAATCCAGTTATCGGGATGTGTGTCGGAAAGAAGGGCAGCCGGGATACAGGGCTGTTTTCCATCACTTTGAAAACAGAACTTCCACGGTCGAGAGACCATTGTCACGGAGACGGGTCCCAGAAGTCGTGCCAGAATATAGGGCTTTAGAGGAATATACATAACTGTGGGGTGGGAGTGTGGACGATACCTATCACCCAGCAAGACCCTGGCCGCTCGAGCCTGTGGCTTCTGAGCCGCGAATGTTCCAGGTGCCCTGAGTTGCTTCTGCCCCTTTCCTCACCGAACTGGCGTAGTTTGGCAATAGGAGGCCGTCCCATAGGTGTTCTTCAGATCTGCTACTCCTTCCGTACCACGCCACCATGTTTAAAAAAAATCCAAGTCAACACTCAAAAGGCAGAATGTATCCTATCAAAAGGCTCTGGAAAAATCTAGCCGCCCTTGGCTCGTGTTTCTGCTGGAGCTGATTCATGGCGCGCTCTCCAGACAGGGCCGTGCATGTCAGCTTCCCCTCTGGCTCCCAATCCCAGCTCAGGCACACGGCAGGCTGGGCCCCTTGTGAGCTACAGAGCCTGGAACTAAGCATAGGAAGGATGATGGCGTTGCCACGGGGGTACCTAGCGGGGAAGGAGAACACCGGAGGGAGGAGGGGTGCGGGGGAGAGGTGTGCTTGGACCACTGGGGATAGGACCAGAGGACAGAGGTGCCAGTTCTGATTCTCTCCTCTACAAGCTCATCGTCATCCTTTACACGGTCTCCCCCAAATCCATGGCAACTTATCACCTTTCCCCAAGACTAATAAAGGCACCCTGGTAGAGGACGTGACCAGAGAACCAAGCTCTCTCTGCCTCACTCGTCCCCCACCCCCCCCAAGCCCCGATTCCAGCAGCAGACCCCGCAGAGATGGCTCAGGAAAACTTCGGGAACATCACTAGCTGCGACAGCATGCAGCAGGCAGTTCCCGGGCTTCACAAACTGAAATTCGCAGCCCACCCTGCACACGACCCCCCCGACACTTGCCAGTCCTTGTTCTGGGCAATAGCAACCGTGCTGTCCTCATCATTGCTATTACTTCTATTATGCTGATGCGTTAGACGGTCTCCAGACGCGAGACGAGAGAAGGTAATTGGCTCTCATCACCCCAAGCAGCGTTATTGGATACAATGTACAAATAGCTTAAAATTAATGGCTGGCATCAGAGGCCCGCTCAGTCCGTAATGGATTACGGAATGAACACAAACTCACCTACTTCCATCAACACCTTCCCCAAGTCATTTGCAAACAGGACCCATAATTGAGTATCTGATTCAGATTAATTGCCATGCTTTCTTGGCTTCCTGCTCCCCGAGGGCCACTGCGAATTTGAACTCTGAAAAGTGACCCAAGTCAGCTTCGAGGTGCAAACGTTCCCAGGGGGAGTCAAACTTGGCTCTTCTTGGAGCCAAACCTGGACTTCGCCCTGCGAAAAACCTTGTTCGTGATCAAGTTCTTTGGGTCCTTTGTCCCCGACTTTGCCATCCAATAGAAGAGGAACATCCTCCGTTCACTGTGCCTGTGGTTCAGGCGCTGGGCAACGGACATGGGGCTCTCCCCCCTGTCATCTCTTTCGTTGATGGAGGCACCATACTTGAGCAGGTGGCTTATACAATCCAGACGGTCCATGGCTGCGGCCACGTGCAGGGCTGTCCTGCCCATGGGGGTTCTGCTGAGACTGTCGGCTCCTGTAAAATAAGACGACTGATTGAGCGAGGCTCACCCTCCCGGCCGGGAGCCTCACCTCCAGGATAACGTTCAAGAAGAGAAGCTCGGGAGGGGTGAGGCCGTAAAAAGAATGCTTGGGAGAATCTATTACTGCCCCTGACCCCAGCACCAAGCATAAGGGAGGAGGCATCGCTGCACTGTCCCAGCACCCGGCTCTGCCTTGCCTCCAGTCTGCCCACAGCACGCTCCTGCTCAAACCCCATTTCTGGCATCCACTACCCTTGGGGTCATTTTCTAGGTCTTTACTGCTCTATCTCACCCTGCCACCTTCCCCACCCAACGCTCTTCCTCCCCTCCCTCCATGCTCCAAGTTTACCAGGCTTCTATCTTTATGCCTTAAATACCCCCTGCTCCTGCATCCCGCCCCAGTCCTTTTGCACATGCTGTTCCCTTTGCTAACAGCACTGTTACCCATTTCTGCCCCCCACCCCCGCCACCCCTGGCTAACTCCATCCTTCTTTATCCTCCATACACTTCCTCAGGAAAGCCTTCCTTAGCCCCCCTCCCCAGGAATCCCGCCCCCCTGCATATGCTCAGGAGGCATTCTGCATCTTCAGAACATGCCACGCACGACTGACCATGGAATTAATTATTTGTAATAATTTGCTGACTTCCCTTCATAAACTCCACGAAGGCAGAAAACACACTTGTTTTGATCACTGCTGTTTTCATCCCCGGCACGTAGCGCGATGCCTAGAAAAGACAGGCGCTTGGGAAATGACAGACGACGGGCAGCCTGACTCATGGACAGATTTCACTTCGATTGAATTCCTCACTGCCTCCCGCAGATGGATGGGCTAATGACAGGTGTCCAATATGGACTTGTTGAATTGAATCAAATTCTGGGTAACAAATATCATGACACAGAAAACAAGGCAATTCAATTACAAGCAGCTGACATTTCTGTAGCCAGTTTTTATGAGCTATGGCTGGTCGGTGAGGTAACGTTTTAAATAGGTTCTCCTAACGCCCAGTCTCAGCCTCGGCACGGCTTTGCAGCGAAGGACAGAAAACTTTGCAAAGCTGGCTGTAATGTTTTAACTGGGGCTTTCAAATACATCACAGTTCCATCAGAGTGAAAATGACTTTTTATGAGCTTAAAGGACTGCTGGTCTGTGAACAGGCCATATTTCATCCCACAACAGGCGGCGTGCCGAAAGCAGTGGAGGAAGAAGCAGAATAGTCAGGAAAACCTCTACCCAACACGCGAGCGCCAGGCATCCCGCCCCGGCCCCGGGGATGCATGCACCTTGCCTGGTGGAGGTGGGAAAAGAGGCAAAGAGACGCAGAGAGAGGCCGGGGTCAAGACCGCGGGCAGGAAAGGTTTGGATTGGAAGGCAAGCTGATAGGGGAGACCCTCAGATGAGGCCCCCTTCTGGGCCTCAAATCCCTGACCAAACAGTCCGTCACATGTTCTTCCTGTTCCTGAGGAAGCCGGCGGCCTGGGCAGTCTGTGGCCATTGTCTATTGTTCTGAATGGTCGACACCTCAATCTGAGGGCCTCTTTTCCCAAAAATACCCTACGTCCAGGGAAGATAAAGTTTGCTCCAGCACATCCCATGCAAGCCCTCACATTCAGAGACAATGCAGGCCAAGGCTTCTATTTCTATCAACAGAGAGAGGGGGCAACTTGTCCTTGAAGGCGGGGGAGAGACGGGGATGCAGAGGAGATGAAAAGAGGGTTTGGGGCAAGGGTCTCTTGAGGGAAATAATTCAAAGTCATGGAGAAAGGAGACTGGCCGGCCTGCCACACACACACACCCCCCAAGAGAGCGATGGTGGCTTGGGGCTAGAGCCCCCAGACCGTGGTAGAAACCCAACTTCAGGTGGGGCAGAAATAACACAGGGAGCTTAGGAACATCTCCAGCAGTGTTGTAAGAGGCCAGGAAGCTCTTTTGGCTATTCCTGTGAATTAGTGTCCAAAAATTCCATCTCCCACGACAGAAAGAATCTTCTTGAGACCCGGCCAAGAGAGGGGACAACAGCCTTTACTCAGCATGTCCTAAGACCCCTACAGAGAGCCAGTGGCCCACAGGGACCATGATTGATGGTTGACACAACTTGGGTCCAGGACGCCATTGTTGAAGGGCCCAGGAAGACAAGCCACTCTGTCCTCCCTACCCACAGAAGACCCCACCTTGTGAACATACTCATCCATCTCTCAGAATTACCGTGTTCTAGAAGGTACTGCACAGCATCCGAGTGGCCTCTGTGAGAGGTAATGTACAAGGCCACGAACGCTCTCTGAGCGATCCAGTCCTTCCACTGCTTGTGTTCCAAATGCTGCGAATTTGCAGTTTGGTAGAGCGAGTCTTCATCAACACCGAGGCAGGAGAGCTAGGCAGGATAAAGGGGGTCCACACAGTGAGTCTGAGTTATTTCCAAAGTGCAGGTACACCTGGCTGGTGGGTGCCTGGACCCTCCTGAGGGGAGGTTTGCTCAAAGGCCCAGTTAAGGCTCGTGATGGGAACAGAGAGGGGCAAACCCTAACTGAGAAGCTGGAACACACCCAGGGAGGACATTGTTGACCACGCGCTATACATGTCCAGGAAATACGCATTTACCATCAGGCAGGCTCGGGAGGCAGGAAATTCTTCCTGTCGGTGTTTTGAAGAGAGAAAATAGCTTTTCTGGGTGTCCAGAGGAAGGTGGTTGCGGCCATTAAGGAAGACACCAGACGACACGAAGTGGCCTCCCCAGAGGGGAATGCACTTCTCTGGAGACTTGATGTATTCTGGCCTTCCGATCTATTTTCGGGCCCATTGTCTCCGTTAACTTTTGGAACACTCTGAACTCCACTCACAGATGAAAAATAGCCCCATAATATAATCATCTCGTGGTGAAGTCAGGCCCTGAGCACGAGAGGAAGGCTGTGGGCTCTGGCAGAGAGGAACTCCGTCCCAGATGTGGGGCATCCAGTGCGGGGGCGGCAGTGGGGTAGGCAGAGCCCCAGAGTGTGGGAGACAGGAGGGAATCCCCGGGTTCAGAGCAAGAGCCAGAAAACCCAGGCAGGACCGAGTCCCCGGTGGCAGAGGGGAGGCAGGGGAAGGCCAGGAGCAGAGGACCCCAGGGAAGGACCTGGAGGGGATGCTCAACAGCTGGGACATGCCCCACCCCTCCTTCTAAGGCTCCCGCACACAGGCAGTGTTTGCCTCCCTAGAGACCACCCACCTCTCCCGGACCTGATCCCCGCAAGCTGCCTGCAGCCAGCCTTTCCTGGCTGGAAGTAAACCCTCTCCTCACATGCTCATAGCCTTTCATCCAAATGTACTTTGTAGAAGAACATACACTTGCCCCCTCCGCGCCACCCCCACCCCCACCTTCTCTGTTGGGTATAGATGTTCTGGTTTTCTGGTTTCCTCCTCCCTTCTCCTCGCTGCCCACCCCAGAGCTCAGCTGAGAGCCAAGCACAAGGCCTGGAAAAGAGTAGGCACCTGCTGTGTATCGAGTGGTGTGTGCTCTTTCCACCTTAGGGGAGGGACAGACCCCCATTAGGATTTTTGACCTATCACATGCTCTAGATTGTGCACTTCCCAGTTCTCCGGAGCCCTTCACCCACTGTTAAATCAGGTTTTCAACTTTACAAAACATACATGTGAATAGAAAATGCACCACCCTGGTTCCTTTTTCTTTGGGGTGTGCGTGTGGGGGTGGGTTATAAGTGAATACCATGAGATAGCAAACCCAAGAGTGAGTGGAAACTCTCAATATAGTATTTAATCATTATGACATGAGTCCAAGTTCTGTTTTTTCCTACTCTGAAACTTTTACTCAAATATTCACATGAAAGACTGGATCCCCCCCCCCACACACACACACACACAAGACACAGTTTACGGTTGCTTCATGAAGTATAATATCCATTTAGAGAAGCATGAAAGCACCTTACTGGGATCCCCTTCCACAGCCGCCAAAACCAGTTCCGTCCATCCATCATAATGCCAGATACATAATGAAATAATTCCACCAGGAACAACATCATGGAACTTCAACGTAGTATCATCCATCAAAACTCCTACAGGGAATAATTTTTTCTTTAAAAAAAAAAAGGGGGTATTAAAGATAAACTATTATGCTGGTTATCTTAAGAGATGATCTGACCTTGGGTATCACAAAGATCATTTGAAAACCTTGAGCACTAATCTCATTTGATGACTCCATATGAGTCTGTTTGTGGCCATTAATGCTTTTTAGAAAATTTATTTGGCCCAGGTCAAACAGAAGCCAACTCCTCCCCACCCCACCCCCCCGCCAAAAAAAGGCAACAATTTCTAAAATTCTGTAATTATAACTTGTTCTATTGCAAAAAAAATACATGAGGCAGTAAAGTCATTTTATGAGGCGAACTCTATAAATAGGACTACTCGAAGTAACTGTGCGTTACAGACGCAGCACAATGGACCTGCGTGCGTCATACACGAAACTAAAATACTTATCTCTGGTTAGTGTTGTCAACAGTTGGCTAAGGATGTAACAATGGCAAACTTTGTTGCATCTTTCAAATGCTACTCTACAGCAGGTTTGTTTTTTTTTCAAACTTGGCACTATTGATGTTTTAGACTGGATTGTTCTCTGTGGCGGGGGCCGCCCTGGGCACTGTAGGGTGGTGGCAGGCGTCCCTGGCCTCTACCCAGATGATGCCAATACCACCCTCACCTAGTTGTGACCATCCAAAAGGTCTCCAGATGTTGCCACATGGCCCCTGGGGGACAAAATTGCCCCAGCTGAGCATTTATGGTAATGTAAATATTGTCACGTTGGCATTCACCATGATTTGGACTTGGGGCTTTGGAACTCCTTTATGTCATCACCCAGAACAACCCTCCACTCGTATGAGACAATGGGGTGAGTGGATCTACTCGCACTTCATACGTTCAGACCCTTTGGGAAAGCCTGCCAGGATGATAGAATATAGAAGAGGACTCTAGAGCATTTTAAGCGAAGTTGTCTTTAGTTTACCTTTTTAAATAAACACACGTTTCCTTACAGAGCCACCTATAATCTTGCTTAAGAATAACATCATAGGGCACCTGGGTGGCTCAGTTGGTTAAGCGACTGCCTTCGGCTCAGGTCATGATCCTGGAGTCCCTGGATCGAGTCCCGCGTCGGGCTCCCTGCTTGGCAGGGAGTCTGCTTCTCCCTCTGACCCTCCCCCCCTCTCATGTGCTTGCTCTCGCTCATTCTCTCTCTCTCAAATAAATAAATAAAATCTTTAAAAAAAAAAAAAAAGAACATCATAATTTCTTTTCTCTACAAGTGATGCCACAAGTGTAAAGTCTCGACTCGGCCAGGTCAGGTTAGCCATTATTCCGAGTGGAATTCATGAGTTGTTTGGATTCACCACCGAGGGATTACTAAGTGCCTGTCCCAAGCACCTACACTCTTTAATCCTCATGACGAGCCAGGTTTGTCATTTCCGTTTGCTGGTGAGCAAACTGGGGCTCCCATGCCTAGGAAATAGTAAAACCAGGACTCCAACCAGACCTGCCTTCCCCCCCAGTGCCATGCATGTGTCGCTCTAGGCTCCGCTGGCCCCCTTTGGTGGTTACGAGAAACTTCGGATGGTGGGTGTGAACAGGGAATAGCGATTAGCAAATTTGTTAATTAGGGTCTTATTTGTGGTTCTAACACAGAGGATAATCAGTAGTCTTCAGTAAGACAACTTGACTTCCTAATAACTTTGAAAAAAATCGAGTAAAGCTGTGTTTCCCTAAGAAAGACAAGAGTGCAATTCACACATGCTGAACAGCTCTCTTCGAGAAATCAGAGCATTCTCTCTTTATAGGCAGGCAGCAACTGCCTTGAGCTTACACAAATACTAATTATCACCAGCTCAATTATTAGAGTTGACAACAAAAGTGTAAGATGGCCCCTTGACCATGAATTTTGCTCACCCCTTTTAGATTTGTGTCTCTCAAGGTTTTCACGCACATGTTATCTCATGTGATCCTCCCCGGCCACCTTTAGGTGGGTAAGGAGGCATCAGCGGGTTATTTATGGGCAGGAACCCACACTTACTTTTCTCAACGTAATAGTACCTTCTTTCTTTTTTTGTTTGCCGTCAACAGGAGGGGTTGCAACGGCAGGAGAGGTCAAGCTTCTCCCAGTTGCTAAGTGCTTGCTGAGCGAGAGGATTGTGACATCGTACAAGTCACTAGGTGTCTTCCATTGCCTCGTAGCTCTCTTGGATTTATGGCTCAGCACAGCTCATCAGGGAAAATAAACTAACAGAAGGGGTGCCAGACATTTGTAGTTCAGGATACATAATTTTCTAATTACTTGTTTTGGAATGCTTACTGTCTGTCCTCCAGCAGCTCAATCGTTAATGTGTTAAATAGAGACTGGGTTTGAGATACAAACTTCTTTCCAAATAAAGTCTCAAAAATGCCCCCGACATCTTCCAGACACTATAGCAAAATAAGGATGTCACAGAAGGTGCTTAACCTGCATCAAAGAGAGCAAAGGAAGGTATTCTGGCCCAAGTCATCCCTGTCTAGAGGGGGACCTGGCACTGAGAATTCTAGAGCCGAAAGGCTCTGCGTTGCAGCTTAGGAAGCTGAGCCCCGGAAGGGCAGTGTCTGGGGGGACGGAGACTGTGGAGACAGGCGGCTCTCAGATCTCTGCCTGTCTCCATCGCTTCCCGGCCCTCCAGTACAACGGCAGTGTCTCTGCAACATCGCTGTTCACATCCTCTGTGCTGCAGCCCACAGAGTTTTTTATATGTCCGTTTTCTTGAAGTATTTTTGCGTTGATTTCAACCGGGTGGGGAGATGATGGAGCCCAGGGGCTTTGATCCTGTTCTCATATCCTAAATATTATAGGGATCGGGACAAAGACAGCCAGGTCCCTCCGGCTGAGGGATGGAGATTGATGGACAGAGATGGGGCTCTAGAGTCCTCGCCCTCCACTGGGTGCCACCCACATGGGATCTGTCTGGATAGGGGGCTTTGGGGTCCTGATTTAGCCACAGTGAGCTTTGGGTGCTGGGCTCTGATTCCGATTGGGCTAGTTTTGAGCTCCTGACGTGGACAAGAACACTGCTTGAGATTCGGGGTTCTGATACAAACTGGGTTAGTGCCAGTATTTGGGGTTCAAATGTGGGTAGGGTTTGCCTTGAGATTTGGGGTCCTGACAAGGGCAGAGTTTGCTCTGGATGTGGGGTTCTGATGAAGGCAAGGTTTGCTTTCTGTTTGGGGATCCTGGTATGGGAAGGGTCTATTCTGGGATGTGGAGTCCTTGAATGGGCAGGACTTGTTTTGGGATTTGGGGTTCTAACGTAGTCCTAGGTACTGCAGCCACTGAGTGTAAGGAATCGGATAGGTCAGCCCTTGGGAATTGGGGGTTTTGGTGGCGACAGGTTCTGCTCTGAGATTTGGAGTCCTGAGATGGGCAAGATTTGGTCTAGAGCTTGGGGTTCTGGTGTGGATAAGGCTGGCTGAGGGATTTGGGGTGAAATACAAGTAGAGCTTGCTTCGAGTTTTGGGGTCCTCACGTAGGCAAGGCTTGCTTTGAACTCTGGCTTCCTTACATGGGTATGGTTGGCTTAAACATGGTTTCCATGAGATTTAGGGTTCAGATATGGGCATGTTTGGTGTGAGTTTTGGGGTCCTATTATGGGCAAAGTTTGTCTCGTGCTTTGGAGACCTTATGAGGATATTTTGCTTGGGATTGGTGTTCTGGCGCAGTCCTGGTGAGCTTGAGAACTGGCTTCCAGATGTGGGAAGAGTTCATTTTGGGTTCTGGCATCCTCACTTAGAGATGGCCAATGGATTGGGGTTTCGATGCATAAGTGGCTAGTTAGAGACTGGGGGCTCAGAAATGGGTTTGTCTGCTCTGGGATTTAGGGTCATGATCTGGGTAGAATCTGCTTTGGGATTCAGGTTTCTGTTGCAAGCAGGGGTAGCTTGGGGGATTTATTTGGGGTTCAAACATGGGCATGGTTGGCATAGAGATACGGGGTCCTGGGGTGGGCAGTTTGTTTCAGGCATTAGGTGTCCTTCAGTGGACATGGTTGCTAGAGGACTCAGGGTTCTGAGGGTCGCATGGTTAGCCTGGGGATCTGGGGTTCAGTCTTGGCCAAGTTTGTTCTTGGTTTGGGGGTCTCGAAGTGGGCAGAATTTCTTCTGAGCTTCACCATCCTTGTATGGACAGGGCTGCCGGAGGATCTGGGGTTCTGGGGTAGTCTTGGTTACCCTGGAGATTTGGGGTTTAGTCCTAGGTAGATTTGCTCTGGGTTTGGGGGTCCTGAAGTGGGCATGGTTTGTTCTGAGCTTTAGCATCCTTGTGTAGACACAGTAGCCAGAGAATTTGGGGTTCTGAGGTAGTTGTAATTACCCTGGAGATTTGGGGTTCAGTCTTGGGCACAGTTTGCTTCAGGCTTTGGCATCCTTGTGTGGATGTGGCTGGCTGGAGGACTGGGGGGGTTATGTGTCCAACATGGGTTTTTGGAAGTTTGCTTTGAGTTTGGGGTCCTGACACGGGAAGGTTTGCCCTAGATTGTAGGGTCCCACTGAGGACAGGCTTTGTTTCAGGCTTCTGGTCTTATGTAGACCCTGTTGGCTTTGGGATTTGGGTCTCTGATAAATACAAGGGCAGCTTGAGGGTCTGAGAGGTTTTGCTGAGGTAGCAGCGCCTTTGCTGAGATTTGGGGTCCTGACATGGACAGGATCTGCTCAGGGTTGGCAGGTCTGACTAGACAGCTTGCTTTGGGACCAGAGTCCTGACATAGGCAAGATTTGTGGATTAGGGTCTTGCTGTGGACAGGGTGTGCCTTGATATTTGAGGTCTAATGTGAACCTGGTTTGTCGGGATTGGGAAGTTCCTTTCGTGGCCTGGACTGGCTTTTCCATCTGGGGCTTCCAGGGGGTGGGGTGGGGTTTGTTCTGACACCTGGGGGTTGGGGGGGTCCTCACGCGGGCAGGGGTCCCTTCGAGGACTGCAGGGTCAGAAGGGGACCCGGAGCCCCGGTGGAGGCCATACACGTGGGAGGGAAGGGGGTGGGCAGGGGTCACCTTGGTCCAGGTACTGGAGCCGCTGCAGGTCCAAGGGGATGCCGACTGTGAGGTCCAGCTCCTCCTTGAGCTCCCGCACCGTCATGTCGCTGCGGCAGTCCGTCACTTGGAACATCTCCCCGGTCTCCTCCAGCAGCACCCACATGGCGAAGGCTTCTGGGGAGGCGTCCGGGGCCAAGTCGAGCGCCGGACTCGCGGCCTCCGGGGACCCGACGCCGCTCGGGCCGGGGGCGCGGGCCGGGGGCTGCACGGGGAGGGGCCGCGGGCCGGCTGAGCCCGCCCCCCGCCCCCCCC